>NC_056739.1:1412397573-1412575804 GCF_019279795.1 Protopterus annectens | reverse complement strand
ACTTATATTGTATAACAATTACAGCAATATAATTACTAACCTGCCTGGTGGCGCAACAGCTCCAGCTTATCACCATAGGATCGCCGATTCGCGGAACGCACACCTGCAGCTGTAATATAAATGAAGTAGTATTGGAACATACATCTCCATAATATCAGCTAGGATAATTTCTTACATACATAATTACATGGATACTTACTCAGTAGTGGGGTGTTGGGCATTTGCCAGGCCTCCTGGATCCAACGGTTCAGTTGGTCCTGCTTCCATCTCTTCAGGTCCGCATGGTGGTGACGGACCTGTTCACCAGTCCTTGGTATGCCTGTGGCACTGGTGAGATCATGTAAAAAAACAAAAATGGACCAGCACAACGATGATGCAGGCAAAAGTATTTATTTAAGACTAAATATCATAAAACAAAAATAAATGTTGAGCAAACCGGTTTCGGCTGAAAAAACAGCCTTCTTCAGTGCTGAAACAAAATTAAATAATGATTTGAACAACCAGAACATCCTGGTCTTTTATATATATCCACTGATTTAAAGAGGTATTGCCAAAAAAAAGTTTGTGGATTGTATCTGATGCATCCATCTCTTAAAAAATAAAATAAAATAAAAATTAAGATGAAGAAATAAGGAGATGTTAATAAAAATGATTACATAAAAACAGCATGAAAAACATTTCATGAAAAACATAACAGGAAAAACATATCAGGAAAAACATATCAGTAAAAACATAACAGGAAAAAGCAGGTTGACAATTATGCCATCTCATTTAATCCAGGTTTGAACAAAGCCCCTAACCTGGTTATCCACATGGTTTCCATGTTATTAAGTTTGTTGTGCCAACCTGCTTTATAATTCCTATGCATTTGAATTTTATCAATGATAGTAAATTTGAAGACAGCCGTGGTATGTTGAATAGTGTGTTTGTAAAGGGCATTGGACAGATGCTG
Source organism: Protopterus annectens (assembly GCF_019279795.1). Classification (NCBI taxonomy): domain Eukaryota; kingdom Metazoa; phylum Chordata; order Ceratodontiformes; family Protopteridae; genus Protopterus; species Protopterus annectens. The sequence goes on along the minus strand of NC_056739.1, from coordinate 1,412,574,852 downwards.
ATTTCTAATAGCACTGACGTGTTCACTGATCCTCAGTTTAAATGGTCTGGACGTTTGACCCACATAAAATGATGAACAGGTGCATGTAGCTAAGTAAATGACCTAATCTGAGCTGCAGTTGCCAAAAATGTTAATTTGATATACTTTAAATGTATTTTTACTTGAAAATTCTTTGGTTTTAAAAATATGTTGACAGGCACTGCAGTGCCCACAAGGGAAGCAGCCAAGCAATGGGTCACCAAATAAAGTAGTTTGGACAGGTATTGCTGGTGTGTACCTTTTGTAATGTGTCAACCTTACCCCTTCTGTATGAAAAAGCACATTTGTCTGGTAAAATCTCATTCAAAAGTTCATGGGATTTAAGTATATCCCAATGTCTGTCAATGATTTGTCTGAATCTAGATGTATTGTTCCCTAAAGTAGTAACAAATCTGATAGGCTGCCTAGGACTGGAATTGTCATTGTGTTCCTTATTATGATATTGTAATAAGGTGGGTCATGTCACATGTTTGATTTGTTGAATAGTATGAGAGATCTGATGTTTGGGATATCCACGATCAATAAACCTATCTGACAAATCTTGTGCACAGGTTTCATATTGTTCATGTGATTAGCATATGCGTTTCATACGCAAAAATTGGGATTTCGGGATATTTTGGATGATGTGGCGGGAGTGAGAGCTGGATGCATGTAATAATGTGTTATACTGAGGAAACTTCCTATGTACGTGTGTAGCTAGAGTATGATCCATCTGTCTGGAAACAACAACATCCAAGAAAACAGTCTCTTCATATTCAATATTTAGGGTAAATTGTATATCCCAAGGGTTGTTGTTAAGATATTGAATGAAATCAGACACATGGTCCTTATCTCCACGCCACACCATCCAACAATCATCTAAATATCTCCTCCAGATGTCAAGATTGTTTATATATAAATTATGATCCACATCATAGATGAATGATTGCTCAAAAAATCCCATGAAAAGGTCAGCATATATAGGGGCAAAGGACGCCCCCATTGCCGTTCCCTTAGTCTGCCAGTAAGGTTGTCCATCAAAGTAAAAGATATTTTTGCATAACACATACTCAGTCAGCTTTACCAGAAAATTGTTGAAACCAGTTGAATATAACCCAGATTTGTTTAGCCAATATGAAATAGCTGTTATTCCAGCTTCATGTGGTATACTTGTGTATAAAGATGACACATCTAAAGTACATAGCCACCAATCGGCTTCCAGTTGTGAGTCCTGAATGATATTCAAAAACTCAGTAGTATCTTGTATTCTGGATCTAACATGAACCAAAAGGGGTTTCAAATAATATGTAAGGAAAGCAGAAAGTGGTTCTGTAAGAGAGCCTCTGCCCGAGACAATTGGTCTTCCTGGGGGGTTAATAGAATCTTTATGGATTTTAGGAATTAAATATAAGTACGGGGGCATAAGTTCAGCCACTTTAAGTTGTCTGCAAATCCGTCTACTAATGGTCCCATCTTCCATCGCTAAATCCAGTAGAGAATCTATTTGTGCCTTAAAATTGGGTGTAGGATCCACAACCATCTTAATGTAAAAACGAATATCGGCCAGCTGTCTATGGGCCTCATCTTTATATGTACTATGATCCATAATCACAACACCACCCCCTTTATCAGCCGGAGTGATAACTATGGAATGGTTAAGTTGGAGTTCAGTTAATGCATGTCACTGAGCTTGAGTAAGGTTATGATGAACAGATGAGTACCTACTGGAAAAATGCAAATCTTTTATGACACATTCCTTAAATATAGAAACATGTTTATCCGTAGGTGGTGCAAAATCGGATTTACCAAATTTAAACTCAGTAGATCTTTGAGTAGAGTCATGATCTGAAAAAAATATCTTAAGATTAACCAATCTACAGAATTCATTAACATCATTTAACAAATTGAATTCAGAAACAGGTGCGGAGGGCACAAAATTCAGACCTTTATTCAATACTTGAATATTTACAGGTGATAGTTCAAAAGATGAGATGTTATGTACATTGTTCACTATTTCACCATCTGTTGTAGAAGTACTTGTAAACTGGTTGTTCCCATGTCTGTTTCTATGCTTTCTGCCCCCCCCCCGCGTGTCTTATGTCTAAAGGGTCTAAAGGGTCAGACACTTTTCGCTTGGCAGCAGGGGACGCCTGATGTGAAGGTACATCATAATCGGTGGCTGAGGAGTTATCATCCTCTGAAGTCATACTGACTGAAGAATCAGTCCTTCTTAAAATTGACCTGGGCCTTTTTCTGCCTTGATTGCTTTTATTTTTGATAGTTCTATCCGTGAACCTGACATTCTTTGATACTACAAAGGGTTTCCCTTTCTCATAATCGGACAAATCCCGATTTCTGTATTTTTCTCTTGATCAGTTGTTGTTCTAAATTAGCCAAATCTTTGGCCAAAACTGAAGTATGTTCCTGAAAATAGGTTTCAGTTTGAAATGCCTGTGCTTCTATACAAACTTTGTTGATTTCAACAATTTGTGATTCAATAATTCTTTCATAATACCCAATCAAGGTATTTACAAACAACATAGCTGCTTGGTGTTGTGCCAATGCCCAATCTTGTGATAACTGAGCATCAACATTAGAGACAAGGGATTGTAAATGGATCCTAATACCTCTAGGAGTATTATCTTTTAGTTTGTAGGCCTTGAATAACTTCAAGTGCCAAATGTTAGACCTAAGATGTTTCATATTTTTTGCCAAATTATGAAAGATTAATGCACATTTTTGTTTGGAGTCATACTCAATGTTATTAATATTGGTTGACCCCCCCCCTATTATGGAAGCCAAATGCTTCCAAATTGTCCTTGTCAGCTGATAGACCTTTCAAGATACCATTAAGGTCCATGTTAGAACCAAAGCATGCAGTACAGCAACCAAGCTCTTAAACCTACCGTCAAGACTATAAAAGTCTAAAAAGCAGTGAATATGTCGATCACTGTTGACTATATGATAATGTATTGCATGTGAACCAATATCTGTAGAACAATACACACCCACAGGGCAAGCCACCAATCACACCCAACACTATCTACATACAGTGAATAATATGGCCAATAATATATATGTATAAGATATGAATATGTTAGACAATTCCTCTCATAAACTACCACGTCTCTACAATATAAAGGTAGATAGAAAGGCAAATAGAAAGGCTGAATCTTAACAAACTTGATAATATAATCATAAGATTATGACATAGTTCTGTAGCCAACTATTCATCTCTGCTACCATTTTGTGAAACCATTCTCTGTAAATTCCAACTGGACATTCGTCCCTAATATTATGTAAAAAACTGTTGGATATATTAGAAATCATAAATTTGTATAGACCTTCATCCCAAATAAATGATATTACAGATAAGGATAAATGTCGTAAGAAGTAGTATCAATATAGTCTAAACTCCCTGCAAAAAATATAGTGTATCGGGTAAAGGTTACTGGCCCATGTAAGTGCACTTTTGCTCCACAAACAAGATCACAGCAGCACAAAACCATATAAAAATATTATTGGTTAAAAAATAGTGGGTAGGATGAGAGCTGGGTTGGAACCACATATAATTTATACATACATTGGTTTCTTGATAACTACACTACTTGCAACATACAAAATGTGCATAGGTTAATTAGAAAAACCCTGATTCTGAAGCCCAAAAAAGTATCCTGAAAGAACAAGTTATCAATGAAACATCAATATTGCTTGGTCGATAGAGCCACACAGCGAATGTCAATATAAAAAACAAAATTGGTTAGCTAGTATAAAACTCTAGAAAAAAACATAAGTAATGAAAATGACCTCAAAATGAGCCTAACATATGCCAAGCCAATGTAATAATGGTTAATTTGTATAGAGTTCCACAGTAGCAAAAAATGTAATAAGAGACTGAAGACAAAAAATGTGTTATTGCTCCAAATAAGAAAGAATATCCACAAATATAGTTATAACGCAGAGCGTATGTTCACAAATGATGTATAAGACAGTCACTGTCAGAAACCAAAACACAAGTATGTCCTGGTTCACAGTAAGATATATATTTTTGATGGTAATCAAAATCGTGTTTGTTGAACCTTCAGGATCTTCTTAGGTTTGCGCCTTGTTCAAAATACATTGTAGAATAACAATTCTTGGAAAGTGATGGTAATCGCGCAAAACCAAAAAAAATTGTTCATATACAGTTACGAGGCTTGAATTTAAAGTTTAGATAAGCCTGCAGCGTTCCAAGCTATCCAAGTGGCAGCCCAAATAACACAGTCTAAAGCACCTTATGTTGAAATAGAAATAGTTGCCCAGAAATGGAAAACTAATTGTCCAACAAAATAATGCCACAGATTTTGGTGTTATCCCGTTCCTCCAATATGTACAAAAGACACCTACGATAGGCCCAATGTCAATGTTGAAGAAAACAATGCTTCAATTTAGGATTTAAATGTGCCTGCAGCAAACCAAGAAATAGAAATGGCAGCATGAAGTATAGCCCAAATAACACAGACTGCAGTACATGTATTGAATTTAAAGTTTAGATCAAGCTGCAATGATCCAAGCAATCCAAGTGGCAGCCAAATTACACAGTACCTTAATTGGATTAGAAAAAGTTACCTAGAAACTGAAAAATTAAGTGAATGTCAAACAAGATATTGCCACAGACTCGATGTCATCCCGTTCTTCCAATATGTACAAAAGACACCCACGACAGGCCCAATGTCAATAGTAAGAAAGACAATGTTTGGATTAAGGATTTAGATAAGCCTGCAGAAATCCAAGCAATGCAAATAACACAGTCTACAGTAGCTTATATTGAGTAAGAGAAAGTTGTCAAGAAACCAAAAGGTCCAACAAAATTAAACCACAGCCTTCAACGTCATCCTGTTGCTCCAATATGTACGAAAGACACCCACGACAGGCCCAATGTTAATATTGAAGAGAAAATATCTCCCAATTGTGAACATCCGGTAAAGCTGAATCCACAATCCAAAAATTGGCAAGAATAAAAATAAAAATATCCATACTAAATGCCAAAACCAGGATATCTGGTAGCTGTAAATAATCAAGAATACGCATAAGCTTTTGAAAACGATGTTGCCTGCACCTCAGGCATCCCCAGCGTGAAACAGCAAGACAGAAGAGCAAACCAAGGCACACACACGTGGGACAGAGTGCAACGGTCCAAACCAATGATACCAAAAACCAAAAATGGACCAGCACAACGATGATGCAGGCAAAAGTATTTATTTAAGACTAAATATCATAAAACAAAAATAAATGTTGAGCAAACCGGTTTCGGCTGAAAAAACAGCCTTCTTCAGTGCTGAAACAAAATTAAATAATGATTTGAACAACCAGAACATCCTGGTCTTTTACATATCCACTGATTTAAAGAGGTATTGCCAAAAAAAAGTTTGTGGATTGTATCTGATGCATCCATCTCTTAAAAAATAAAATAAAATAAAAATGAAGATGAAGAAATAAGAAGATGTTAATAAAAATGATTACATAAAAACATATAGCATGAAAAACATTTCATGAAAAACATAACAGGAAAAACATATCAGGAAAAACATATCAGTAAAAACATAACAGGAAAAAGCAGGTTGACAATTATGCCATCTCATTTAATCCAGGTTTGAACAAAGCCCCTAACCTGGTTATCCACATGGTGTCCATGTTAAGTTTGTTGTGCCAACCTGCTTTATAATTCCTATGCATTTGAATTTTATCAATGATAGTAAATTTGAAGACAGCCGTGGTATGTTGAATAGTCTGTTTGTAAAGGGCATTGGACAGACGCTGATTTCTAATAGCACTGAGGTGTTCACTGATCCTCAGTTTAAATGGTCTGGATGTTTGCCTGCATCATCGTCGTGCTGGTCCGTTTTTGTTTTTTTGTATCATTGGTTTGGACCGTTGCACTCTGTCCCACGTGCATGCGCCTTGGTTTGCTCACTGGTGAGATCATGTGCCAACCGGTTCCACACCTCTGCCTTATATGCACCCCACAGAACCTGGCCCTGCATAAGTTGAGCCTCATTATCATGGACTAGGAGCCAAACCATGTATTTGGACTCCTCAACACCCCACCTCTGTGCTCGGAAGTGACTACCCTCTCCTACACCTGCCATCCTGACTGCAAATAGGTTCCACAGTCAGTTATGCTGTGTATTCCCGCCTATGGAGCTTATATATGCCATTTTTCCCGCACTTATCTGTGATTGGCCATTTTGGAATTGTATCAGCTTCACAAAACCTGCTTTGTCATGCTTCTATTTCCATTCATTCCTATATATATGCTAATACTGCATTTTTTCAGTACAGCTGTCATGGCTTAGTGGTTCAGTACTTTGACTATGATGCACAGTATCCTGGGTTCAAGCCTGGGCATTGCTTTTTTTTATTTTACTACTGTCTAGACAGGCTAGGAGGTGTGTCTGTTTAAAGGTGGCTTTGATACAGGTTGCTCAACGTTGCCCGCCGGTAAGCCGGTTGGCGCGCTGCTCAGCTCCACGCAAACGGGTTACGCTGGTTGATGCGTTATTTGGCTATGAGCATGCATATTACGCTGTGAGAAATGTTGTGCAACTACAGGCACACAGTTTTAGCGTGTTAAAGTGCTGCTCAACTCCGGGCACTCATATTACACCTGTTAAACCACTGGTCACCTACGGACAAACATACTCAGCTTGCTAGAGCGCTGCTCAGCTATGGGCACTTATAAACTATTTTATTTTTTTATTGTGTCAGATTTCTTCATAAAAACATGACCCATTTCATTGCATTTTACTTAAGTTATAATTGTATATATATATATATATATATATATATATATATATATATATATATATATATATACATATATGTCAGGGGATTGTTTCGTGCTTATTTCACTAAAAATAAAAAATGATGTTGTTGGGGCTCGAACCGTGACTACCTCCTCTTTGGCCGACATCTCTACCACTATGCTATTGCTACTTGGCTTATTCTGCATATTTAGATCTTATATGCTTTTTCAATGACTGCTAACTGTGGCTGAGCAAAGGGCACACCCGCGCAAACAAGCGCAATTACGGGCAAACATTTTTTAAATTAAAAAAAAAAATTAAACTGTTCATTTTTACGTTTTACATTTCAGTTGGGTTAATAGTCTGTGGGGGCATGTGTGCTGTTGTGTTTCTTGACATTTCCGCGGACTCGCTGTGGGAGTTTCCTTTTGGGACTGTGATTCTTCTGGGGGCGTGTCCCTTTGCAGGACTCGCCATGCGGACACACCCCCTACATTGCTACACGGACCGTGTTAGCCTAGGGTGTGATTCAGCATGCCCTCATGAATATGCATGGCATGCTGACATCACCCGTTTAACTGCAGCCTCCGTAAGACTTGCTAACTCTTACACGGAGGCTTCGTGAATCCTGCAGTTAATGTACAGACTAATGCTTTGTCACAGCATATTCAAAAGTATTCTGGACATAAATTCTCCTTCCTAGCCTTGGAAAGAGTGATAGATAATATAAGAGGTGGAGATCTATCAAATAAAACTGAAGCCTTGGAAACACACTAGATAGCTGATTTACAGACAGGAACCCTGGTTTTTATGGAGTGGTGCATTTAAAACCTATATTGGAAAGCAGGAAGCTCAGGAGATGACTTGACTTGATTGGATTAGCAATAATATAAAAAAGGGAGGTGTTTTAGTGTGAACAGGATCTGATGAAGGCATAGCCAAAAGAGCTCATACTGTTGTTTGAGGGATTTTATTTGTTCTTTTTTAATTTTTTTTTTATTTTATCTGCTGAACATGCATTCTACTCTCTCTTTGTTGTGATATTGCAGTGCTTCTGTTTAATCTTACCTATAAGTTGGGTGACCTAGAATGATTTTCATACTATCTTAGCCATGTGATGGTCAAGGGCCAGATTGCTGTCTACATATGCTCCCAAATCCTTCACTTCTTAGTCGACTCTTAGGGTGTTTTATCAATGGAGTAATTAACTTGCATTGACACTTTTCCAAAGGACCTTATAATGCAACTTTTGGCATTGAGTTTTGGCCATGGCTTTAGTGCCAATCATTCATCTTTGTTAAACTGACTTGCTAGGTGTTGGAGACTTGTGGAAAATCTATAATAGTCATCTGCAAACTTAGTGATCCAGAGGACTTTAACATTAGCACTGACTTCAGAAAAGTTGATGCCAAACAGAAGTGGGCCCAGCATGGAGCTTTAGAGTTCATCACTGATGACCAGTCTCTTGGGGGAGGTATTCTCTCCAATCCTGACTTCTTGTGTCCTGTCTGTGAGCCAGCCAGCAATCCATTGTGATATATAAGGTTTACACCTAGTTCAGAGCCTTGTTAGCAATGCCCAGAGAGGTATTGTATCACATGTCTTAGCTAGGTCAAGATATGCAGTATACACTGTTTTACCCTCATCCATTGTCTTGGTAACCCTCTCAAAGGAGGGTTAAGTAGGCATGACAGATTAAGTAGGCATGACCTTCTCTTAACAAAGCCAAATCAGGATGCCTCCAGTGCTCGTAGGTTGTCAATGACCTTATTTATCATTCCCATGATAATTGGTTCCTTGGCTTTCCATATTAGGCTTGTTTGGCTGATGGATCTGAAGTTTTCTGGGTCAGTTGTTGATTCCTCTTGTGGAGAATGACTGGCTATTTGCAGTCTTCCATTCACTTGAATATGGCCTGTTTCAAAGATGCAGCTGAAGAGTGCTTTTCGCGGTTCTGATAGGTCATGTTTTAGACTGTTCAGGAGGCATCCCCAGCGTGAAACAGCAAGACAGAAGAGCAAACCAAGGCACACACACGTGGGACAGAGTGCAACGGTCCAAACCAATGATACCAAAAACCAAAAATGGACCAGCACAACGATGATGCAGGCAAAAGTATTTATTTAAGACTAAATATCATAAAACAAAAATAAATGTTGAGCAAACCGGTTTCGGCTGAAAAAACAGCCTTCTTCAGTGCTGAAACAAAATTAAATAATGATTTGAACAACCAGAACATCCTGGTCTTTTACATATCCACTGATTTAAAGAGGTATTGCCAAAAAAAAGTTTGTGGATTGTATCTGATGCATCCATCTCTTAAAAAATAAAATAAAATAAAAATGAAGATGAAGAAATAAGAAGATGTTAATAAAAATGATTACATAAAAACATATAGCATGAAAAACATTTCATGAAAAACATAACAGGAAAAACATATCAGGAAAAACATATCAGTAAAAACATAACAGGAAAAAGCAGGTTGACAATTATGCCATCTCATTTAATCCAGGTTTGAACAAAGCCCCTAACCTGGTTATCCACATGGTGTCCATGTTAAGTTTGTTGTGCCAACCTGCTTTATAATTCCTATGCATTTGAATTTTATCAATGATAGTAAATTTGAAGACAGCCGTGGTATGTTGAATAGTCTGTTTGTAAAGGGCATTGGACAGACGCTGATTTCTAATAGCACTGAGGTGTTCACTGATCCTCAGTTTAAATGGTCTGGACGTTTGCCTGCATCATCGTCGTGCTGGTCCGTTTTTGTTTTTTTGTATCATTGGTTTGGACCGTTGCACTCTGTCCCACGTGCATGCGCCTTGGTTTGCTCACTGGTGAGATCATGTGCCAACCGGTTCCACACCTCTGCCTTATATGCACCCCACAGAACCTGGCCCTGCATAAGTTGAGCCTCATTATCATGGACTAGGAGCCAAACCATGTATTTGGACTCCTCAACACCCCACCTCTGTGCTCGGAAGTGACTACCCTCTCCTACACCTGCCATCCTGACTGCAAATAGGTTCCACAGTCAGTTATGCTGTGTATTCCCGCCTATGGAGCTTATATATGCCATTTTTCCCGCACTTATCTGTGATTGGCCATTTTGGAATTGTATCAGCTTCACAAAACCTGCTTTGTCATGCTTCTATTTCCATTCATTCCTATATATATGCTAATACTGCATTTTTCAGTACAGCTGTCATGGCTTAGTGGTTCAGTACTTTGACTATGATGCACAGTATCCTGGGTTCAAGCCTGGGCATTGCTTTTTTTTTTATTTTACTACTGTCTAGACAGGCTAGGAGGTGTGTCTGTTTAAAGGTGGCTTTGATACAGGTTGCTCAACGCGTTGCCCGGTAAGCCGGTTGGCGCGCTGCTCAGCTCCACGCAAACGGGTTACGCTGGTTGATGCGTTATTTGGCTATGAGCATGCATATTACGCTGTGAGAAATGTTGTGCAACTACAGGCACACAGTTTTAGCGTGTTAAAGTGCTGCTCAACTCCGGGCACTCATATTACACCTGTTAAACCACTGGTCACCTACGGACAAACATACTCAGCTTGCTAGAGCGCTGCTCAGCTATGGGCACTTATAAACTATTTTATTTTTTTATTGTGTCAGATTTCTTCATAAAAACATGACCCATTTCATTGCATTTTACTTAAGTTATAATTGTATATATATATATATATATATATATATATATATATATATATATATATATACATATATGTCAGGGGATTGTTTCGTGCTTATTTCACTAAAAATAAAAAATGATGTTGTTGGGGCTCGAACCGTGACTACCTCCTCTTTGGCCGACATCTCTACCACTATGCTATTGCTACTTGGCTTATTCTGCATATTTAGATCTTATATGCTTTTTCAATGACTGCTAACTGTGGCTGAGCAAAGGGCACACCCGCGCAAACAAGCGCAATTACGGGCAAACATTTTTTAAATTAAAAAAAAAAATTAAACTGTTCATTTTTACGTTTTACATTTCAGTTGGGTTAATAGTCTGTGGGGGCATGTGTGCTGTTGTGTTTCTTGACATTTCCGCGGACTCGCTCGTGGGAGTTTCCTTTTGGGACTGTGATTCTTCTGGGGGCGTGTCCCTTTGCAGGACTCGCCATGCGGACACACCCCCTACATTGCTACACGGACCGTGTTAGCCTAGGGTGTGATTCAGCATGCCCTCATGAATATGCATGGCATGCTGACATCACCCCGTTTAACTGCAGCCTCCGTGTAAGACTTGCTAACTCTTACACGGAGGCTTCGTGAATCCTGCAGTTAATGTACAGACTAATGCTTTGTCACAGCATATTCAAAAGTATTCTGGACATAAATTCTCCTTCCTAGCCTTGGAAAGAGTGATAGATAATATAAGAGGTGGAGATCTATCAAATAAAACTGAAGCCTTGGAAACACACTAGATAGCTGATTTACAGACAGGAACCCTGGTTTTTATGGAGTGGTGCATTTAAAACCTATATTGGAAAGCAGGAAGCTCAGGAGATGACTTGACTTGATTGGATTAGCAATAATATAAAAAAGGGAGGTGTTTTAGTGTGAACAGGATCTGATGAAGGCATAGCCAAAAGAGCTCATACTGTTGTTTGAGGGATTTTATTTGTTCTTTTTTAATTTTTTTTTTATTTTATCTGCTGAACATGCATTCTACTCTCTCTTTGTTGTGATATTGCAGTGCTTCTGTTTAATCTTACCTATAAGTTGGGTGACCTAGAATGATTTTCATACTATCTTAGCCATGTGATGGTCAAGGGCCAGATTGCTGTCTACATATGCTCCCAAATCCTTCACTTCTTAGTCGACTCTTAGGGTGTTTTATCAATGGAGTAATTAACTTGCATTGACACTTTTCCAAAGGACCTTATAATGCAACTTTTGGCATTGAGTTTTTGGCCATGGCTTTAGTGCCAATCATTCATCTTTGTTAAACTGACTTGCTAGGTGTTGGAGACTTGTGGAAAATCTATAATAGTCATCTGCAAACTTAGTGATCCAGAGGACTTTAACATTAGCACTGACTTCAGAAAAGTTGATGCCAAACAGAAGTGGGCCCAGCATGGAGCTTTAGAGTTCATCACTGATGACCAGTCTCTTGGGGGAGGTATTCTCTCCAATCCTGACTTCTTGTGTCCTGTCTGTGAGCCAGCCAGCAATCCATTGTGATATATAAGGTTTACACCTAGTTCAGAGAGCTTGTTAGCAATGCCCGAGAGAGGTATTGTATCACATGTCTTAGCTAGGTCAAGATATGCAGTATACACTGTTTTACCCTCATCCATTGTCTTGGTAACCCTCTCAAAGGAGGGTTAAGTAGGCATGACAGATTAAGTAGGCATGACCTTCCCTTAACAAAGCCAAATCAGGATGCCTCCAGTGCCTGTAGGTTGTCAATGACCTTATTTATCATTCCCATGATAATTAGTTCCTTGGCTTTCCATATTAGGCTTGTTTGGCTGATGGATCTGAAGTTTTCTGGGTCAGTTGTTGATTCCCTCTTGTGGAGGAGAATGACTGTTGCAGTCTTCCATTCACTTGAATATGGCCTGTTTCAAAGATGCAGCTGAAGAGTGCTTTACGTGGTTCTGATAGGTCATGTTTTTAGACTGTTCAGGAGGCAACTGGGGATATTTTGGGGACCCATGGAGGCAGTGCTCTTAGCTTTAGTGAGTACTCCCAGCACCTGCCCTATGCTGATAGTTGTATGAAGTATGTTGGAGGGGATTTCATAGGGTGGAGTTGGGGGGGGTGGGGGCTGAAGTTTGACCAGAATTTATCACCCAGTAGATTTGCTTTTGTCACTCTAATCAGTGTAGGTGGTACCATTCACCACCAGTTAAGTATACTGCTGTGTTTGACCTATGAGATTACAGACCTAGCTGATTGAGGCCTTCTGATTGCCCTTTGTCTGTGAGGTTATTCTGACCTCATAGTTGGCCTTGTCGGACTTAATTAGACTGCTTAGTGTTTGATTAGTTGTATAAGAGAACACTTACCTTTAAGGGAGTTGTTTTCCTGATTTGGCCATGAGTTTTCTTCTTTTATTATATACCCTGTTTATATGATGATTCTACCAGTGGGGTTTGTTTTTATTATTGTTTTGTGTTTATTTCTGGTAGGTATGGCAGCCTGTATGCAGACATTCACATGTTTGTATAGCTGCTATGCAAATAATTCTATACAGATGGCTGTGGTCTCAGGGTTGGGGGAAGCATTGAATTTTGACAAACTGTCCATTAATAGGATGTTGTTTGCTTTGAATATTTCCTAACTGTTACTGCTTTAGCTGCATTTTCTGAGTTGATTTCTACTTTAAATGAGACAGCTTTGTGATCTGACATAACTAGTGAGGACATGACAATGAGGGGGCAAAATTCTCTCATGGTGTTGAGTACCAGATTCCATATGTTTGATCCTCCAGTTGGAGTATGCACTACCTGTTCCATGATATCGGTGTTAATAAAGTCCAGGGAGCATTGTGCCTGTGAGTTTGAGGCAATGTAAGTTTCCCAGTCGATAGAGGGATAGTTAAAGTCATCCATGAATAGGGTGCTTGGTTGGATGGTAAACACCTCTAGTAGGTTTAGGTAATAGCTGTGAGACTCTAGGGGCATAGATAGTGACTTGTAGATAACCATGATATAGTGAGAGACCTAACCTATGGTGACCCGAATGTTGGTAAGCTCCATGGTATCATTCTGTCTAACCAATCTGGAGGTATGTTTGTTGCTAACATAGACCAAAACACTACCACCTGTGGCCTCAGTCTGCGCTGTTGTTGGCCTAAATGTGTGGAAGGCACTGTAGCCTTATACTTCTGGAGTACTATTTATGGCTTTTAACCAAATCTCCATCATAGCTCAGATGTCAGCATTCTCCAGAGTGTAGAAAACTTGAAGAGTGTGAAGTTGTTTGTTTAGGCTATAAACATTGATCAGTGACACGTTTAGGTTGCTTGTAGACTTTTTTTCTATGTTGATAATTTTGTCTTTTTGGTACTGCCTAAAAAATGCTCTAAGGGGATGGATACAGTTGTAGGCAACATCCAAAAGCCTAGGGGGGACAGGTGCAACCCATCCTTAGCAAAGTAACATGTTTTTTTGACCATGTTTTCCCATGCTAACAAATATTGGATGCACCTGGAGTGACACCAGAAACTAAGCCAGTTATTAAAATCAACCATTTTGTGCTCATACTTTGGCATCATCATTGGTGAAGATAAAATGCTGCTCAGTGCAAGGCTCATACCTATCTGTGACACATACTCTGAGACATCCATTATGTCTCTTTTCATTTACTCTAGTGAGGTATGTCTTAGGTCATTTACACCCACATGGACTATGAAAGTATCATATTGGCACCTGGGATATAGTAACTGGAGTGTATACATAATATTGCAGATCCTGGCTTCAGATGGATAACTGTTATCTTCTCCTTGTCCAAGCTGGTGAGTGAGGCATCTGTGTTTTGCACAATGGAGTCCCCAATGACAAGAATATTAGGTAAAGTGTATGCTTGCCTTATGAGCTTTGTGTTTGGGGGACCATTAGATGAAGGCTTATACAAGATGTTTGGTCTTGCTTTTGGTGTGTGCTTTAGTGATTGTTGAGGAGCAGTGCTGCTTTAGGTGGCTTTAGAGGGCTTGAGATTTGGATTTTTTTAAGTGCATCAGCATAAGACAACCAGTGTGTGTGTTGAATGGTATGTGTGATGGATGTACTGTGGGTATTTCTGACAACCTCATTAGTATGTGAGACTTTTGCCTCATAGGAAGCTGTACATTTACATCTCTTCCATGCCATTTTATTTTCTTTATGATTAACTGGTTGTCTGAGAACTTGAGACAATTGCTACATTGTCTTAGGATGCCAAAATCTATAGAGCTAGCTATGGAGATATTTTGGAAATTACATATCAATGTTGTCTGGTCCTGTAATAGGATTGGTTGTTTAGGATTAAGGAGTAGAATTTAACAGGGGCCATCTAGGGTAGTTTCTGGGGTTATGGACAGAATTCTATATAATGCTAGGATATGGTAGTGCTATTCGATGCATAAGTTATTTCTGCACAATACCATACTGTTTAGCCAGTTCTGGATCTTATTCTAACTTTTTATTTATTTTATTAATTTTACATTTGTTAACCGGGCTAGTCCAACTGGATACATGTCCATTTTCAGTGGAGGCCCGAGGAGAAAAGCTCCGCTAACTACTACCTAACAAGTTAAAGAAAACAATATACAGAATTATGCAATAAAAAGAAAACATTTGCTTTAAATTTCTTCCAGAATGTATATACACAAGAGTACAATATGAGACTTAGCAGGTGAATTAGTTTAGATATTTTACTTGGTTACAGTATGACTGCATTATACTGAGAAGTAGAATTAGATTTCAGTAGTTCGAAATGAACCTGAAGGAGGAGAAGGAATATTAGAGAGGTAACTCATACAAAGTAATGGTAGTAATACATGCGCATAGAAAGAAGGTAAACGGAGAGTGAGAGGGATAGGTAGAGGAAATTAGTGGGAGTTAGAGTTTTAGTCGGGGTTAAAGCATGGACATATCCAGTGATTTTTAAGATAAATTCTAAGTTTTTGTTTGAACAAAGCAGGGGTAGGGATTGAAGTAAGTTCAATAGGAAGTTGATTCCAGTGTTTGCCAATGGCGTTAGAGAAAAGGGAGTCACCAGCAAGGTTGTTGGATTTAGTTAAAGTTACTAGGAGTTTGCTAGAGGAGCGAAGTGAATTCAGGTTAGAGTAAGGGGTAAGAAGTTTGGAAAGTGCAGGTGTGTTGTTAGGTTGATAGAAGGCTCTTTGGACAAAGGAAAGTTGGGAAAGAAGCAGCATATTTTCTAATTCTAGCCAGTGAAGTTTCTGAAGGTTCAGACAGTGGTGAGTTCTGAAAGGATTGCCAGTTGCAAATCTGGCAATACTATTAAATGTGTTAGTCAGTTTATAGAGATTGTTTTTCTTCAGGTTAGTGTAAATTGGTGAGGCATAGAGAAGAGTTGAAATAAGGTGAGAGTGGGCAAGAGTAACTTTGGCTGTGGGGGTTAAGAATGTTTTAATTCTGTAGAGGGAGTCCAATTTTTTGTTTACAGTTTTAATGGTATTATTAATGTGACAATCATAGGTAAGGTTGTTATCAATCATGACACCTAGCAGTTTGGTAGTAGAGTCGGCTGATATGAGGGTGCCATTAATAGATAAGATGGAGAAGTCTAATGTGGGGGACCTAGTAGTAGGTTTAAAGAGGAGGAGTTTTGTTTTTTTAGCATTTAAAAGTAGGCAGCATTTTAAGAACCATACTTCTACTGTGTGGAATACATTTTGAGTGATAGTTTGAAGCTCTGGTATGGTTTTAGCTGAGCAAATAAGAGTGGAGTCATCAGCATATTGTATACATGTAGCTTGGGGAATAGCTACTTGTAGGTCATTTATAAAAAGGGAGAATAGGAGGGGTTCAAGAATAGAGCCTTGAGGGACACCAAGAGAAATTGGGAGAAGAGAGGAAAGTTTGTTATCCCAGAGGACTGCCTGTTTTCTGTTAGTGAGATAGGAAGTGAACCAATGGATAGCCTTTGGTTCTAAAGCATGATATTCCAGGATTTTTATGAGGAGGGGGTGGCTGATCATGTCAAAGGCTTTGGACAGATCGATAAAGAGGGCTGAAGATAGAATATTATTGTTGCGGTTTGTGTTTATAAAGTCAGTAAAGGAAAGGAGAGCAGTGGTAGTACTGTGAAAAGGCCTAAAGCCGTGTTGACAGGGAGTAAGAATGTTATTTTTAGTTAAGTGATTCATTAGCTGGTAGTGAACACATTTTTCCATGATTTTTGCTAGGGGAGACAGGAGGGCTATAGGCCTGTAATTAGAGTATTCATTGGAGTTTCCTCCTTTATGTAAGGGTATAATGTGTGAGATTTTCCAGATGTCAGGTATGGTTCCTTCATTAATAGTTCTGTTGATAAGGATAGAAATGGGATAGGCTATTTCCTTAGCAGCTTTTTGGAGGAATTCAGATGGAAGTTGGTCAGCAGAAGGGGTACATGGTTTAAGTTTTTGGAGGCATTTTTGGATGAAGGTGGTGGAGATGGGTTGTATTATAAAAGTTGGTTGATTAGAAGATGCAAGATCAGGGATGCTAGAATTGTCAATGGTAAGGTTGGAGGCCAGTGAATTGATAGTATTAGTAAAGAAGGAGTTGAAAGCATTGGCAGTTTCATGGGAAGAATTATTTTCGGACCCAGAGGGAGAGGGAGTGGTAGTCTGTCCGGGGTGAAGAAGTCTATTCAAGATTGACCAGAATTTTTGGGGATTATTGTGATTCGCTTGTTGGAGGTTACTATAGTAGTTTTTTTTGTCAGAAAGAATAGCTTTTTTGGTACTGTTTCTTAAGTGTCTGAAGGTCTGTTGATCTGAGGGAGATTTACTAGTTCTCCATTTTATCCAGGATTTGTTTCTGAGTAACATTTTTTGTCTTGTTTCCTTAGATAGCCAGGGGGCAGGTTTAGTTTTGACTCTGATAGTTCGTTTAGGTGCATGATTGTCTAGGATTGATAAAAATGTGGTATTAAAATATTGAACAGCTTCTTCTAGAGGAAGAGTTTCTAGAGGTTTCCAGTTACAGGTATTTAGTTCAGTGTTAAATAGGATAGGGTTAAAATATTTATTACTACGAGAAGTTCTGATGGTAGGGGCATTAGTAGTGGTATTCTTCTTTCTTATGATATAGATTAAGTTGTGATCACTAATGTCATCCGGCAAAGTGCCAGTTTGATATTGTAGTTGTGGTTTATTGACAAGAATCCAATCTAGTATACTTTCTTTGTTGTTAGGTTTATTAATCCTAGTGGGGGTGTTTATAGTTTGTGTAAAGCCATGGAGATTAATATGAGAGAGTGGGTTATTAGTATTAATTGAGGACCAATCAAGGTTGAAGTCTCCAAGTATTACAGTTTCTTGTGGGTAGGTGGATGAAGCCCAGCTAAGGATATTTTCTATTATTATGGAGTTATTTCCAGGAGGTAGATAGATACAGATAATATAGATGGCTTTATTTGGGTTCAGTTGAAGCTTTGATATAAGGAGTTCAGTCTTGGTGTTCTCCAGGGGAGTATAGGGTACTAAGGATAAATTTAGATCAGACTTAAATAGGAGTGCTACTCCCCCACCTTTGCGGGTATTGCGGTCCAGTCTCAGAATGTTGTAACCTGGGGGAATGATTTCAGTATCTTTAGTGAGGGGTTTTAACGAGGTTTCAGTTAAACATAGGATGTCGAAAGAGTAATATTCAAGAAGAGAGTGGAGATGGGTGACTTTGTTGTTAACACTTCTGATATTAAGGTGTCCTATGAGTAAGGTATTTGCATTAGAGGTTGGTAATGGAAGGGATGAGTTAGAAATGATAGGTGTGGCTTCAGAGGAAATAATAGAGGGTCCTGGGTTAGGATGTATATCACCATCTACCAGGGTAGAGGGGTAGTATTTTAAGTAGGGTTTACCGGTAAATAACAGTAAATATTTTAGTTTCCTTAACATGAGATTATTGGGTTTAATATGGGATAGTCTGTGATATTTGGCTAAAAGGTAGCAAGAGGTAGATGTAATGTTTGAATGTGTGAAATTTGAGGTTATTAAATCTGAGGCAGTTTGTTTGGAAGAAGTTTTAAAGTGATAATTATACTTTATTTCATAAGAGGTCAGGAGATAGGGTAGTGTGAGTAGTAGAAAAGAAATAAACAGGGGTAATAGCTTAGCTGGATTTTGTTTTATTATATAGGCCATGGATGGAGTTTTGTTAGTTTTAGAAGACATGTTGAGGAGGGGATAAAAGGAACTACCAGGCCCAAGATTGGGCTATGACTATAGCAGAAGTTAATGAAATGTGGAAGAAAGAGCTAGGGTATAAGCCTAGGTGTAGGAGGGAGGGGAGATAAGAGGGAAAGGGAGATATGGTAGTTACTAGTGGGCGGAGATTAACAATTTAGGTCAAAGGTTTGGATAGGTGTGTTTGTGTAGGGGGTGTGGTAAGTGAGGTATAAGGGTAGGGGTACATGGGGTGGGTGGGATAAGGGGGTAGGGAGGGGAGTGGAGCGGGGCAGAAACAGTTAGAGTAGAGAGAGCGTAGCCAATCAGTTCAGCAGAGGAGCTGAAACACTACGTAGATAGGAAAGTAGGAATAGGAGCTTAGTGAGATAAATGATAGCTAGATATGCAGGTGGAAAGCATAGAAGGAACAAGGTAAGTGTACTAAAAAATAAAGGTACAAGTACTATACAGGAAAAAAGTATGCTGAGGGAAAAGAAAGAGGGGTTAGAAAGATAGTATACAGTCAGGATTCAGTCGCGTAGTGTGAGTAGGAAGAAACAAAAGGAGATACAGCAGCCAAGAGTGTGCAAGATGGGAAAGGAGAGATTGAAAAGGATGAAGGAAAGCAGGACAACCTAGAGATGTTGAGGGTAGCAGACACAGGTGACTCTAGTCAAGCAGGAGCATGCTGGAGTATGACACCTGGCTAGAAATGAGTGGAATGGGAGAAAAGTTACTATTACAACGCTAGCATGCAGGGGAGAGTAAGCAACCTTAGGTGGTTCCACGTGGGTGCTGCTCACAATAGGGTAGTTATAAATTACTGTATAAACAAAAATGGACATACAGCAAAATCACTTTTCTGCTTAGAAAATAGGACCAGCAGATGAGAGGTAGTTAAGGTGCTTCCTGGGTGCCGACACAAAAGGCCTGTACTGTAGCTTCAAGGAGACCACTGAATACGTCAGCAGGGAGGGGACAACCCAAATGAGGAGCACTAGGCTTCAATGCTAGAAAGAAACAAGAGAGGTGGGTTAGGAACAAAAGGCAAATGGGATTACAAAGTTGGTTAGTGAGAGAGAGAAAAGGTGCAGGAGTAGAGAGAAATACAGTTGAATATAAGCATTTGTAAATCAACAGCAACAGGTCATGTAAGGTAGAGTACAAATTTAACAGTTACAGCTGGTAAGCATTAGTACAATTCCCATAATGTAACATGAAAAATGCGCCAGGTTGGAGGCCCCAGGACAATACTATTTGAATGTTCTTTATCCTAGTACTCCCTGTCTTCTTGAGTATGCAGGGTATAGGTATAGAGCCAACATAAAGCGTGTATAAAGAAAAATGAACAAATACAGGGAATAACACTGTCCAATGTAAAAGGTAGACACACACTACAATAGGACTCAGTTCAATAAGCCTCTTCTCAGCCTAAAGTACTAAATAAGCAAGAGGCTTGCAGATAAAACAGGATGCGATTTAACAAAAGCACTTAAGCTATGCAAAATACGCTACTTAGGACCAAATAGTAAGCACGCGTCCTTCCTTCAGGGAAACCACAGTGCAGCACAAGGAGTCAAAAAATAAACAGTAGGTTTACAAAATTAAACAGGAGGTAACCAAGTCTCATCAGGACACATATAAGTGAACCAAGTAATTGGAAAAAGAAACGACAAAATAACACTAGCGTTTCTATAAAGAACAAGAGGTTACACAACAGTAGGACTTTGCTGTTCCCAAATTCACAGCCTACAGTGATAGGCTTTCTGCTTAAAACAGGAAACAGTACAAACAGCCGAAACTAAGCTAAGATGTGTTGCGTCTAACCAAACAAAATGCACGCGGTTATCCTGAGGGTATACTGCAGTACAACACAATGCTTAGAGGAAAAAAAAAATGCTAGGCTTTCTATAAATCAGCAGGAGGTAACCTAAGTATTCAGGACACGAGTACGTGATCCAAGCAATTTAAAAGAAAAACGCTAGGCTATCTAGAACAACTTTATAGGTAAATTGTACTGTTTAGGTGTTGGTTACTATACAAGGCCCTGATAACCACTGTGGCCCAATGGGCAGCTCTGTGCAGAGGAAAAAAGCTTGAAAATTGACTTATGCCCTCAAGCCAATAAATAACCACACATTGAGCTTCCTGCAGTACTTCTCAACTCAGAGAGACCAGGTAAACACCTACTGCTACAAGATGTCTGATCCTGGAATTTCTTAATATAAAACCAAAGCAAAAGTAGCTCTCAGGTGCAAATTAAACAACAAACAACTACCAACCAATTAAGTCCCCGACTACTCGCCCCTTCTACAAAGAGATTTGGAGGCACACAAACTACAAAAGCCAAGAAACAGAGAAATTACTATTTTTGCCATAAAATTAAATTAATGCTTTAAAAATACTCAAACAATAGTGATAACTATAAAGCAAATTCAAGTGCAGTTAATAAAATATTCTTATTTTAGCTTGTATGGCTCTGGATGCAATTGAAACACTGGAAAAACTTTGCAGAGTTCTCTGTAAATGAATGAAGAACCTTGCAACTTGACCAATTTATTGTAGAGAACATAATCTTGTAAACTGACTCATGCCTTCTAGCCAAAAACCAACTACACTTTGAGCTTCCTCCAGTACTTCCCAACTCAGAGAGCTCAGATAAACACGTTCTGCCCCAAGATGTCTGACCCTGAAATCTGTTAATGAAAAAGCACACCAAAAGCACCTCTCAAGTGCAGATGAAACAACAAACAACAATCAGTGCTTCCCAACTCAGGGAGACCAGGTAAACACCTTCTACTACAAGATGTTTGATCCCAGAATTTCTCAATGAAAAAGCAGAGAAAGAGCAGCTCAAGTGCAGATTAAGAAAGAGACAATTACTAAACAACTAGATCCCTGGCTAATTCTCCATTCTGTAAGAGATTTGTTGACACTTAGACTAGAAAAGACAACAAACAGAGAAATTACTATTTTTGCCACAAAATTAAATAAATGCTTTAAAATGCTGACAAATGGAATGATCACTGTATAAAGCAAGCACAAGTGCATGTATAATTAATCAACTTAATATTGTATTAGCTTGGATGGCTCTGGATGCAGCTGATACACTGGAAAAGTGTTGCGGAGTTCTCAGTAAGTGAACCTAAATGAAGGTAGAAATATTCAAACCCTGCAACCTTGTCTCTGGAAACAGCTCATTAATAAGGCAAAGCTTTAGTCCTCTACACTGACTACTAGAGTCAAATTATTACTTCATGGGATTCAAACCCTGTTATTAGCTATTTTCTTTCTCTAAGATCACTGTAATTATAACTTTTGACATAGCAAAATTCAGACTTCTCTTGCTGTGCTTTTGATTAATACATTGTTCTTTTGACTGTGTAACTAAATAGGTAAGTGATTTGATGCCTAACATGGGAAACTTGTTTGTTTATGTATATGGTGCTGCAGTCATCTTGCTTGAGAGGAATACATTTAACTTTGCACACAGTTCTTTTATTTCACTTTTTACTGAACCATCCTCTCTGAAACACAGTTATGAGGTCATCCTGAGAAAAGTATGCTCTCTTCTTTTATGATTCAGCCATATGTTTGGACACTTCAGACTAATCCATTCTTCTCTTGTGTATATAAAAAGATAAGTATTAGGTTTGATGCCCAATAAGGGAGACTTGTATGAGTGTATGTACCACTTTCTCTCTTAAGAGAAATGCATTTAACTTTTCACACAACTTCCTTACCCCACATTTTATTGAAACATCCTTTCTGAAACACAGTGATGAAATCATCCTGGGAAAAGAGCACTTGCACTCTAAGAATCAAAGTTCTCCTATGGTGTTTGGGACTAATGCCATGCTCTCTAGATTGTGTAACTGGATAGGTAGGATGTATAGGCCCCAATACTGGGAATTTGTATACAGTAGAGAGTCGATTATCCAAATTAATTGGGACCAAAGGTAGTTCGGATAACCAAACTGTTTGGATAATCAAACGTACATTGAACAAGATAAAAAAACTTCTAAAATCTTGTTTTTTCTGCACTCAAGGAATACACTTTGCAATCATTCAGTAATTCCAGTGGGCAATAAAGAATATTTTTCACACACAAGCAGGCCACAAGTTAAAAAAACATGCACAAGCTAATATGTATAATGTTTACTTATTCAGAGTTTATGATTTTTTCCTACCCAAAAACTTTGGAAGGCTGGGTTCGGATAATTAATGTTTTGGATAATTGACGTTCATATAATTGACTGTCTACTGTACGTGCATGTATGTGTGTGTGTGCACGTGTGTGTGTGTGTGTGTGTGTGTGTGTGTGTGTGTGTGTGTGTGTGTGTGTGTGTGAGAGTTCAGGTGTTTACAGCTACATAAGCACATGCTCAGTGAACTTCTACTCTGAATAAATATTTCAGATTGCTAGGTGAATCCACCATCCACATATCCCACCTTTCACAACCACAACTTCTTTGCAACACAAGGGTGTATTGAGGTGTACTCTTTGTACTCTACTGAGTACAGTTTTCTGTATGTCAGTTATAGAAACCATGGCTTATTAAGCCATACTGTGTCCACAACTGTATAAATTAATGAGTCCAATAGGAGTTTTTTAAAAATATCTATTTAATGTTTTTAGAGGGAAAGTGATGAAAACATTTGTAAAGGGGGGATGTTTCCATTTTTCAAATGACAGTTTCTTTTGGGAGGGCATCAATAAGAGTACATGATTACAAAATTATATTCTCTGCCTACACCCCCGGTGCAACACAATAATGATGTCATTCTTTTTACAGTGAACAGTTGCATTTCTCCTGTGGTGCTTGCTTTTCTTTCACTACCTTCTAGACTGGGTAAATAGAAAGGTAGGAGATTCAAGTACAGCAGTGCAACATGTGTGGGTGTGACTGCAAATGAATTTGGGATTGCTTTTTTTTTTTTTTTTTTTTTTTAAGTTATATGCACACCACCAGTATTGCTGTTGACATTTTAATTGTAATTACATTAACTATTGCAGTATTTATGTTAGAATTGTTTCTGTTATGCTTTAGCACATTTGCCTGTGTATAAGACTACACTTTTTCCATTTCCACTTCCCTGTCAATTATTATACAGTACAAACTGTTATTTTTTGTATACAAGTCCTCCATTTAACTTCCCCTCCTTCAGAATTCATTCACTGTACTAGCCCTTAATCTGTCATGGTTGCAGTGATTGCTCATATCTTAGCATTGCCTATAAGCAAGCCATTTTGTATACATTCTGTGTTTGCATATGCAAGCACCTATCCATGGCAACAAGCACTATTGCTAGCCATGAAAATATGCTTGCAAATTGGTGGGCACAATAAGCAGAGTGCATGTTCGATTAGAACTGCTGCTCATCTCTCTAATATGTTTACATTGCGTAGGCTTGGTGTGGCTCCTACATGACTGTCAATGAATCCCAGTGTATGTTTTTAAGATTTTGAATAACTTGAATAGTATGTGCACTTTTTTTTGTTATTGCAGCTTGCATATTAAAGAAGTTCTATGGAATTCTTACATGACCTTAAAGAAATATCTTACAAATGCAAGGCTTGTAAGTAATAACAATTTATATGCATGATTGAAGAATAATTTTATACAATACAAATATGATGTGTCACTGATGCATGCAGACAAATAATATGCATAGCTCTGATTCTAGTCAAATGTATTTCCAAAACATGATAGTTATTAAATGGGTAAATGTAAATGTTTGAATTTAAAGGTTAATTATGAATGAATGCGTGTAACAGGCATAAATAAGTAACTTGACCGACTGACATTTTATTTTCAGTTCAAACTATCCAAAGCTATGGGATTCAAGAATATGGCATTGAATGCCCTCTAAATAAAAGGTGCTGTTAATTATGAAAGAATAAGTGCTATGTGGTAAAACTATTAAGTTAGGCAAGCATATATCATGATCATCTGAAAGATCATGGGCAGATGTTAAAAGTATGAATACAATGTATTTGTTTTATACAATGCTCCCTTCCCATTTTTAATACACTTTGTAGATATAATTTTACATACACCAGCAAATACTTTATTTGATAAACTGGCAACAAATCTACTTTTTAACTAATGATTTAGAATGGAAGCTAAAAACAATTCAAAAATAAAGCAGCTGTCTTACACTGTATTCATGTTTTTAAAATCTTCAGCTTTTTCACTGCATGAATATTTTGGTCTGAAGACATAATACATTTCTTTAAGGAACTCCATTGTTATGTGGACATTAATGACCTGAAGATGTTTGACTCTAAATTGGCTGCATAAGTAATTACTTTAAATGTTATAAAATAAACAGCAGTTTATGGCATTTACAACTAAAATGAAGGATTATATAATATTATCATATACTGAAAAAGAAAACATTTTACATTGCATTTGAATTTAAAGTGAAGCAGGGCTTCCAGCCATCTTTGTAAATAACTAGAAGTTTGGATGCAGGAAATCTATTCTTCTTTGTGTAAATCTGTTTACATTATTGTACTTTACTTGCAAATTTTTAGAAACAGCGTTTAATTCAGATGTTCTTACTTAGGTTCATAGATTCATAGATGTGTAATAGGGTCTATATTAGAACACCAAAGTTTCAAAACTTCGAATGTTCTAATATTGACCCCTATTCAGCGAAAGCTGAAAATATTAAAGCAAGAGAAAACCAAATTTTTTTCCAAGGGAAAGAATTTGGTTGTCTGTTTCTGTTGCTTCGGTATTTTCAGTGCTGTGGTGGAAAGTTATGGGTCAGGTTCAGGTAAGTGTGCGATTGAGTGCGGGTTAGGTTAGTTAGGGTTAGGGTGCAGGTTAGGTATGTGTGCGATTGTGTGGACGTGAGGGTTAGGGCGGGTTAGGTGAGTTAGGGTTAGGGTGTGGGTCAGGTAAGTGTGCGATAATGACAGACCTTAGGGTTAGGGTTTGGGTTAAGGTAAGTGGATAGTTAGTGGTGTGTGTAAAGTTAATGTAGGGTTAGGCGTAAGATTTTAGGTGTATGTGTGTGGATTGCTGTTTGTTTGGTGTGCTTGTGTTGTGTGTATGTGTTTTGGAACAGCAATTTTTTTCCTAAGTCCTAAACAATGAATGCTTACTGCTCTAATAAGTAAGAGAAGAAAGGATCTGCAAAGTAGGTTGCCAGTGCCTTATCAGTTGTAATACTGAGTGAAAAATCATGTATCTGTTGCAATAGTTCAACACAATTTATCTGTAGGTATAAATATTACCAAACATATGCTTTTAGCTAGTTGCAGTATGCTGCTGTAATTTAGCATAACCACCTAGCAGATCAGATGAAGAACTATGGAGAATACATTAACAATAATTTATTAATTCACTTGCAAACTAAGTAGGTAGCCTGGTCCATAGCCCTGCTTAGTCATGACCTAGGCCATATGGCACATATATGAGACAAGTAGATTTAGCCTAGATTGTGTAGTCCAGAAATCTTAATGGTCAGAAATTTTTAAGGTTTTATATGTGGATTAATGTGCGTTATGAGGTATTTTACAAAAGGGACATTTGTTAAAGAACATGTCAGATATGGAAAGGATATTCTCAGTATGGAAAGAATGTGGAGAAACAAGGTATGTATGGGACCAAGAGTGGATAACCATGCAGATCAATGGAGCAAGGTGAAAGGAATTCCTAACCATATCCCTGACATTGCAATCAAAAGAAAGGTTTTTATCAAAGCAGGAACCCAAGTGCTTGATAACTGCATATTCTGGGGGTAGCTGGTACAAGCAATGTGGAAACAGGATGTCGATATTTTTTTTTCTGAAAGATAAATGTCAGTGCATTTTTTTAACAATGTGAACCCCTGATTGAAACTTCATTTGTTGATCTATCCAGGCCATGTTGGTAAATCTTATGTTCAGGAGGGACAGTCACTTTCCACCTGTTTTTATTTATGAAAAGTAGATGATAAGCAGAAAGAGGCACAGAAACAAGCCCTGTGTGACGCCATTTATGTACTCTTCTGACTAAAGGATTTACCCACCTATATTAACAGTGTGAGCAAACTGGCTATCCAGAAGACTTCAGGCAAGTTCCTGTTAATTTGCAAGAGCTTATATATGATACCAGTGAGCAAGATGGTGTCAAGGTCCTTGCCAAGATTAAATTAAGCATGAACTGTCTTATCCTCATCAAGGACTTCAGTGGCACTTTCAAAGAAATCAGCTATGTAGTGTAGGCAGTCTTACCTTTCAGAAATCCAAAGTGGTTTAATTCAAGATCTTGTATATCACCTATGCCATTCCTTATCAGCTCTGTAACTGTGCGCTTTATTACTTTACAGATGATACTTGTGAAGGTAGTAATTATATATTTTCTAGGATCTGTTTTAGGGCTACCTTTATGTAATGTTACTACTGTGGTCATTCTTCACAATTCAGGTTAACACATAACTCAGGGAATAACCCTTGGAGAGACTTAAATTGCAAAACTTTGAAAGGGGATTGAAAGCGGATCGTCTAAGTTGTACTTAACACTAACTAGCAGACAACAAGGGATATTATCAAACTTTATGGAACACTGTATGTTTGATTTTGGATACTGCAGATACAACCTAGTCTAAGGTGATTTTTTTTGAGTAATGGGATAGCTGGCAGTTACAGCAGTATTTGGAAAGCTGACCATATGGACATAGCAATGAGTTAATTAGCACAGTAGAAGGCACCGCTGGAGTTAAGTTTGGTACAGTAATGGACACCTTGTTTAAATTTTTTAAAATAACTGTAGGAGGTCATATGGTATTTTTAGAGTAAGTAGTGACCCTGAGTTCATAGCTGGGCTTGCAAACCTTGATAGTGTACTTAAGGTTTTACTTTTCTAGTTCTAAGTCCATTTTATATTTGGATTATAGGACTCTACTACAGAGAGCATGATGTTTGCTCTTTTTGTTGTAATGTTTATCAGTATGGGAATTCTACTATATGGACATATTCCTTACATATTTTAAATTTACTTATTCTTTAGACAGATGGGAACAGACTCCTTGATGTAGTTGTCCATATAGGAATAAAATTCAGAGGGTTTTGCAGCAACATTGAGTACTGGATTATTTGGAGAACTGCACCATTTATAGTTGTCAAAATCAGAGATGTAACTAAGATCTAACAAAGGGGGCATTATTAGGTGATATTGATTGATCAGTAAAGTGGTATCAGTATTCATTTTAACTGCAATGGCATTTCTGAAGTAGGATTTTTTCTCTCTCATATTAAAGTTCAGGAACAGATTAGAAAAGACAGACCTGGTCTGGAATACCAGACTTTCTTTTTTTTTTTTGCTCCTAGTTTTCATTTTAGACTTTACTGCCAGATTAGGAATTGGCACTAGGCACCAGATGAGCCAGCTATAGTTCTGATCAAAATGGGTCTATATTAATTAATAGAATGACTATATTGTCGATCAGCATCTCATCAGAATTGCCCTTCATTGAACCACCACAGCCCCCACTAATTATATATATATATATATATATATATATATATATATATATACATATATATATATATATATATATATATATATATATATATATATATATATACACCAGCTCCAAGATCGAACTACAGTAGGAAAAGGGAAAATGTCCTGGTCCCTACAGTAATATCATCTCAGTCAGAATAGTTCTAAGAGTGCCATACCTGATGAAATGCCATTCAACAATGTGGCAGTTCAACGACTTAATAGGGACCCAATCAAAATGGTTTGTTTTGTAGTAGCTATGAAATATATCATTAAGGGTGAAGAATGTGTCAAAAAAGTATCTCAAAAGCAATAATACTTATGGATGAGTACTTAAAGAAGAGATATATGAAAACGTATGATTATTGATGTGTTCAATAGTTTTCTCATAATGACTGCAGCTAAAAATAAATGAGCTCTGGTGCACTTGATTTTTAAAAGGAAAAAAGGAAATATAGCTAAGCATAATCTTCATTTCTAGTATGAAATATAGCAAATTATCAACAGAAACCAGATTGTGATATATGAAAACCAACTGTCTCAGAGAAATTATTATGCTAATTTACTGCAGACAGATGTTCTATGGATAAGCTGATCAACTTCTTAGTGATAAATTAAACAAAATGAGTAAATGGAAATTTATTCTAATGTGACTTTTAATTTCGTCCTGTACAGTCTAATATATAAAACAAAAGTCACTGAGCAGACAGCTGGTAATGCCACCTAAAGATGCAGAGGTTAGGAGATAAAATGAAAACAAAGAACTCAGGTTAACAGAACTAAATTGGAAAGAATAGTTGTCAGAATCATAGATGCTTCCAAAATCAGCTTGACTATCCATGAAAGACTGTATGTGAATAAGTGACAGTGTGATGGGATTATAGAGAGTCACAGATGGCACCAAGCTCTGTGGTTTGCAGATAGTGATAAGGAGTAAACCTTTAGTCAAGCCAGTGATCCAGTCATGTACGTAATACATGAATTACAGCATTTTCTAAGTGAGCTGCGCTGAAACTTAGGGATATGAGGGATGAAAACCTCAAGTGTTATCAATTATTCCTGTTTCTGCCACCTTCTGGTGATGTTCATTAAAAAATCCAAATGATGGCCACTGCGCACACTGCTTCTGATGTGTTATGTTTAGAACAATGCTTGTCATGTGAAAGGACAGAAAGAAATTTGCTGTTGCTAATATATTTTGATTTAGTTGTACCTCATATTCAAGCAATCATAAATGAGATTTTAATCTACTGGGATACAACTAAGCAAGCTGAAATTACACTGGGATTTTATTTGTTTATTTTATTTTATTGCTTAGCTGGGGAAGGCACACTAGGTAAAGCCTATTAGAAGGCCTGGCGAGAAAAGCTCAGTGAAAAAAAAAGTATAATTTACAATGCCATCATAGTATATGCAGATGGAAATTTATAAAAATAAGAAAACATCACAATGAAAAAGCATCATAACAGAAGAAACTGTGATTAGGATAGTAAATCAAGCATGCCAGCAGCTTGTGTTGAAGTGTTCCTATTTCAACCTCTGAGAATGCTTGTGGCATAATGACTTGCTACTGCTGAAAATACACCAAGGTAAGAAAACATAAAGTACAAATATTGCATACATACATTTTAAGGAATGCCAGTTTATTGTGCCAGTACATGAAGGAAGAAAATGGTATGATGTTGAGATGTATGTGCAGCAGTAACAAAAGTGTTTATAAATATACACATTTACATAACTACAACTCAGTGATGTAGATCCGCAAGAGGTGCAGAAACAAAATCAGAGTTAGTGAAGAAGGGCAGAAGAGGAGTGTGTATCCTGATGCCACAGTGCACTGGGTAAGAATATGGAATACAGTGTGTAGCTCCTTTGTGTATAGCTTCATAGGTTGCTACAAGGCAATCAACTAAATAAATCTTTTAAAGGGTAGGTACTACATTCCTACTAGTACAGCTAACTAGTTACTTCCTCTGTACAAAAGTGATAGGAGGGCTATGCCCGAGATGAATTTAAAGTTTCTCATCCATTTCTCTAACTTATATTTCAGTGTAGTGATTTACTTTTCTTTACACTGTGCAGGAGTTTGACACACAGATGGGGATTTCTTTGTGAGAGGTGTTAGTCATGCCAACAAGTCATATTTATGTTGCAATATAATTTGGCTCCTTTGATCTTGTGTTTGTGTTACTATCAGTCTTGTAGAGTTGTAGTAGACCAAACATAATTGGAGAGTGTATAGCTTTGTAGGCCAGATAGAGATCACCCTGTAAAACTCTGTTGGAGACAGAGAAGAAAGAAAGGGTTTGTAGGCAAACTCAATAATATAGGGAGCTCATACTCAAGTTTTTTTTTTTTTTTTTTTTAGTATTTTTTATGATGGGTTAGTTTTTTTGTAAAAGGGCATAAAGAAGGCTGTACCAAATTCTAATATCCAAAAAAGCAGGGCAAAAAAAAGCTTCCAAACTCCAAAATGATTTTATTCCATGTAGAAAAGCTAAAAACTGCTTCAGCCAAATGTAATACATACAAAGGCAACACAGTAGTTAAAAGTAATCCAAAAACATAAGCTGTTTTGTCCCACTAAAATATAAAAAGGAACTTCATCAAATAAATGAACAAACTGTCATTAAGCTTCTTAAATGTTCTTAAACCAATCACAGCAAAAATTCAGCACACATCCTTTTTGCATCAATTAGCCTGGCATAACCTAAGCATAGTCAAAAACATAGTAAAAGAAGGCATAGTGAAAGAACAGCCTGATTTGGCTGTCGTGGATGATGCTGATGTAGGGAATGAACTTGAGAATGATTTTTTTAGGCAACAACAATTTCCCTCCCCTGAGACGATGGGAACATCTGATGAACCAACAGTGATCGAACATGAACTGGAATACATCGAGAAAACAAGGATACCACCAATATCAGAGGGGATCCAATCAATTCAGAGGAAACAACAGAGGTTCCCAGAGAGGGAGGAGATGACTATTCAACTTTTGCCTACTAATGACTTCTCAAATACAGCACCAGCTTTAAATATTGTGGAAAATTCCCTTGGTGATTTTAAAATTTATAATTTTTCTTAGGCTGTCATTGATATGTGTGATCTGCTAGCTAAAGGTTTGTCTTTTACTCCCAGCAAAAGTACTAACTCTGGGCAAACACTGCTTGATCTGAAACTTTATGTGCGTAAATTAAATCTGAACTTAAAGTTCCATACTGACACTCATCCAAATAATAGTTTGACAGTTTCTAGTACATTTAACCCCCCCCCCCTCCACCCTTCCTTGGAGCATTTTGAACGTATGTGTGAATTGGACATTAGGTCTTTTTGTTCTAAATCAGAACATTTAGTTCAGTCAGGTAATAAATGAAGTAAAAACAATTTATCTGAATATGAGAAATTGAATCTAGATCTGCTTTTGTCATCAGTTGGTATCCTATTCATGAAACCTGATAAGGTGGGGGGGTTGGTAATTATGAATGTAAATGATTATAATAGTAAGATGAAAAATATGTTGGACAGTGCAACATATGATCGTAGTTCACAGAATGAGCTTAATATCACATATTCCAGAATTAGAAGTTTCTTACAGGACCTCTATATTGATGGGTCTGTTTCCGTGGATGAGTATAACTATTTGCCTGTGTTATACCCGGTTACGCCTAGAATTTGTGGATTACCAAAAATTCATAAAGACCTGAACCAGCCCCCTGTGTGACCAATAATTGATGCTACAGGGTCTATCACTCACCCACTAGCTAAATTCCTGGACACCAAGTTAAAAGACATAGTTAGGAATGAGTCACGTTTGTGTATAGACTCATGGGATTTTTTAAGTAGATTGGATACAGAAAGTTTTGATTCAGATTATTTGTTTATCACCATTAATGTCAAAGATCCGTATTCAGTCATACCCCACAATGTTGGTGAAGACTGGTTCTGTGAATACCTTAGGCTTAAAGGTATAGGTCAATAGCAGATTAACACCTTTGAACAACTATCAATAAAAGAAAAAAACTTTCACCATGGATGGTACCTTTACATTTAGGGTTTTGCAATGAGTTGAATGATTTGCATCAGAGGTTTGGGGCTCGAGCATATAAGATGGAAAAAATTGAGAAAGGGTTGTATGGAATACCCATGTTAAGGGAAGGTATAGTGACCCCATATTTTTCTGACTCATTTATGAACCATGGTACCATCCATGGTGATAGTCATCTAGGAGTAATTCCTTTGGAGCATTCAGACAATATTGGCCGACTTAGTAGTACCAATGGATTTGATACAGTAAGAGTTCCCTTGTTTTATACTAAGGATGTAGGATACATTAAGGACATTATTAGGAATGATTGGGAAATATTAACGGTGGATCCTGACATTAGAGAAATTGTAGGAGAGGTTCCACATTTTGTGTATAAAAATAAATCCAATTTGAAGAAGTTATTATGTTACCCCAGCAATAGGGGTAGGACTGATAGGCATGATGTCTTTGGTACCTTCCCATGTAATCAATGTAATTTCTGTGCAATTATAGATTCTAGCAGTAGTTTTACTCACTCACTTGACTACCATGAGTATGTCTTCCCAGTGTTTGCTGATTGTATGTCTGAACATGTTGTTTATCTTGCTGTTTGTGAGATGTGGAAAGTATTATGTGGGTAAAACAGATAGGAAGTTGAAGGACAGGATCCGTGAACACCTATATCAAACCAGGATTGGATCCACTTTTAATGCACTTTCCAAACATGTTTTAGATGCAGATGAGACTCCTGTGTTCAGATTTAAAGTTATAGAAGTGATATGTCCTAACCCCAGAGGTGGGGACATTAGGAACTATACAGACAGCCAAGAGGCAAAGTGGATCATTAGGCTCAGGGCAGATCAATACCCTGGGCTTAATGACAAGGTACATATTAAACCTTTTTTGAAACCCAGAGGGCTTAGGTCAAGATAGGAATTTGTATTTATGCATATTTATTTATTTTCCATTTATGTGTTATGTTTTTGTATATTTTTATGTCTTGATTTTGATATTTATTCAATATACGTTTTATATGTAGTTTGAATATTAAGATGCCTGTTACTTTAAGGATGGATTAATCTATGTTTCCTGCCAGGTGTGGAGACAACTGGTATATAAATCCATTTGTTTTTGAGGTTTTTATGGTCTGATGAAGCCCTTCTGGGTGAAAGCGCTTACCTCTGTTGTACTGGAATAAATTGTTTTATCGTTTTACTGTGACTTTTTGTTTCATACAGCCTTGTTTTGCTCCATTACCTGTTATTTTTATTATTCATTAAAATTTAAAATCAGCCTTTGAACACATTGTGCCTAGTTGTAAAATAGGTCGTATGCATAAATGTGTTTCATGTGTATTTTGTCACTATATTCTTGAAACTACTGAGGCATTCATTAATAAATATAAGGTGAGCATTAAGGGTAGACCTAATTGTAATACTAGTAAGATAGTATATTGTGCTATTTGTTCTCATTGTTCATGTTTTTATTCAGGGAAATCTGAATGCAAATTAAAAAACAGAATGAGTGAGCACCTTAGTGACATTCATCTAAGGAAAGAAACAAATGCTTTAGCAAGACATATTATTGCTAGTCCTGGCCATGTTTTCAAATTTGTTGTTTTACAAACTTTAATAATGTCAGAACGTGGAGGTGCCTGGCCCCTTTTACTTGAGAAAGCAGAATTGCTCTGGCAGCTACATTTAAATACACAATTTTGGCCAGGACTACAAGATGCAGATAATATAAAATGTCTGCTTAAATTAAGAGCTTTAAACACATTTTTTGTTTTTTTAAGCCTTAGGATGTTACTATTGTGTATAACACTTACATTCTTTTTTATGAATGCAACAGTGTAGTGGTTATTACATCTGCTTAATATGCAGAAGGTCCTGAGTTCATCCCCAGTGGGGTGTGTTTCTTTCACTATGCCTTCTTTTTTTTCAAAAATTTCTTTATTGCAGTTTTCTAGGTTACAACATATAAGACATTATACAATAAGATACACCCACAACATACAACAAAACATAACATTCTATATACAATATATACAAAGAAGTCACTTCAAAAATCCAGTTTTTGTACTAACCACATATTCTGCAGTGATAAGAAGAATAAAACAGTACCATTAGTTGTTTATTACATATACTAGGGAAAGTCAAAACTAAAACTTCTTTATATAGGGTATGTGGTTTTTTAATCAACTTATCTATGCAAATATTTATAAAATGATAATGTTAAAAAAGTTCTAAGTATATCCTTATTGATTGTCTTACATATATTGCAAATTTCACTTTTAGATTTAATATTTTTACCTCTCGAGAATGACATCTAATAAGTATTCCCAATACTCTTGGTAATATTTATGTTTCTTAGTAACATATACTAGCTTGTGGGAGGCAATGTATTTTATTGCTACATTTCTAAAACCTTCCCATGTGAGTCGGGTTGCAATAGTCCAATTCTTTGTAATATAGAATTTGACTAGAGAACATATGGTAGTGAGGACATGCTGTAAGACTCTGGGAAGATTATTCATATTTATGTGCAGTATAACTGTTTCCCAGGATAAAGTACTTTTTTGGTAGCCCATTTTCTCTAGTCTTGACCTTAGTGAGCACCATAAGTTATGAACTTTATTACAATCCCACATAACATGCAGAATGTCTGTTGGTTGTTTCTTGCAGAGAGGACATTCAGGTGAGTATTTGTTATTAAATTTACTAATCTTTTGAGAGGTAAAGTATGCATTATTGTTAATCATACGTTGGGTGTACAATAACTTTTTGGACGGGCTGAACTTGAGCGTCTTTTCAATGGCATCTTTTTTATTTTGTTAGTAATTTGTAGGTTTTTCTTCTGCCAGTATGAGGAGAATAAAGTACAATTCTGATGTTTTATATAATTTATAAGTTTATAAACTCTAGAGATTGTTTTCCCCTTGGTAGTTAGATTTTTTAGAATAAACTGGGACAAACTAGTATCTTGTTTATCAACATTTTCAGTATGAAATTTAGTGTTTACAAGGTATTTGAGTGAGTTCATAATAATTACATATTTCTTTGGGAGATTTAATTGCTCTCGTAATTGTGTAATATCACATTCCTTCAATTTATAAATTTCCCATACTGTAATATCTCTTATTAAGGGATACTCTTGCAAGTTTATCAATTTTTTATTTAGTAGCAAATTAGGATTAAGGTGTATAGGTTGCAGTAGAAGGAGGGCATTTAGTAACTGTACAGATGAAAAGAGCTTTTGAGTAGTTAAAACCATTTGTTTAATAAGTGGATGTAAATTCTTAATATAAACAGAGTTTTGGTTTAAGTTTAAGAATAGGAGAGCCCTAGAATTGCACCTAAGTGTCTTAATTTGTTCATACCAAATTCTAGACCATAAGGGGAACCATATGTTTGTGTTTGATTCATAATTTAAGATTTGACATAGTCTATATGCCTGGATAACACTGTAGTATAGTTTAAAATCAGGTAACCCTAACCGACCTTTAGATTTAGGAAGTATAAGCTTCTCATATTTGATTCTAGTAGATTTAGGATACCAAATAAATCTGGATATACTTCTTTCCATGTCTATAAAAAAATGTTGAGGTATAATTGTGAAGGTTGTGTTCATTTGGAAAATAATTCTTGGTAGCATGTTAATCTTAACGATACTTCTTTTTGATAACAAAGACATATTGATATTTTCCATCTGTTCATATCATTTTCAATAGTATTCCAGGTATGGGTTAACTTATTTTTAAAGGAGGCTGCTATGCAGAGTTGATGCATATGGTTGTGTACGTTTGGAAAATAGTAGGTAATTTTGACATCCCTCTGCTCTATAAGACTTATACCCAGACTCAGTCATAAAAATCCTTTGATTATAGATGTTTTGCTTATCTAACATTACAGAAGGATGGGTGGAGAGGCATACGAAGGGGGGGGTAGGAGAATAGATGTTACTATGCAGAAAATACTAGCTAAAACTAATACACAACAGTATATATTTATATTATCACATTGGTTATTGTGCTTTATTAACACTAATCTAGAAATATTTTTGCACTTTCAGAAATGATATCTTTAGATTCATGGAACGTTAAGGGAATTTCAGACAAAAGTAAATGGAATCTAGTCATGCATATTGAATATCAAAGTAAAACAATGATAACCTTTTTTCAAGAAACTCACCTGATCTCACAACTCTGGGACAGGGAGAGAAAAAGTAAATGGGTCACGCATATAATAGCTGCTGGACACAATTCTACTTCCAGAGGGGTTGCTATCATTATAAACAAAGTCTATCAGGAGGAAATTGTTTCCATGAAGACTGACATGAATGGTAGATGGGCTATGTTACCTCAAATTTCCATAGCATAAATAAACCTTTACTTTTTCTAAATATATATAGTCCTTGCTCTAACCAACAAACATTTATTTATGAAATCTTTAACTTACTTATTGAATTTCCTAATCATTTATATATAATCGGGAGACATTGGAATGCAGTAATGGAACCTGACAAAGATAGATCCAATAAAGAAACCAAGCAACCGCATGTTATAAATATAGCTCTTATTGAATTACAAAATACTTTTGAGCTATTTGATCCATATGAGAATTTCCAACATGACAAAACAATATCCAGATATACCTTCTTTTCTACATCTCATAAATCTTGGTCTAGAATAGACACCTTCCTAATCTCTCATTTCTTTTGGTTGTATAAGCTAAAATACAGCATTTCACCTAGAGCTATTTTGGATCATTCTAAAATTAATATATTCATAAATCTGCTAAATTTCAGCCAAAACATATCTTATTTTAATAAGTGAACCTTAAACCCTAAAGTTATTCAGAAACAAGAAGCAGCTAAAGAGATAAACAGTATACTCACTCAATTAGATGAAGAAATCATAATTACTTCAATACCTTATGATAAGCAATGGGAAGCTGCAAAAGTAGTTATTAGAGGTGTCATAATTTAAAAATCTGCCTGGTTTAAGAAAAAATATAATAATACCAAAATCACATTATAATCACAAATTGTGTCAGCAGAACTACAATTACAACAAAAATATTCAAAAGAATTAGAGGAAAAATGTATGAAATGGCAAAAAGAACTACATAAACATAAGCATTACTTAGAAAATGTAACTTTTTTAGAAAGCAGGTCTTTATATCAGTACTCAGAATGGGCTCAAACACCCTCAAGATTTCTAGTCAGGCTAATAAATATTAAGAGTGGCCCACCAAAAATTAAAGAATTGCATTATGAAGGACATAAATGTCAGGAAAACCAAGACATAATAAATGTATTTCAGAACATATGTAAAAGGCTGTACAACATGCACTGACCATCCTCAAAAATGACACATTTAATGAGTTCATTCAAATTTTAAAATTTCCAACAGGTTGAAGAATATACTTCCCTCTATTATATTGCATAATCAGTACATAGCAAACAAGTGATAACACTCTGTTACTAGACACAGCTATCAGATTACTAAAAACAGATAAACATCCCAAATACGTTATTGCCGCAGATGCTAGTAAAGCTTTTGACAGAGTAAATTTAAACTTTTTATTTAATGTTATGCCTTTATTTGGTTTTTCGAAAGAATTTATTAATAAAGTTAAGGTTTTATATCAGATGGCCTCAACTTCCATTCAGATTAACAATAATAAAAAAAAACCTATCCTCATGTCAAATGGCATGAGACAAGGGTGTCCACTTTCTCCTTACCTCTTTAATTTATACATAGAACCCCTACTTCTTTATATGTCACAGAAATATTTTCTACACATTCTAAAAGTATTAAATACTAACGTTATATATTCGGCATTTGCTGATGACTTAAATATATACTTACAACTCCCCACAACAGATCTTCCTAAAATACTGACAGTCATTGAAAAATTCTCAGAGATTTCAAATTACAAACTAAATCCAAACAAATCTCAGCTTTTCCCACTAAATCCCATAGGGCATATGCACTTTTACTTCCCAGAGAGCAAAATAAAGATAACTTATCAACTAAAATACTTGGGGGTAATATATACTCCCAATTTTAGTGAAACTATGCCTTCTTTTACTATGTTTTTTACTATGCTTAGGTTATGTCAGGCTAATTGATGCAAAAAGGGCGTGTGCTGAATTTTTGCTGTG
Organism: Protopterus annectens; assembly: GCF_019279795.1. NCBI lineage: Eukaryota > Metazoa > Chordata > Ceratodontiformes > Protopteridae > Protopterus > Protopterus annectens. Next base: position 1,412,536,507 of record NC_056739.1, on the reverse strand, counting down.
ATTGGTTTAAGAGCATTTAAGAAGCTTAATGACAGTTTGTTAATTTATCTGATGAAGTTCTTTTTATATGTTAGTGGGATGAAAGCGCTTATTTTTTTGATTACTTTTAATTACTGTGTTGCCTTTTTATGTACTGCATTTGACTGAAGCAGTTTTTAGCTGTTCTATGTGGAATAAAAGCATTTTGAAGTGTGGAGTCTTTTTTTTTTTTTTGCCCTGCTTTTTTGGATTACTAGTGCTGGTTTGGTGTTCTTCAAAATTCTAATATGCATGTGAGGAAGGATGAATAATATAGCAATAACCCACGCCTGGGTGTGGGTAATGCTAAATTTACCCACGGTTGGCGTGGTTTGGTCCCGAGGGCGAAGCCCAAGGGACCAAACAAAGCCAACCGTGGGTAAATTAGCCATTACCCACACCCAGACGTGGGTTATTGCTATTATACCATGACATTATTTAAGAAAAGAAACTGTTACTTTTCTTAAATAATGGCATAGTATAATGCCTGTTTACTGCCCTTCCGCAGATGTCTGGCATCTGCGGCAGTTCTGATGTACTGCGTGCCTGCGCAGTACATCAGAGCTGTGGGCAAAAGCAACGGAGAAAGCAAGATCTCCGTTGCTTTTTTTTAGTGTCTCGCTATGTTAAATGAGTTTAACATAGCGAGACAGTTTTAAAATAAGCAACGGACATCTCCGTTGCTTATTTTAAAACTGCCTCGCTATGTTAAACTCATTTAACATAGCGAGACACTAAAAAAAAAAGCAACGGAGATCTTGCTTTCTCTGTTGCTTTTTTTAAAACACTGCCTCGCTATGTTAAATGGGTTTAATATAGCGAGACAGCTTTAAAATAAGCAACGGAGATCTCCGTTGCTTATTTTAAAGCTGTCTCGCTATGTTAAACCCATTTAACATAGCGAGACAGTGTTTAAAAAAAACGAGTTATACTAATGGAAAAAAGTCCGGGCGACCAGACCTTTTTCCATTAGTATTACTCGATTTACAATGGGCACGCTGGCCAATCAGCGTGCACGTTTTGGGGGGGTCATGGTATAATAGAAAATGGTGACCTTATTAGACAGACAGCAAATATCTCCTAGGAGAGGCAGAAGGCTTTTCTAATCATAATGGATGAAGGGTAATCAAAACAGAAGTCATCATCCGTGCAGGTGTTTAGGTCTTTAGTAAGACTGTTCATTTAAGCTGATGTCATTTACATGGTAAGTATTTCCCAAAATGTACAATACTATTTAATTTTTTTTTTGGTATTCAGTTTAAATCATGATTCTGAAACACTGAGTTTATTTAAATTAGGCCCTCTTAGAAGATCTGAATGTCTACAGGAGAATTGATGACAGCTTCAAGCTTGCAATTATCCATGAACTCAGTCATGAAAGTAGATGCAAAATAACAGTGATTCCATATACAGTTGTGGAGTACAGCACTGATGGCAGGACTCTTGGAGGATAGTGTACCATAAACTCTAATGGAGTGGCAACCATCAGTGAGTCAGATGGCATTTTAATGAGTTATGTAGGGGTGTATTGTGAGTGTGACCAGTTTGGCCTGACTGGTGCACAATGTCAAAAGCCTTAGCTAACTTGTGGTAGGTTGTTTGAATGGATTTACCATCATATATTGCTTCTGTAACTCTTTTAAAGACGTCAGCTATATTTAATAGGCATGATGTCAGGTGGCAAAAAACAGGCAGGAATAATTTCTTCTCAAGAAAATTAAGCAGCAATGATGGACTGCATGCAACAGGCAAAGAGAATCGTTAAATAATTAGAGAGCTAATAAAGAAAATAAACAGGAGGATAAAGAGTTGAACCAAGCAGGGTAAACAAAAGGAGAATGGATGAATGAAAGTGGCAATTAGTACCAGAGGATTAAGGCTATGAGCTGTTAACTAGTTAAATCTTGTGGAACATGGTTTGATTCCCTCAACCTTCATTTGCCCGTTGTGTGACCATGAGCAAGTCACTTAACCAAACAATGCTATGGGGCTTTTGGAAATCTGGGCTGGGCTTTTAAATGTTCTCCAGGACTGCATGTCTAATAAGTTACCTATGAACATAAGGGAATATGTTTACTACAACTTATAGAGTGATGAAAGAAAGCTAGGCCTCAGTAATGTGAAGAGGGTAAAATAACTATTTAGGATCATATGATACTGCAGTTATATCTCCATTTAAAAACTAGACATCATTTACATTACTTTTAAATGTATATAGGCATAAGGCAGTCTAAATGAGAAACAAAGGAGATTATATTAATTCTGGGGCATTAATGACTTGTGGCAAGGCGATCTGATTAGTGTAGTGTTATACAACTGAGGCAAATCCAGTTCTGATGGAGTATAGACACAAGCAATAGCCAGTTGATGTGACTATTAATTAGAACGCCTAGAAAGAGATGTGTGCTTTATTCATTTTATACAGACTGTAGTCATGACAAAAATTCCAAATCATTGAGACAAGAACATAACAGTGACTGTACTATAGCCAAAGTATGTGATTTGTAAGGAGTAATCCATGAATAGTAATATAATATTTTGACAAGCACTTCTTTCAATTATCTGTGCCATTTTAAGAATGCTTTGTGAAGTCAGCTGCATCTCTCAATATTGAAAATTAAAATAATCTAGTAAATTACTGGACTGTGGAAAAATCAATGTTTGGATGCATGTTTTCTGGGACAGTCAGATAGTAATGAAAGTATCTGTGATGGAACTTTTTTTATGATTATATACCATGCCTTAGATTTATTTGTATGAGACCTGTTTCTGACTTTTGAGATGTACGATTTAGTAGAACTCTTATAATTTCAGGACAGAGGGGAAGAAGGTGTGGTTATCTACAGCAAAATAGTGAATAAGAATAAGAGAGTGTGTGTCCCTACTGGGATGTGCAACCAAACTGTTCTCATCAGTTTGTGCAATGGCCAAGCACTGGTAAGCAAGACAACAAGCATGAATATGCTCTACAATTGGTTGGCATGCTTTTGAAAAAAATAATCAGAGATAAACATCTGGGTGAGGAATTGCATAAGCTAGCTAAAGAATAAATCAAGGTGGATATCAAAGGGAAACAGCTACAGAGTTTCTTTACTTCATGACCAGCAGCAGGATTCAATAAATGCTGTGTAGGCTTCGCTTAAAGCCTAAATGGAGTTTACATGTTTGTGCTGTGAGCAGCAGGTCTAATTACATATTCATGCCACACACCATATTTAAACATAACCAAGCGTAGCTTTGTGGCTGGCAACAGTGTTGCCAGCCAGGAAACTGTGTAAAGCAACACAGATAGCAGACCTGTTTACCTATAAGCATACTAGGTTAGGGGAATTGCTTGGAATGCCATAATGATTACCAGGATTTATCATATAAAAATGTACATGATCTAAACACATTACAGGATAGTGTATATAGTGCAGAGTATTGTGGAATCACATTCCAGGAGTTCTGTACAAAATTTGTGTAAATGATCTGTAACAGTACATGGACTGACATTTAAAATAAACAGTCAGGGGAAGAGTGTATATTGAATAGGGACACACAGATGAATTATAGGAATGAACACAGGGGAGGAGGACAGGTGAAACTTCATAATGTACAGCAGATGAGGCATGTAAATGAAAGATAATTGTAGCAGGAGCACTACATATTGCATATTGTGAAGCTGTGCAAACTAATTTTCCTAAATATGACTGTAATGTCAACAGAGGTCTCCAACAAGTGGGACACAGTTACAGGCTCATGGACAACAGTAAACAGAAGCACTCACAATCATGGACAACAATACCACCAGTAATCCCATGTCTCTTATTTAACATATGTGATTCTGAGTGATCATAGATAGTTTTGCACAAACGCACTTGCACAACTATTGTGATATGTTAGCAATCTATGAGAGCAATCAAGCACATCTTTCTGACACTGTAACATCTGCTGGAGGTGTTAGGAGGGACACTGCTATACCTATATGTGACATTATGATCTATACAGGCTAGCTGACTGGTGTGCATAGCATACGCACACACACACACACACACACACACACACACACACACACACACACACACACACACACACACACACACACACACACACACACACATACACACACACGTGTGTGTGTGTGTGTGTGTGTGTGTGTGTGTATATGTCTGCTTCATAACATTGAAATTTCATAACATTGAATTTCATAACATTGAGACCATAACATCGAAAATTAAAAACACTGAAAACCCAAAACATTGAAAACTCAGAACATTGAAAGTGTGCTTCATAACATTGAAAACTACATTGTACAAGTAAATAAGATCCCTTCGACCTACAAAAACACGTAACTAGCAAACACAATTTCTACTATGGTTTTGCAGGAGGGGCAAGCCACCCTTGCAACCCCATGTGCAGGTGTGTTTGCCTTAGGAAATTAACTTTTTTCCATTGTAGTGCAATCTTGTAGTTGGTATATTTAATTTACGGGAGGTATAAGGGGTAGAGCCCCCAACATGGGAGGTGCAGGGGGACTTGCCCCCCTGCAGAAACATAGTAGAAAGTGTGTTTCTTAGTTAGGTGTTGTTATAGGTGGAGAGGTTGCTATTTACATATGCATTTTAGTTTTCAGAGTTATGAAGGACACTTTCAATGTTCTGAGTTTTCAATGTTTTGGATTTTCAGTATTTTGGGATTTAGAAGTATAGGTCTCAATGTTATGAAATTCAACGTTATGAAATTTCACTGTTATGAGATAGACCCATATATATATATATATATATATATATATATATATATATATATATATATATATATCACGATCTACACTGTTACAATTGCAACCAATGCCATCAATGTTGTAAAACAGCTATGTATATACTGATATACTGTGTGCATCACCGGAACAGGTATCACACATGCATCTGGTATAACATCTTGAAGGGGGTTCTGCACCATCAGACAGTAATGTTTATGCAACTAAAAGAATAACTTGGTATGGCCAATAAGATGTGTGAGAGCTCACTATGGAAAAGGTGGCACACTTCAGTTAAACATCACTGGAAGATGTGTAGTTAGGTACATGAAGAAGGGTATATTGTACTTGGTTATTGGTGTGATGAAGGCTGTGGACTATGGAAGTATTATGGCTTTTGATGTGGATGACTTGCACATACTCAGTAGTTGTGCTACATACAAGAGAGCAGTTACCACAATGGCCACATGCTGGTGGATGTTTCACATACTATCTACCTTAGGACACAGGTCACATACCACTTAGTCTGTGTATAAGGTGTGTTGTGTAAATTATCATTGGGTTGTGTTGTGCGTTTGTTTGCATAATGTAAAAAATCTCCAGCCACATGTTTTTGTTTCTTCTCATGTGTTGTCGTGGTTGCGGCAGCAATCTTTGGTGTGTGTTGATACTGTCTGTATTATACTAATATCACAGTTAGAGTCAATGCTTACCCTCAGTCTGTAGTCTTCCAGATAGCTGTTTGGACAAAGAATGTGTATGTCATTCTTGATGTCTGTGACATAAATAATAGACAGGAAAGGGCCTAGCAGACAACCCTGATGTACGGACCTGATCACTGGACTCAAGATATAGATCATTTCACATATTTCAACATATTTAGATGCCACATATGTAATCCAGTGGTCTACCCACTTGGTGATATAGGTGTTTATGTCTACAGCTGACAGATGTCAGTGAATATCTCAGTGTGGATTTGTGTCAAATGTCTTGGCCTGGTCAAGTTCCACAGGATGATAGTGTTGTCATCACGCATGCCTTTAAGACCTCTTTGAGGACATCTAAAAGATGTAACAGACATGACTGTAGCATTAATGGCTCACACATGTCTCTTGCACATAGCTGGGATATCATTAGTGTCCCTTAAGAAAAGGTCCATGATTACATACTGGTCTACCTCACAGATGAGGAGAGTCAGGATGTGTCTATACATGCATGCATCAGGTGCTCCCCCCCCCCCTCCACTGAGATGGATGCATGTTGATTTATACCCTTCTACAGGAACATATTCTGTCTGGAGGGAATGTTGAAGTATGTATCTAACTGTATCAGGTAGGTGTATATTCTTAGTCATACTATAGGTGATCTGTGATGTTGTCACAGCCAATTGATTCTGTGAGACAGGCCTGGATGAAGGTAAGACAGTGCATACTGCCTATCTTCATCTTGTCTAGAGTTTGGACACAATCCCCCACTCAGGTATCATTGATAAACTGTCCTGGCTAGGATTAACCCTTACATCACTAGATAGTTAACCAATTAGCTCACAACAGAAAATATGCTGTGAAAGTTGGTAAATCAACCTTTACCAGTAGAGCTGCCACAAATTGGTGTACCCCAAGGATCTGAGCTGTGCCCTTTATTATTTTGAATCTTTTTCTCAACAGTCCAGGCTAAAGTATATGACCTTTGGCTTACCATGTTTGCTGATTATTGCATATTGGGTGCAATCATTGAGCCCACCAATGTTGCTAACATGTTGCAGGAGGGGCTAACACAGACAAATGATTGGTGCCAAAGCCACACGGGCTACAAATACAAGCAAAAATGTGTCATTATTTTTTCCTTCTGCAAAGTGGAATTCCTGCTAATTACAGCATTGAAAACACTTTCACTATGCTCAAACCTAGTGGAGCAAGACCTGGGAACTCGGGTAGATTGCAATCCAAACTTCAAACACCAATTTTTTGAAGTGGTATGGAAAGGCTACATCATGCATCTCATAAGTCAGGCCATCTTATCCAGATCTGAGGATGTTATAACAGCACTGTAGTCAACCCACATTAGAACACTTATAGAGAATAATGCTCCCTTTTGCATGTACCTCACCAGATATCTGCAGACTACAGGGGTTTCTCACCAAGAAAACATAGGGCCTACAAACCATGCCATGAAGTATGTGGATAGACAGAAAGCCCTGTCATTGTAATCTGTATCATGTAGGATGAGGTGACTTGCACTTGGCCTACCGGCCAGTCTCTGACCCTGCCCTGATGGGAATATTGCATATCTGCAAATGAGCTATAGCTGATGACCTCAGAAAAGTCAGGTGAAAGGAAGATGGCAATAGCAGGGTCCTACATATTGTAGTAAGCTGCTGTCTCTAATATCACGCAAGTGCACAAACATACACGCACACCCCAGTTGACTGCAGTGATAATAGAACCCTCACCTATCTAACTACACTGAGTAGAGAACTCTGTATTTAAGGCAAGCACCACATCACAAGTCTGACTTAGAATCAGACAACAATTTATAGGTGATGACATCAGCAGTGTATGGAGAGGAGAAGACAGTAATAGCAGTGTCCCACATGCTGGTGTAAAATACTCTCTCTAATGTCAAGCAAGTGCACAAACACACATACACACATGTGCACACACACACACACACACACACACACACGTGCACACGTGCACACACACATGCACACACACACACACACACACACACACACACACACACACACACACACACACACGCACACACGCACACACGCACACACACACACCAGTTGCTATCAGTGAAAACAGAACCCCTACCTAACTACACTGAGTAGAGAACTCTGTATTCAACACAAGCACCACAGCACAAGTCTGACTTAGATAGAATCAGACAATTTATAGGTATGACATCAGCAGTGTCTGGTGAGGAGAAGGCAGTGATAGCAGTACCCCACATGCTGGTGTAAAATGCTCTCTCTAATGTCAAGCAAGTGCACAAACATACAAACACACACACATGTGCGCACATGCACACACACACACACACACACACACACACACACACACACACACACACACACACACACACACACACACACACCAGTTGACTGTAGTGAGAACAGACCCACTATCTAAGTATACAACTAGAGAACTCTGATACAAGCACCATAGCACAGGTCAGACTTTTACACGACTGCAAGATAACTTATAGTGGATGACAGCAGTGGATGTTGGAGAGAAAATGTTGACAGGCCAGCATGAAATGGATGTGTAGGCATGTGCATGTGTCAAAATACTGGCAATCTTTAGGATTGGAGTGGTAACTGCAAGATACACACTTATGTTCCTCTGACTAGATAGACACACAAAACTCCCAGCTGACTGCAGTGAGAAAAGAACCCTCTACCTATCTAAGTACACAGACTAGAGAACTCTGAATTTTATGCAAGCACCATGGCACAAGTCGGACTTTTACAATGCTCTAGGACAACTTATAGTGGATGACATCAGCAGTGACTATTGGATATTTGGTGGCTATGTTTCCAATGTGCAGGTATACTTCAAGAGGCAGCCTGTCACAGTAGTGACTGTATACTTTCATTCTGCAGGTGTTCAATGGCTGCAGGTGGTGAAGAAGCTTGCTAACTTCCACCTAATTTTGCATAGCAGTGTTGCATGAGAGAAAGGAAAAACTGCAACAATGTATCCTTTTTGGCATTTAGAATGTCTACACCCTGTCTGTGCAAGTGTTCTGTCTGCTTCTTGTGTGTGCCATTAGTTCAGGTTTGCACACTTCTAAGCATCACACAAATGAGGTAAGCAAAGCTAAACATGACATTTATTGTGTTTCTCCATTTCACCTGTTTGTGCTACGTTGTGCACTGTGCAAACACTGGCATTAAAAACAATAAAAAGGGAAATTTATGAGAGGGGAAGAAAAGAAATCTATTACATAAATGACACTACGAAAATTTATGTTGGTACATATGAAATGCTTTTACACAGGTCTGGATTTGAACTCTTATTTCAAAGAACCTTCAAAACACAGTAAGGGTGTCTTATCCCACCCAGTTCGGATTTGTGAAAGGCAGATCATACTTCCTGAACCTGATTGACTTCTTTGAGGCAGTCACCAAAGCCATAGATGAGGGTAAGGTGGTTCACACAGCCTATCTTGACCTCACCAAGGCTTTCAACACCATCCCCATTCTTAGAATTATAGTTAAACTCACTAAATTAGGTATAAATCCCTATGTCACAAGATGGGTTACCAACTGGTTCACTGACAGAACCCACACTGTAAAAGTTGCAGACTCCAAATCTGACCTCAAAGCAGTGACAAGTGGAGTACCACAGGGTTCCATCCTGGGACCTCTCCTGTTGGGTATCTACTTCTCTGAAGTACAGGCTAACACAGAAGGCCTCTGGCTAATGAAGTTCGCAGATGACTGCAAACTAGGAGACATAGTCAAGTCCCCAAATAATGTGGACATCCTACAGAAGGGCCTCGCTGAGACAGATGACTGGTACCAGAGCCATGGCCTCACGCTCAATGCCAAAAAGGGCAGTGTCAACCGCTTTGGTAAAAACTCTGTACCCATGAACTACCACATAGGCAGCAATCTACTTAACACCGAATGTGTGATAAGAGACCTTGAGACCCAGGTGGGCAGTAGTCTCTCCTTTGATAGTCACATCACCATAGTATTCAGGAAGTCCTTCTAAGTGGTGCACCTCATCATAAAAGGGTTCTCATCCAGGAAAAAAGAGGTAATTGTTCCTCTCTACTCGACACTCATTAGACTTATTATATAGAGTACAATGCCACTTTTGGAATGTACCTCACAAGACATCTGCAGCAGCTGGAAAGGCTACAGAAGTACCTCAGAAAGAGAATTACTGGCCCCAAACAAATGCCCTACACTGACTGTCTCAAAAAACTCCAGCTTTACTAAGTAGCATATCGCCTACTCCGAGGTGATCTTTACCTAACATATAAAGCTATGTCAAACCCAGAGCTGTTGGACATGCTACACCTAAAGAAATCCAAATCCCTCTGAGCTACATGCTCTAGGGACCTAAACCTTGTCACTACAATAAACAGGACATGCTGGAGGGATAGATTCCTATCCCAGAGATTTCCCATACTCTGGAACAGGCTACCCATCTATGTCAAGCAAAGTTCTTCATTAGCACTCTTCAAGAAAAATCTTGATGCGTGGATGGGAAATAGGAAATACACCCCAAGGATCACTTCTGTGTCTCTGCTCAACAGTGGCACAGGAAAATAACTTTCTTGGGTGACATAAGCCAGGGAACTTTGTTGGCTAGGCTTATGTAGGCCCTTCGTCTGATAGTCTAGTACCTACCTATAAACCTATGAACCTATAATCCCTGTTTGCATAGAAAAAAGCTTTGCAGCAGAGAATGAAAACCATTGTGCATATAAGCAACATCAACATCATCCACAGTATTAACAAAACATATGACATTGGTTTGTGTATGCATTAATTTCAGGAGTAGTACACTGAGTGATCACAAAACCATTGTGCAGCTCTGCATTATCCCTCTGTGTTTGTTGCTCATTCTTGTCTTATCTGACTAGTAATCTGAGACATGCAGTCTGTAAGGTTATCTGTAGCATTGTTCTTAAAATGTGTGAGGAAATTAAATGGTGATAATATGCAGTTGTCAAGAATGAAGGGGAGATGGATGTCACTGAACAGAATGTGTGAAATATGTGCTGCTTACTTACATTTAAAACCTTAATACAATTACATCTACATTTTGTAAGTCTAAACTGTCTGACACACCCACTAGAGGTAATGGAGTCTGAATTGTTGTATTTTCCTTCTCCCTACCAGTAAACATTCACATGCACTCCATTATCAATAAACATTTAGAGAGTTCCTGCACTATGCCTACATTTGATACATGGAGCCAAGTATTTGAGATTTAGCAATTCAAATGAGTTCACACCTCATTTCATCTTCACCGTGCTCATAGCCCTGAATCTACACTTTAAAAATTGAACCGTGTAGCTAGGTAACCTGAAAGTGAGGAGGCTTGTTTATGTGGATAACACAGAATAAGATATTACTTTGGGATTGATCTGCACAAAAGGCTACTAATCTTGGTAAGGTATGCTTGCATTTTGCATTTTTCAGTTATATACTGGTTATGCTCAAACGTCACTAAGAACAATCTGTTTTACACACACACACACACACATATATATATATATATATATATATATATATATATACACACACTGAAAAAACTCTTTAAAATTCAACGAAGAACTGAAACTATATCCAAAAAACTTCGTAAAAATCAGAATTATCCAATAGCAACATTGCTATTGGATAATTCTGATTTTTACGAAGTTTTTTGGATATATATATATATATATATATATATATATATATATATGGATCTACATGACTAGATCGAAACTTCATAACACCGACACGCACTTCACCGACACCACATAATCAACAGTTCACAAACACGACACCACATACACTCAACACATCATAACAACAAACAAAACAAATCCCCTATCCAAAACCCACAAACACAACACAAGCACACCAAAATCCTTACAAACCAACACTAACCCTTACATACACAACTATCTACAACCCTAACCGAAACCCTAACCCTAAGGTCTGTCACTATCGCACACTCACCTAACCCGCGCCCTAACCCTAACTCACTTAACCCACCACTAACCCAAAATATATCACTACTGCACCCTTACCTAACCCGCGCCCTAACCCTAACTCACTTATCCCACCCCTACCCCTACAGACCGCCAACATCGCACACTTACCTTACTCGCACCCTTACCTAACCCACGCCCTAACCCTAACTCACTTATACCACCCTTACCCCTACAGACCGCCAACATCGCACACTTACCTTACTCGCACCCTAACGGCCATCACTACCGCATATTTACACATCCTTTCCCCATCTCAGTGTTCTCAGCGTCGGTGTCTTCCTCCGTCGGTCTTCTGCCTTGTCGATCTTCTGGCGATTTGTCGGTGTTCTGACATTTCGATCTACTCAGGTAGATCCATATATATATATATATATATATATATATATATATATATATATATATATATATATATATATATACAGGTTTACTATCAAAATTCAGAATGGCAGTTGTGTGATTATTCATACTACTAAACTGAATTGGAAAACAATGGATATTCCCTCAATGTGGAAGAAAATGAGCTAAGAGAAGAATTGCTTGATTTAATACACATGGGCAAATATATCAAGATCAATGAAATAAATAGACTGCAGAAGGTTAATAAAACCCAAAAAGTCCAGATGTCTGATAAAACAAATGAACACAGTAATTAGGACTGTTCATAGAGATTCATGCTGTATAACAGAACTAAACAGGATATTTTGCTGTGCAGCTAAATTAATAACTGATAAAGTTCTACCACAAGATCATGGGTAGTGAGGAAAAGGAAGGGGAGAAATCAAATACCATCATGGAAATATTGAATAGAGAAAATTATAAAAAAATTAAGAAAAGAAGTGTCACTATTAGAAGACTATAGAAGAGTGAATAGATCAACAAAAATACTAAGAAAGATAGATGTGATAAAAGCAATGTGCAATATTAGAACAGATCAGGATCTATCATGCACTATCGCAAATAAACTAAAAATTTCAGCACAGGCAGAAAAACTTAGAAGATACAAAGATAAATATAAAGGAAAAGTGCAAAATATGCAATTTATTGATGACTCAAAAAGGTTTTATAGAGAACTGGGAAATAAGGTAAAATAAATTGAAAGACCGCCAAAAAATTAAGAAATAGATGCATTTTGGAGAAATATCTATGAAGATCCTGTGGAACATAACAAAGATGCAAAATGGAAAGAAGAAGTAAAAGAAAGAATAAGAAGTTTAAAGGTACAGGATATGAAATGGGATGAAGTAACAGACAGAGAGAGATTGAAACAAAGTTAAGAGAAAAGCCTCTAATTGTAAAACCCCAGGCCCTGATGCAGTACCTAACTCCTGGTTAAAAGTATTGATATCTTTGCATGAAGATTTAGCCATGAGTAAGAATTATTTATATGCGCACCCAGAACAGACATCAAACTGGCTAACAACAGGAAAAACAATGCTCCTACTTAAGAGTGAACCTGCAACCTACCCTAAAAATTATAGAACAATAACATTCCTTATGACAATATATAAACTATACACAGGAATTGATGCTGACAGAGTTTATAGTCATTTAGAAGAAAACTCAATTATGCCAGTAGAACAAAAGGGCAATAAAAGAAAGTTATATGGAAGAAAGGATCATTTGTTGTTAAATAAAGTCATGGTGGAGAACTGTAAAAAGGGGAATAATCTAAGCATGCATGGATTGACTAAAAAAAAATATTTGATAGCATCCCTTATTCATGGATAAAAGAGTGTTTAAAAAATGTATAAGATACACCCCACACTGATTGACTACATTACAGTGACCATGAAACAGTGACAGACCTTTTTGCAATTAAGCCATGATAAAGGACAAATTGTTATCGCAAGGATGAAAATTCAAAGGGGGATATTCCAGGGTGACTATTTGTCACCGTTAGTATTTTGTCTTGCCCTTAATCCATTAAGATGTTTACTCAAGAGCTTAGGCCATGGCTATAATCTGGCTCCTAGAAAACAACAAAGTGTAAAGGCTTCTCACCTTTTCTCTGTCGATGATTTAAAACTGTATAGCTCATCAGATGAGGAACTGAAAGCACAACTGCAAGTTATGAATACTTTTTCAGATGATATAAGAATGTAATTTGGTCTTGATAAATGTGCAAAAGCAACCTTTAAAGCAGGAAAACTGCAACATCAGGAAAATATCAATTTATAACAAGAATCTGATATAAAAGAACTTGAGCAAGAAGGAGTGTATACATATTTGGGAAATGATAAGGGATCAACAGTAAAACATGAACAAATGTGAATAAAACTTAGTAAGGAATACTTCAGAAGACAAATTAATCCTGAAAACAGCACTGACTTCTAGAAACAAAATCCAAGCTATAAACCAATTTGCTTTTCCTGTCTTAACTTACAGTTTTGGAGTGATTGCCTGGCCCCAAAATGTGTTGGATAGATTAGATAGGAAAACAAGAAGGATGCTTCATGCTCACCAAATGATTTATAAAATCAGTGCATACCAAGATTATATATTCCCCATCCCGAAGGAGAGATGGGCCTCCTTAAAAGTGACTATATGTACAGATCTGTAATTGTGGGACTCCACACATATCTGCTGACCTTACAAGACCCAACGTAGTGAAAGTTTTGAAACATGAGGAGAATAAATCTTAGATGACTTTTCTGCTTAATCTACCAGAAGCTTATCGGCATCTAGCTGGAATGGAAATCAAACCAGAAGTAGATAAAAATCAGGCAGCAAATGAATGTGCCAAAAAACAAAAAAAAGAATATAAGGTGAATAATCAGATGAGAAGGCAGGAAATGTGGAAAAAGCATAAATGTAGTTGCAAGTATAGAAAACTTCTGGAAGAACATCATGTTGATCAGGAATGAACACAGGAATGGTTAAGGAGAGGCAAATTCAAACCAAGACATGAAAGGTTAATATTGGCAGCCTGAGATAGTGGGCTGCATACACGTTGGTTTATAAAGTCCATTGAACATGTGGGAGAAACAGACAAATGTAGGTTTTGTAAAATCAAATTGAAACGGTTGTACACCTTGTTGCTGCTTGCAACATACTAATGGCAGAAGGACTGTATACTGACAGGCATAATAATGTGGCAAGCCTGTTGCACTGGGGATTTTGCAAACATTATGGTATTAAAGTAGCTGAAAAACACTGGAAACATGAGCCACAAAGCATCATAGAAAATGAGGAAGTCTACATCACTTGGGATCATCCATTACCAACAGTTCAAAAGATAGATGATAGAAAATCGGATATAGTTTTCCAAGAAAATAAGACAAGAGTAGGCACTGATCATTGAAATTGCCACACCCAGTGACTACAATGTCTTGTGTACAGAGAGACACAAAGTCATAAACTATCAGGATCTGCAGGGAGAAACAAGAACAATGTGGAGGAAAGATACCCAGACAGTCCCAATAGCAGTAGGACCAATGGATCTTATAAAAAAGAATTTACAATCATATTTAGATATGTTACCAATGCATATAACTACATATGAACTGCAGAAGGAGTCATTACTGGGCACATTGTGGGTGCCACGAAGAGCACTACTGGCTGACATCAAAGATTGAAACAATACTAATTTCATAAACTTTAATCATACTTTGACTTGGGGAATAGGGTCCATTCCCATTATGGTATTAGAAACCCAAAAGACATGGAGAAATTAAATAAGAATGAATCACGTTTTACATTCATTATCATGGATTTGTTGTATTCAAGTTCAGCATTGTGAATCTTTGAAACTATATTTTCCATTATCTGACATTCGACAAAGTGTATTTCAAGATTTTGATAGTAACTAAATATATATATATATATATATATATATATATATATATATATATATGTATATATATATATATATATATATATATATATATATATATATATATATATATATATATATATCTATCTATATATCTATATATCTATATCTATATCTATATATGTATATCTATATCTATATATATATATACATATATATAACTTATTTATATATATATATATATATATATATATATATATATATATATATATGCATATATGTGTGTATGTGTGCATGTGTGTGTATATATATATATATATATATATATATATGTGTGTGTGTGTGTGTGTGTGTGTGGTGTGTGTGTATATTTATACATATATATATATATATATATATATATATATATATATATATATATATATGTGTGTCTTGGACTTTTTACTGAAAGTACATTTCACTGAAACTCAAATGACTGTGCACAAATCACTGAAAGCAAAATTCAGTGAAACACATTTCACTGAAAGTTATATATGACATTTTCCCCACTGCAGTGCGACCCTGTTGTTAGACTATATAGTAAGTGGTATGTGAGGGGTGGGGGGGCATAGCCCCCCACATAGTTTGAATATATATTAAGTTTAGAAAAGAGTCATTTATTGAAATTGCAAGTATCCATGTGTATAGTTCGAAATATGTAAAAAAAAAAAAATATATATATATATATATATATATATATATATATATATATATATATATATATATACATATGCAGTAGCAAATGTTAGTTTTATCAGTATGCAGTTCTTAGAAGTTTACTGATGGCATAGGCTTGTTTGTCAGGGCATTTTACTTACTCAGATGCACAGCTATATTAACTGCCATCACAACTGTTTTTCAATTTACACTCCTATTGTTATTTCAGTGAAATGTTAATGTCCTATATTGTTATTGGCACAGGGTTGTTAGCCTTCTAGGATGGTCCATAGACACCTCTAGGGAAGTGCTGGCCACAGATAGACGTGCCTCTTAATTGCATAAAATTGAATGTTCTGTGGTAAATGTACACATGGTTTTGGGACAGTTTATTTGATGACGCTTTTAGCAGTTCACTGACAGTTTCTTAGCAAAATGTGTCATTTGCCTTTTTTCGGAGTGGAGCCTGCAAAGTTCCATTTCTGTGTTGGCACAAACAAAATTTGCTTCTCATACTTTCCTTGTTTTGGATCCAACATTGGTTTTTATGTGATTGTAATATGTTACAACCACATAATTCTTTTTTTTTTATATTTGAATATTTTAACTGTTTTTTTTTTGTTTCTCCTGTGGGTAATATTAAAATACTACCTTTTATGACTAATATTTAAGCACAACATTATTTATTTGACAGTTATGTGTATTATCCTTCTTTTGTATTTTATGTCATCTAGGACTATGGCACCCAGGCATCCCTATCCTCTAAACCCCCCCTTCAGTGACTCTGAGAAGGAAGACATAGTGGAAGAATTTAGGCAACATTGTGCCTTTCTGCTTGAGAAGAGACATGGGCATATGTCGGGCAGAATACAAATTTGGCAGCAGATAGTGGGTGATGTAACTGCAGTAGGTGACCAGAGCAGGACATATGATCAGGTGTGCCCTAGGCCACTGACATGATTTCACTGGCCCCGAGGAGAGCAGCTGCAGTGGCCCATGAATGTATAGCTACCAGGAGGGGGCAACTACAGAGTCACTACTGACACCAAATGAAGAGTTCCTGCCCACTGTCAGCGATCCAGAGAGCTCAGTCGAAAATGTACAACAACATGTCATTGATGTAGGTGCTGCTGTTTCAGGAAGAAGTGTGTCCCAGGAGGGACTTCCAGGGAGGATTACCTTCCTCAGTTGCTGAATACTTCTTGTAAAGTAAAATATTGGCAACAATACTTAAGTTCCATTTAACACATACACACACACACACACACACATACACACACACACACACACACACACACACATATATATATATATATATATATATATATATATATATATATATATATATATAATTTTTTTTTGGGGGGAGTAGTTGTATACTGATACCGTTAACAACACATTCTGGTTAAAAGTATCATTAATAGATATATAAATGGCAAAAGGTTTTAACCCCCTATGTTACTGTTAATAATGATGATGGTGTCCTTACCTTTTGCTTAATTTCTTCCAGGACCATCCTCCGCAGGATAGTGCAATCGTGTGCTCATGGTAAGCCAAACCTTTTTTATGTCAGTACTGATGAGCAGTTCAAAGAAATATTTATTTTATCCATATGTGTGATGTGGGTGTCATGACCGCTGTGTGTATTTCTGTACAGTCTGTAATAGTGACACCATTGTTAGTTTATTAGCATATCTTGAACTATACTAGTGTAGGTATTAATTTCTGATGCTTATTACCACAGGTGATCCTGACAGTGGAAGGGTAGGACTCTTACCACTTGATGTCAGAGTATCAGCAGACACTGATGATGATGATGATGATGATGATAGATAAACAGTGGCACACTTCGAGGATGCAGAGGTTGAATATGACATTGAGGTTGAAATTCAGCTATACTCTGTAATTCCATTGGACACAGCCAGTAGGCCTGCACCAACTCATTCCAGTGAACCCCCAGGTATCGGTCAGGTGGAGGGTGAGACACTCGATCAGGGTAGTGAGTGTACTCTGGCTTCAGTACCTGTTGACTCTGGCCATAGCCAAAAATGCTGGTGAGGTGCCATGCAGGAGGGTTGTTAGAGGTGCTTGAAAGACGCCTGCTATCCATCCTCTACCTGATCCAGGTATGTCTTCCTGTGCTTCTCAGCATATGTTTAGGGCCATCATGGAGGTGCAGGCATGTTCCAATAGGTCATCCAGAGAAATGTTAGGGTTGTAGATGTGGCAGAGGCTGACATGCATGACTGCCTCCACTATATTGCTGATTCAGTGGATTAGTTGAATGACATGTTGCAGCAGGCAGTGTCTGTGATGAAATGTCTGGTGGAAGGGGAATGGCATCAATGTGGGCATAGATCAGCCACATAATCTGATGTTAGCCACCTTGGCCATGCCTGATCTTGCTCCCATAGTGGCACTACTTCCACTGCTCCATCAGTAGTTGAGGTGTCTACTTGCACATGTGGCAGGCCATGGGGTCTTGGTCCTGGGTGCCCTAATGAGGGCAGCTTGTCCAGCACACTTCAGTCATGTTCAGGTAGCAGCAGTGCATTTGACCATTGGAGTGAGCTTGCCAGTGCAACTCCTGGCAGTTCTCATTTTTGGTATGACAATGATGAGCTGCCACTTTTACCATGCATGGTTCACACCTGTCCAACATAACAAGAAGTAGAAGTAGCACAGAGCTTGGCTGCGTTCTTGCAGGCACTCACACAACAATTTCACCTGGAGGGCCCATACAGACACACACACACACACACACCAGTTACATGGTTCAGCCATGAGGCTTAAAGCTCATTCTGTCTAAGTGTCCATTTGTTACTTTATCCAGATGTCTGCCAGTTTCTCTTTCTTACTCATATGCACTCACTTACCTTTTGTGTCAGCCTAGGCTTCCTGGCTGCAGCCACCTCACACACACACAACACCCTGTGCAAGTGATGATAACTGTGCCATATCCTTGCTTTTTTATTTTTTGGATTCAGGAATGCAGAAGCTTTGAGTCAGACACTCCGGATGCATAGCTGACTTAGTGCTTAGAATATCTGTGTTTGTGAAGTGGTTTTGCTAATTTGACATTTGACATATTTTGGTCTTACAAATTTAGACAGTTGACAAAATCAAAACAGTTTTTGCATCAGTATTTTTAAGAATCTTCTGAGGGTTATGAAGTCTGAAGCTGAAATATATCTCATTACTTTCTAACTTCTCTCTATAATGATTTTTGGAAAAAAGTATGAGACCAAATTGATAACATTCAGTGACCATCAGTACTTTGGAGAGGTACGAGTGTGAATCTTTGATGCCTGAGGCCTGTTGCTTGATAGAGGACACATGTATTTGTATATGACTCTGTGTTCACATGTTAAAGTCATTGCTGTACAAATTATCCACCTTTTATTTACTTAGATTACCAAGTAATAACATTCAAGCATATGACACTCATTTGTATTATTACACAATTCTGTGTTAACACTCCAGGTTCAACACTTACCTTGTAAATTCAGCAGTAGGTACACTTTTAGTTAAAGGCTGAGTCTGTCTGATGCTAGGAGCACACATGGGTAGGTAAAGGTTGTGAGAGTTGTCTGGCATCAATGTTACTATATGTATGCACGTACGATGACAATTTTAGCCCCTTAGGTGGTGAGTGCATGTGTTATGCATTGCCTTTTAGCCAATGCAAGTGCATATTGAGCCTGCCTACATCTGCCTACACACACATCAGCTGCTGGTTCTCCCTCTGATTCCTCTCCTGTGTGTGGCTTTGGATGACCTTGCCCTTGGTGGTGGGATGTTTGCCCCTTCCCCTTGTTGATCCTGCTGAATAGCTTTTCTCAGGATGATGTCGTGAAGCACTGCACAAATGGTGACAATTTCAGTACATGTATGTGGATTGCACTGCAGGGCTCTCCCAGATGCATCTAGGTAACGGAACCATGACTTCAGTATCCGAAACACACACTCTCTGATATTTCTGGTTTGAGCATTTGCCTCATTATGGCATTCTTTAGCAGGTGTGTGCATTTCTAATGGGTATCATCAGCCACAGTTCCAATGCTTAGCCTGCATTCCACAGTAAATGACCCTGTGGGATATCACCCCTAGTGAACATCTGATACACTTGGGAGGTGTGCCAGATATGTGAGTCATGGTAACTGCCTGGGTTGCCAGAACACACATTCAAGATGATTCCCTTATCATTACACATGACTTGGTATTTAGTGGAGTGAAATCCCTTTCTATTTATGTAGAGCCTTCCTTGCTCCACGGGTGGTGTCTTGATTTCTATATGTATACAATCTATGGCACCCAGTACTTCAGGGTAGTGTGCTACAGGGTAGAACTCGTGCATATTTGTGGCCCTGTCCTCAGGAGTACAAGTAAAATATATGTGGTCACTAGCATGTTGGAGCATAGCATTCAGGAATTGATGGTGGATCCTGGATGCTAATGCCTGTGACATCCCAAGTATGTCTCCTGTTGGTCTCTTAAAGGTTCCTAAAATTCTAAGTGCTACACATACCTTTATCTCCACTGGTATTGGTTCCCAAATGCTTGCCCTGGGTCTGAGTTTAGGATAACAGAGGTTGCAGAGTCCCTGTAGTGTGTCTGTATCCACCATGTAGTGCTGTACACCACCATGTGCAGATTATGATACGTTAACCAGGGTCTGAAAACTCTTCTCAATCTTGGCCTTGGTCTATTAGTAGCAGCAGCAGCATAGACTTCAACCTGTTGCACATACAAATGAATTAAAGCTACAGTAGCCCCTAACATTCTTTTTGTGTAGACTCATTTCCGTGGCTGTATTCCAGTAGGTTTTTGGAATTTGCAGGGAAAACCAGTACTGAGTCTACATGGATGCTTTATGGCCTGTTGAATAGCTCCTCCATCTTGGCTTGGCTGATTAGCATACCGTTCAGCTGCTTATGCTGTAATTAGCATGCCATGGTGTTTACCAAGGTTGCATGGTACTACACACCAGTGTGCGGGGGCATCTGCCTGTGTGTGTGGGTGTGTTTGTGTGTGTGTGTGTGTGTGTGTGTTTATATATATATATATATGTATATATATATATATATATATATATATAATATATAATATATATACACACACACACACACACACACACACACACACATACATACATGTGCACGGAGCTGGAGAACCCTGAGGAAAGTATAATGTCTATTTCCATAGCCAGTCAATTTGTTGGCCTCTTTCAATTTTAACCATGATCTACCAACACAGTGATTCGGGTGGATCATGGAAAAGACAGAATAAGACATCAAAAATTTAAAAGTGGATGTGACACAAAGACAAAGTGGTACATTTATTTTTTTGTTGTTTGTTTTAACTACAATTACAGTCAGGCAACCATATATTTATTTGTTCACTCACTCCTGATTTTGCATAAATTCTCCATATCTTTGTTGTTTTGTCCCTCATATTTTTTTTTGTTCAAATACTTTATTAATACTACATATCGATGACACAACCAAATATACATACAATAAATAGAAAAAGAAAATAGCAAAGAAAAAAAATAATTCAGGAAAACCATGCTAACTATATACACTGTATAGCTTTTGTTATTGCAGTAATAACTCCTTGTAATTTTAATGATTTTCTAGCATACCTTTGAGGATTATAGTCAATCAAAAATTATACATATTGGAGTTCCAGTCTTCTTCCTCAGAAATTTTTTGTTGATGCAGCACATGTTGTTATATTAACTAAGTGATATGCAGTAGTACAGTAAAAAATACTGACCTATGACAGAATGTGAATAACATATGCTTTTTGCTCCTTTGTCTGACTTTGTTGGGTTACTTTGATTTGTGCAAAGCAACCGTACTCTCAGTTGTCCACACTTTCACAGAATGCCTAGATTTTTACCTCATAGTTTTTGGACAGTTATTCAGAAAAATGTGTATTGTTGGCAAATCACTGAGAATCAAAATCCCCTAATACTGACAAACTGTGAGTTTCAGACTTTATATCCTTCAAAAAAAATGCATGCTCGTGTAAAAATATTTATTCTAGTCGCTGTGTAAGTTTGTAAGAATAATAGTTGAGATCTGTCCCTGGTCTAATTGTGGACCTTTGCCACCACACTGCCTCTGGCTTTGTCCAGAATTGGTGTGCTTAGAGGTTCAGAAGTGTGGAATCAACTTGGAATGATTTAATGTGTGACTATTTTTCCATAGAATAAAACTGAAATACATTACATGGCTACCATTTTTCTGCAGTTAGATGTCTGATGTTCTTACAGATGTGCCTACAACTGCTCTGTGAGTGTGCGGGCTGTCTATAGAAAGTAGCTGACCTTTTTGTTTTCTAAGTTTAAGCAGTCACTATCTGAATTTGCAGGATTAGTGGACTTTTAGGGATTGTTGAGATTTGTGTAAAACAACTTTTAATACGTTAATGCATGGCTACTATTTATAAGTTGGATATTTTCATCTACAACTCGCCAAATAATGCAATTATGGGCAGCAGTACAGACTCTAGGCAGTGCCATTTGGGAAATAGTTGCACAGACCAACCACTTTTGGCATCAACTGTGGTGCACAATATCATTGAGATAGCAGAACATGGATCAAAAACTGTGTCCCATATAAGGGATAGTCAATGATGCCACCACCTGGTGGTGTAAAACTGCCAGTAAGTGATCTGACCATGTTGCCTAATGTCAATAAAAATGGGCATGTATATTTGCTGGCGATAAGTGGGTTAAGGGCCTGGCCTACTCTGACTTATGCCAGGGAACCATCCTAATGGAAGGAGGGGTCTATGCAACTCTTTTGGCCAGTGTCTGCTTGTCATAAACCCAAGCAGCCCTGAGCAATATGCTACTGACTTGCCAGTGTCCAGTTGTCCAGTTTGAGTTACATGAGAAAGTTTTGTTGAGTAAAAGCTGGAAGTAAAACCAGTGAGCCTGCCAGCATGAACTAAGGATTGCTATAATCACTATAGGTTCACTAACAGGATGAACATTGCATGTGGGTGACATGACAGTAAGGAGGAGACTGGACATCCTCTGTCTCTAGAAGACAAGACTGAAGGGGAGTGCAGCAAAGCCACTTGACTTGGGATTCAGAGTCTACTACTCAGGAGAGGACAGAATAGAAATGGTGTTGGAATTGTGGTGACAGACAGGCTTCACAAGACAGACAGTGATGTGATCAGAATTAGTGACAGACTTATGTCAATTAGAGTCCATGTGTAAGGAAAGGGCACTATTCATAATCTCAGTGTATGCTCCACAGCAGGGTTGTGGCATCAAGAAAAATAGTGCATTCAAGTAGCTGTTGCAGGATCTACTATATAAGACAGTACAACATGAGATGGAGTTGAAAATCGAGGCATGAATGCACATGTTATAACATACAAAAACAGGATATGAAGACTTCCTGGGTCCACATGGATGGAGCAACAGGAATAAAGAAGGAGAGGCAATTCTAGACTTCCCTGTAGAAAATGGCTTGAAGGAGGCCACCACATGGTTCAGCAAGAGACAGTCACAAGCTCACAAACAAGAGTTGCCAAAATGCAATTAAGGCATACACTTCCTCATAATAAGGAAATACAGTTAGATAGAATTAGTGATTGCAAAGTCCTCTCCAGTGAAAGAATCAGCCTACAGCCTAAACCACTGGTTACCACAGATTTAAAGAAAGTGCATGACAAGGTTCCAAGAAAGCCAATTTGGCAGTCCTGAAATGGTTCAAAGTCATGGAAACATTGGTAGAATTAGTGCAGGTTATGCATAAAGTCCCAATGACACAAGTGCATACAGTGTTCTGTCTCACAGAGGGATTCCCATTTGGAGTTAGAGTGCACCAGGGTTCACTTCTTAGCCCACCGCTGTTCATACTGGTGATGGACTACATTAGCAAACAGGTTGGAGGGCACAGACCAACAAGGATGCTGTATGCTGATGATGTGGCATTATAAGCAGACTCTGAACAAGAACTTCAGCAAATGCTTGGCAAATAGAATACAAAACTGTAGGCACACAGAATGAAACTGAGTAGACATAAGACCACTATAATAGGAAAAAAGGAAGGAAATTAGAAGAATATGAGAACTGGAATAGAAGGGAAAGTACTGGAACAGGTTAACAGCTTCAAGTATCTGGGATGTTTGGTTGAGGAAAAGGGAAGTCAGAATGAGGAGGCCAAAGGTAGAATGAGATGGGCTGCAGCCAACTGGCACACAGTCTTGGGTAGTGTTTGACTGAAGAATGCCAAAGAAACTGAAGAGTAAGGTTTACAAAACAGTGGTGTGACCAGCATTAATGTATGATACAGAAAATCTGGGCAGTGAAGGCAGAGTAGCTGATGAAGCTGGATGTAATGGAAATGAAGTGCCTCAGATGGATGGTAGGATGCACACTGGGACAGACAAAGAAATGAGAGCATAACAATTTCTGTTGCAGAGAAGATCAGTTGCAGAGACACTCAAAACAAATAGATTGTGGTGGCATGGACACAGGTACAAGAAAGCAGAAGACAATCTGGTGAAGAAGATTTTGGACAGACCTGAAGAGGGCAAGAGAAAATGAGGGCATCCAGCAAAGAGAGATGGAATGTCTGAGAGAAAACCTGCAACAATTAGGCGTAACTGTCAAAGAAGGTAAGACAATGTCATTGAATTAAGAGAGATGTCAACAACTGATGCAACACCCCAAATCCATGGAGAACATGTGAAAAAGGGAGTTGATGATGATGATGTTTACATGGCAGAGTTGGAATATAATACACAGTCATTATTTTTTTTTTCATCACAGTCATCTGACTTGCACACAGAAGTAGCTGTAATTGCAGGAGGAGAGTTATCTGTCAAAATAACTGACACCTGTGTTGTTTCTTCAGCATAAGCAATCACTATCTGGCTTTGCAAGACTAGTATCCAATAGTTTGCTGAACATGGACTTCTTAAGCAAATATCTGACATATGTACAGAAAAATAGCTATAACTGTTGGGCTGGTCTGTTAAGTAGAATAACTAGCTGATTGCTATTACTTGCTCATTATATTGGGTTTGTAAGATTAAACGGATTTGTGTGAAGCAATTTGGAATACTTTAATGTATGGTACTTCATTTCCATCACCTCTAGCTTCCTCATCTGCGCTGCCTTTACTGCCCATGTTTCTGTACCATACAGTAGTGCTGGTCACACCACTGTTGTGTGCACCTTACTATTCAGCTTCTTTGCCATTCTTCTGTCATACACTACCCCTGACACTCTGTCCCAGTTGGCTGATGCTCCTCTGATGTTAGATTTGACCTCCTCATTCACACTTCCTTTCTCCTCAACAACCCATCCCAGATACTTGAAGCTGTTAACCTGTTCCACTATCCCTTCTATACAATTGCCAACTTCTTCTGATTCCCCCACTTCCTACCATTACAGCTACCTTCTGTTCAACTTGTTATGAAACTCAGTTTCATCCTACATGCCTTCAGTTTTGCATTCCCTTCCCTTATCCTTTGCTGAAGTTCTTGCTCAGAGTATATCTGTAATGTCATATCATCTGCATACAGCAACTTTGTTGATCTCTCCCCATTCAGTCTGTCTGCTAATGTAGGCCGTCACCAGTATGAATAGCAGTGGGCTCAGAGTTGAAAGCTGATGCAAATCCACTTCCACTGGGAATCCATCTCTGAGACTGAGCACTGTTCTTACTTGAGTCATCTGGTCCTTGTACAAAGTTTGCACTAATTCCACCGATGCTCCTGGGATTTCAAACTACAGCATGACTGCCCACATCATCTTTCTTGAGACATTGCCATATGGTTTCTCCAAGTCTAGAAATGCCAGTTAGTCTCTTTCCTCATCTCTAGCTTCTTCTCAACTAACTGTCTTACTGTAAATATAAGTTCACTTGTGCTGCATCCTGATCTGAATCCAAACTGTTTATCTCTCATCTTACTTTTTACTACTCTGCATGTTCATTTATTAGTCATCCTCTCCAGAACTTTCATGAAATGGGACAGGAGTCTGATACCTCTTTACTGCCCAGAGTTGTGTATGCCCCCCCCTTGTTTTGGTACACTGGCATTAGTATGCTGGCTCAGGTATGCTTACTCTGCATTCATCTGGGATACTACTTTCTCTCCGCACTGCTATAAGTAAACTCAAGAGCCATTTTTCCCCTATCTCACCCAATGTCTTGATCATGTATGCCATGACCTCATCTGAGCCTGCTGCTTTTTCTGTCTATATTTTCCTGAGCACTGTTCTTACTTCTTCTAGGATGGGCTCCTCCTCTTCTTTCATCGTAGGCTGTGTCTGGGGCAATACAGCTTCTACTGGGTTTTCCTTCTTTAGAAGCTGCTGAAAGTGCACCTTCCATCCATCTTTAATTTCCTGTGGGCTGGTGAGCAGGTTGTTGTTGGCATCCTCTATGAAGGGTGTCTGACTATCTTCTCTATGTTTTTGTCTTTGCCTTGCAACCTGATAAAGTTTATTTGTGTCACCTACTGATTTGCTTTCCAGAAGCTGGTGCATTCTTTTAAATCTGTCTTCTGAACCCACTCTCTCATCACAATTCCCACACCATTTTCAGTTTGTCCTCTTCTTGAGTCTTTGGTGCACTTCCCTTCCATCCTATCTCCTAGATATATAGGACACCCAACCTCGTCCTTACCAACATGTCATCCACTTCTAGCTTTCACTCAACATAACTATCCTGGATATCCAAAGGCAACTGGACAGCAGCCAAACAGTAGCTTAATGACCCATGGCTGCTGCCCTTAAAGATGGATACACACCGACCATTAGATGCACATATACCCTTCCCACCATTAGCACACCCCTCCCACAATTTTTATACCACTGAGTGGCTAGCCCTGACATGGTAAGCAGTGAGTGACCCATGTTTTTCTATCTTGAGGATACTGCACACAACAGTAAATGCCTAAAGCAGTTGGTCTATACAGTTCTTCCCCTATACGGCACTATCTAGAGTCTGTGCTGCTACACACAGCCCCATTTGTGGTGAGTTTGCATTGAAAACAGCATGTATTTAGGAAGTGGGAGGGACCTCACAGAGACCTAAGGAGAACATGCAAACTCAATACAGGCATTGGATGGAGGACATGACTGCACCTTTTACTTTGTGCAGGGGGGACGAAGACCTTAACCATTATAGCAACTGGTCCAGGAGGAGGTTAAACAGGCATACTGTTTATAGATGTTTGACAGCATCAGGTTAAGATATTTTATGTTCTGTTTTTTTCTTTTTTTACAATTTCATCCCAGTGAAGGAATGAAGACAGTGGCTGCCTTTTGGTCCTTTGAGTAGTACAGGTGAAGAGGCATGTTGTATATATGTATGACAGTAGCAACCTGAATTGTGTGACTGTGGTCATTTATGCCTTCACTTTTATCCTGATATAACACCAGAGGAGTGACTATGTTTTGGGTATAGTGAAGCCGTTATTATTCCCAAATATGATTTATGTATTCTCACAGACATTTGTCTTCTTAATTTATTGTGAACTCCTAATCTTGCCAGCTTTGAGCATAAAGATGTGGATACATTTCTTTCTTGATCGAAAAATAAATAACTTGTACTTTTTGCTCAGACCATTGCTGCATCAAAGATTTGTTTGAAAGAAAACCCTAAAATGAATCTTAGAGCATTTAGATCCTTTATGGCTTCTGGGGCCTGGTAATCCTCAGACCTGCAGATTAATGCAATTAGTTTCTCCACAGTTATTGCTTTGTTGGCTTGGCCAGTTGGGCTGTGTAATAAAGATGCAAGAAAAAGCAAATTTAAAGAGTAGACTGGATTTATTTTCTTAATCATGATTTTTGTTTAGGCTACCATCGAGTGAAGAAGGTTGTTTCTAAAATGCTTTGAATACACCTCACAGCATCGAGGATCTCAGTGGCTTCTCTGGGAATAGTGGCCTCAGACCCACAGCTAATTTCAATTATTTTCTCCACAGTTATTACAGGGCAGTCTTGGCCTGGTGTTTTTCAGGGATACAAGAAAAAGCAAAATGAAACAGTAATACTGAATTTCTTTCTTTAATCAGAATTATTGTTCAGGCCAACTTTGGATGAAAATGTTCAAAAAACTAAAATGTACATCAGGGTATCTAGATAGAACCCAATAGCTTTTCTGGCTCTAGTGTCCACGAGAACCATGGTAATGCAGTTATTTCCTCCACAGATACTACAATGTTGTACGATTCAGTTAAGGTGTATTGAAAGGATGTAGGAAAATCAAAGTGGAAGACTAACAATAAATCTCTTTCCTTAATCATGATTTTAGTTCAAACCATTATTGGATTTTTTTTTTTTTTAATGAAAACTCTGAAATGCACCTCAGAGCATCTAGAAACACCATGACTTTTGGAGGCCTATTTGCTCACCAATACCGCATCTTAATGCCATAAGCAGTGCGGTGCAGACCATCCCTATCAAAGTGACAGGACTGCCAATCATTTAACAATGACTGGCAGTCCTGGCATGGGTAGTGATACAAAGATGGGAAAATGACAATGATGGGATATAGGTAGTGGTGAGGAAGGCCTACCAAAATGGCACTGAGGGTGATTTCATCAAGATGTATCTCAACTCCATGTTTGATGTCAAAGGTGGACCCCACCTGTGGTGACATGATTGTCAGGGTTGGTCTACTATGCAACTCTTCAAAGCACACAAGGAGTGACAGTATAGACATTGTGCTTCAGATCCATCTCAGTTAATGCTAGCAACTGAGCTACCAACCAAGTGACATAAGGGGGACCCTACTAACCTCTCAGATGAGGAGCATTTGTCCCCCTTCTGAGAGGTGATAATGTAACCCACCAACAGACCTCACATCCTCTTAGTGAAAGAAATCTGGACAAAGCTAGAAATAATGGGAGGCAAATGCCCAAAAATAGGGAGAGATTTTAAATATTGTTCCTATAAACATAAAAAGTGCTAGAGTGACAGATTTCACACTATTATATATTTTCTGAAGGCTATAGAGTCTGAAACTCAAATATCTGTCATTATTTAGTATTATTTATTGATGTCAGTCCTCAATGATTTGTCAGAAAATCACACATTTTCTGGGGAACGGAACAAAAGTAAGAAGCAAAAATCTGGACATTCTGTGAAAATCTGGACAGTTGAGAGCTATGGCCACCAATGAGCCTGTCACATCACCATGCACTGGGTGACTTTTGTCTCCTTACAGAGACACAAGCCTGGGGACTGCTGGGGACGCAGTGGTAAGTGCGGTGGCTGGTGTAGAGTATGATGGCTCCTGCCTCACCTCTACTTGCAGAATACCTGGTCCCACAGAAAAAGAAAATAAATGGAAATCAATAAAACAACAGTGTAATAATAGTAATAATAATAATAATAATAATTAAAACAGGAATAAATATTTATTGTCTCACTTGGATACAAAATAAACGTTATTCATTTATTGTTCAATATTTAGAGTTTTAGGAATTTTATCATCATTTCATTATTATATTTCTCATTTTTTCATTATGTATCAATTATGTATATATATATTTTTCAACATTTCACATGGAGTATCTCAAGATATTTTTAGCATTTTCAGTATTTTACACCATTAGGTTATTTATAAGATTATTAGGATTTATACATTTAAATTGTTGATTATTTTCCAATTCTTGTTTATGGTAATTTTTTACAGATACCACTTCGTGTAATTTAGGTATTTTAGGAATTGTGGTGTTCCAGGTTTTCCAGTAATATATAAAATATTTTATAGTAATATTCAAGCAGCATTGTTTATTACTACAGTAATTTTTTGGTATTTTCAGCATTAGCTAGGCCTTTTAAGAATGTGATTAATGTAAAACAATTACATAATTAATTATGTTAATTTTGTTCAATCCAATTAAATGAGTGATATTCATTGGTTATAAAAGGATGGTTTTCATAAGGTAACTGGATTCTGAAGAAGTCTCCGAACAGAGATGAAAGTGCTAAATCAGTTACTAATTTTGTTTTAACATCGTTCGTTTTTATTTTGTATCCAAGTGAGACAATAAATATTTATTCCTTTTTTACATTCGGTTGTCGTATTTTGAGTTATACAGACAGTTCGTATTCTTTGGGTATTTGGACAGCCTTTATTGTGTCGGAGCAGCGTTAATGGACTTTGGTTTGGTGGTGGATATTGCATTTTTGCTTTCTGGTTATTAATTAAAACAGAAAAAAAGGTTGAAATAAAACTGATTAATTATGTGTTGGAAAGTTTATTAACATATTATATTACTACCATCATGCTCCACACTTATACCGCCACTTGCAGAGCTTGAGATCTTGTTTTTTTCTCCCTAAGCAGTCAATCTTATTTTCGTCTATGACCTGTGATGCAGGAAAACATAAACAAACAAGAAATAAACACAGCATATCCCTGGAAACAAAAAACAAAGATAGTTGCAGGTGTTAGGCCTACTATGCTATGCCACTCATAGGTTCATAGGTTCATAGGTTCATACTAGGCTATCTACCCTAGGGCATTTATAAGCCTAGCCAGAGTGTGTTTGGCTTTCGCCACCCATTTTAAATTAATTTTGCTATGTTTTTTTTTGAGGTTAGTATACTGTGTCTCTGTCTAACAGTGACACAGAAGTGATAGCTGGGGTAAACCTACAATCTCCCATCCACTCATCAAGATTCCTCTTGAAGAAAGTCAATGTGGGACTCTGCCTAACCTGGACTGGGATTTTATTCCAGAGTGAAGGGAGCCTCTGGGTTATGAATCTGTCTCTCCAGCATGTCCTATTTATTTCAGTGCTGAGGTTCAAGTCTCTCGAGCGCGTAGCTCGATGGGATTTGGATTTTCTGAGGTGCAGCATGTCCATTAATTCCGGGTCGGACATGGCTTTATACATCAGGCACAGATTGCCTCTGAGCAGGCGGTATGCCACTGAGTAGAGCTGGAGTTTCTTTAACCGGGCAGCATATGGCATCTGTTTGAGCCCTTTGATCCTCTTGGTGAGGTACTTTTGGTGTCTTTCCAGTTGCTGCAGGTGTCTGGTAAGGTACATCCCAAAAGGGGCATTGTACTCAATTATGGGCCTGATGAGGGATGAGTAAAGAGGTACGATGAACTCCCCTGATCTAGATGCGAATCCCTTCATGATTAGGTGGGCTATATAAAATGTTTTTCTAACCACTTTGGCCACGTGGTTGTCAAATGAGAGATTGCTATCAACTTGGGTCCCCAGGTCCCTAATGACTTCTTCTGTACTTAATGGATTACCACCTATGTGGTAATTTGTGGGCACTTTGTTTTTGCCAAAGGGATGACTATACACTTTTTGGCATTTAGCTTGAGGCCATGGCTCTGGCACCAGTTGTCTGTTTCTATGAGGCCTTTTTGGAGGATGCTTGTGTCGGCTGGAGAGTTGATTATGGTGCCCAGTTTGCAGTCATCTGCGAACTTGGTCAGCCACAGTCCTTCCGTGTTGGCCTGTACCGCCGAGAAATATATACCAAACAAGAGAGGTCCCAGGACTGAGCCTTGTGGGACGCCACTTGTAACTGGTTTGGAGTCTGACATGGCTCCAGCAATTCTAGCCATGTGGGTTCTCTCCTTGAGCCAGTTTGCAACCCATCTAGTGACATAGGGATTTATATTTAAGCTGGTGAGCTTATCTATAATGCCCGAGTGGGGTATTGTATCGAAGGCTTTTGCGAGGTTCAGGTAGGCTGTGTGGACCACCTTCCCCTCGTCAATGGCCTTGGTGACTGTTTCAAAGAAATTGACCAGGATTAAGAGGCAGGATCTGCCCCTAACAAAGCCAAACTGGGTAGGATCCAGTGTCTGTAGGTCCCCAATATCTTTATTTATGAGGTCCATGATGATCCTTTCCATAGCATTGCAGACCAAGCTAGTCAGGCTTATGGGGCGATAGTTTCCAGGATCCATTGAGGCACCACCTTTGTGGAGAGGGACCACTGTTGCTGTACACCACTCTTTGGGTACATATCCTGTAGTAAGGCTAAGATTGAACAGTAGTTTTATGTTTGGGTTTAGCTCTTCTTGGAGTTCATGTAGGACGCAGCCCGGGACACCATCTGGTCCCATCGATGCTGTGTTTTTTGCTTTGGAGAGGGCGGCTCTTACCTGAGCATCTGAGATGTCAGGGGGGCAGCACTCTGTTGGGATAGATATTTGCTCTTTTGGTGGGGAGAGGGGGGAGAAGTTTGCGCTGAACCTGTCAGCTAGGATGTTGGCAATGTCTGTGGGCTCTGTGTATTTTTTGTCATTTTGGACTAATTCTGAGCATATCTGGGAATTCCCACCCAGGTTCCTAACATAACTAAAGAAAGCCTTGTGATTATCCTTAGTGTCCTGTGCAATTTTTCTCTCGAAGCTGGCCTTAGACGATTTTATGAGTGCCCGTAGTTTTTTGCTAATACTGATCAGAGATGCCTTCCCTTTTTGGGATTTTGCTCTATCATGTAGTAGCTTCCTCCTTCTATTGTATAGTTTGTTTATGGCTGGGGTCCACCAGACAGGACGTCTGCCTTTGGAGGATTGGGTCTTGGTTTTATTTGGGATTGCATGATCCATGCATTCCTGAAGGTGTTCATAGAATGTGTTTATAAAGGATTCTGCGGTCTGGGCCGTATTTTCCACAGGCCCGGGGGCTTTGAAGGATTTCACCTCGGTTTTGAGGCATGCAAAATTTGCTTTAGAGAAGTTTTTCACTGTGGTTTTCTGGGTAGGGGGTGGGGTCGGGATGTGAATATCCAGTGAGATTAGTTTATGGTCTAATCTTACCAGTGAGGGATACACTTCTGGTCTGGAGCATAGTGTCCCCATATTGGTGATGATCAGGTCCAGTATGTTTTCCCCTCTTGTGGGAGTGGTAACAAGTTGTTCCATAGCATTTGAGTTTATAAATTCTAGGAACCTTTGGGCTAGGGTGTTGGAGCTAGAGTAATGCTCCCAGTCTATGTTTGGGTAGTTGAAGTCACCCAATATAATGGTGTTTGGAGAGACCTTCATATTTTCCAGTACTCTCAGGAAGGCCAAGTGGGGTTCCTGTGTTTGGGAGGGTGGTCTGTAGCAGGCTATAAACTGGAAGGCAGTTTTATCCACAGTTAGTTGCACATAGATAGTCTGTGATGCTTTGTGCTGTGCCACCAAGCTGGAGGTGTGGGTATCTTTGATGGATATTGATACTCCCCCTCCTTTTGTGGTTCGGTCCAAGTTTTGGGGCCGAAAAGCATGGTATGAGGTATAACCTGGTAGTGCTGGGGTGCTCTCGGGAGCCTTGAACTAGATTTCTGTTACTGCACAGATATCAATGTTCTCCATGCTAAGGAGAGTTTTGAGTGCGTGCATCTTGAGGTTTAGACTTCTGGCGTTGAGTAGCATTACTCTTAGTTTCTTATCCCTTGTGATACCTATGGAGGTGGGTTTGTCTTTTGAGCCTTGCCTAAAAAAGGCACTATAGGGGTAGCAAGAGCCTTTGCCAATATCCGAAAGCCCAGGGGTGACAGGTGCAAGCCGTCCCTAGCGAAGCATCGTGGCTTGTCGAGCATGTCATCCCAGGCTGACAGGCATTGGATCCCCTTTGAATGACACCAACACTTAAGCCAATTGTTGAAATTGATCATCTTGTCTTCATATTGTGGAATCATTCCTGGTGAGGGTAAGATGCTACTCAAGGTCAGGGTCATACCGGCCTGGCCTACATGCTCAGAGAGCTCCTCTATGTCTCTTTTCATGTAGTCCAGGGAGGTACATCTCAGGTCATTCACACCAGCATGGACAATGACTCAGTCACATTTGTACTTGCCTTGGAGTGACCTGAGTACTTGTGTTATGTGGCGGATCCTAGCGCCCGACAGGCAGCTCACCGTGACCTTCTCCTTGTTCAGCCTGGTGAGCAGGACGTCAGTATGCCTGACGATAGAGTCACCTATTACAAGTGTATCAGGTGTGTTGTTTAGCCTTAAGGGCTGTGACTGTTCGACACACTGGCTTTGTGAGCTATGTGTTGCACGTGTTTTGTTTTGGGGTAGCGGTTGCTTGGGTGTCTGCTTTGGAGGTCTCTGCTGCTTAGGCAGATTTTTATTTAGAGCCTCCGAGTATGTTTTTGTGTGTTTATGTGTTTGGTTTGTTGTCGTGGTAGGTTTATGTGAGACTGGAATTGTAGTGAGTGTGGTTTCCTTCTCCTCCTGACTGGTTACACCAGTACTGAGTTGAGAGAGCTTAGCCTCCAGTTTGGCTATATGGTTGCATCTCTCACATGTGTTGGAATTGGAAGAGAAGAATGCTTACAATCAGTGTTAAACTATAACAGAAATAATTTGGGTGGCTGTCTGCTGCCCACATACTTGGCCAGAAAAAAAAATGTTTGTTATTTTTAGCAAACAGCTAACTTATTTTAGTTCATGTATGTTTAAAATAATTGTATATAAAATATTTGTATTTTTAAAAAGTGCTACATGATGGATATGTTGAGTTATTGTGTGTAAACACACAGTGCCTGCTAGCCACATGTGTACTGAAACATCCAATTAATCTGCTCTCCTGTGATATTTTACATACATTATCTATATATCTACCTATGACAGTCAGGCATAACTGTGGAAGAATGCTGGATGTGGCATCTCAAACACATTTAGAAAATAGGGGAAAAGGAGGTTGATGACAGTGATGAAGAAAGGAGAGGCTTAATTGTTGAGAAGACAAAATGAAGATATTTTCCACATTTTTACTGACTGAGTAACAGGTGCAAGGGATGTGACACTTGCAATATTCTAGGCTGTGAGCACCAAAGGTATGGCTTCTGGATTTTAATAATAATAATCTGCAAGGCTATACCAAGGACCATTGTGGAATTCATAAATAATCATACAGTTAATCTAGCTACTCTTGCCCCAGTGCACTTCAGATTTGTCAAAAGCAGGTCCTGATTAATTAATCAGGTTGACTTCTTCAAAAAAGTTAGTGAAGTAATGGATGAGGGAAAACAGTGCACACCACATATCTAGACCTTTCAAATGTGTTCAATACCATCCCAAACTTGGGTATTGTAGATAGGGTCTCCCAGCTAAATGTCAATCCCTATGTAACTCTCTGGGTAATAAAGTGCTCAGAAACAGAACACAGGAAATTAGGGAAGGTGGCTCTACTACCTTCACTAAAATGGACTGTTGCTAGCAGTATACTCAGGGTTTCAGTCTTTGGGCTACATTTCTTTGGCAATTTCTTCTCAGAGACCAAAGCTAATGTACGGGGATGGTGATTGACCAAGTGTACTGATGACTGCAAATCTGATGCTATCATAAACTCTCCAGACAATACCAAGATCCTCCAAAAGGGCCTGCCTCAGACAAACACAATGTCAAAATCATGGGCTAAAAACCAAATGTCAAGAAGTGAATAATTATATCCTTTGGTAAGTTTGACTCCCCTTGTAACTATATTACTGACAATGCATCCCTCAAAACATTTCACATAGTTAGGGATCTGGGAATCTATGCTGACGATGAACTATCCCTTGATCATCATGTATCCATTGTTGCAAGAAAGTCTTTTTTAATTTTACAGCTTGTGTCTAAAGGAATTGCATCCGGGTTCACATTTGCAATGATTCTACTCTACTCAGCAGTCATTTTGCCAATCATTGCGCATAATGCCTCTTTTGATATATATGTGTCATAGACTTGTCACAGCAGGAATGACCACAATGCTTTTTCAATAAAAAATTCAAGACCCTAAATAAATAAATAAATCTATCTATCTATCTATCTATATATATATATATATATATATATATATATATATATATATATATATATGTATATGTGTGTGTGTGTGTGTGTGTGTGTGTGTGTGTGTGTGTGTGTGTGTGTGTGTGTGTGTGTGTGTGTGTGTGTGTGTGTGTGTGTGTGTGTGTGTTTATTTATATATATATACATTTATTACAACATTTTCAAAGGATGCAAATCTTGTTTCAAGTATCATATACAAGAACTGGGTTTTAGTGACGGAGGACATACATATTAATAAAAAGTTTGAAAAACTGCCGCAGATAACATATCGCCGCAGACAGAATTTAAAAGATTTTTTGGAACTACAAAATAGGGTCATGAGAAAGAATGTAGGCATGTCCAAGTGTGGACGATGCCATCAATGTCAATACATACACGTTGGCAAAAAAATTATTATAAGGGATATTGAATTTAGCATAAGAGGGAAATTTAATTGTGAGCCCAAGGGTATTGTTTATGCTGCACTATGCCAACAATGTCAGTCCTTTTACATAGGGAAAACGGAGAGAACAGTGAGACAAAGAATATATGAACATACTTATCATATAAACAAAGGAACTACTACAAATGCTTGGGCCAGGCATACATTACAGTACCTTACCCATAGATTTCTTTTTACCATTCTGCGTCAGGAATTACACAATAAAAGAGGGGGGCCATGGGCATGAAAGTTAAAGGAAAATGATTTTTTGTGGCAAATTAGGATGTTTGCACATATATACCCTGGCCTCAATGAATATGCTTTTATTTTGTGTACCTTGAAACTCAAACAATTAGGTAAATGTTAGTTGATGTATAAAGTATATAATGTAGTTATAATGATGTGCTGGTCCTTTTGTTGGTTCTTTGTAATTGTAATTTTAGTTGGTTCTTAGTTTTTTAGAATCCAATAATTTATTATTTATTATTTATTTATTATGAGGATACACAAAATCTAAATGTAACATTTTTAAAGATAATATTGGCGTGTATAGCTTTAATATTTTTATGAGTTGATTCAGCTGATGACATTCATTTAACTAATTGATTAATTTATTAGTTAATTGACTGTGTATAAAAACTTTTGTATTCAGTGAAACATTGTCTGAAGAAGTTTGGATATCGATCCAGATGAAAGGGCTTATGTAATAAAATTTTGTGAGAAGGAAAGTACTGCCGTTTTTGCTGTTTTTTGTTTTTAACAGTTTTTGTCATTTGTTTATATATATATATATATATATATATATATATATATATATATATATATATATATATATATATATATATGTTTATACATATATATGTAGGTGTGTGTGTATATATATAGATATATATATATATATATATATATATATATATATATATATATATATATATATGTGTGTGTGTGTGTGTGTGTGTGTATGTATATTTGTGTGTGCATGTTTATAGATAGATATAGAAACACACAAACACACACACACACACACACACACACACACACACACACACACACACATATGCAAACCTTCTTAAAACCTTTTCCCTTTTCTCAGTGTCATGCAGGTTACTGAGAGGTGACCTTTAACAGACCCTATTCTGTCAGACCTACCACACATTTATAAGTCCAATGGTATTGTAAGCACCTGTTCAAGGGATCTCAATTTGTTTTGCAAAATGAATAGGGCATGTTGGAGGGATGACTATGTATCACACAGAATGCCACTTCTATGGAATTGTCTTCCACTCCAAATAAAGCAAAGTACTTCTCTTACTCCTAATCTATTCAAATGTAATTTAGAAAGTTAGATGGTTAAGCATTAATTCACCCCTGGTGTAGTGCCCCTGTTCCTCGTGGATAGGGGAAACATGTACATGTTCTAATATATCATTGTTTGGCCCATCTGTTGGTTATTCATATGCAAAATATAGATCTAGAAACTGCCATGTAAATTTAAGGTTTGACTTCTTAAGTTACTTACAGATATATAGTCTAGTAAGTACCTATGAACATATAATAAGGCAATTAATCAGGTTGCTCATGCCAGCCCAGTAAAAGCTCACACATCCAGTATGAGGCTGCATTATGGACTCCTGGGGATGACGTCACCTTTCTGCTTATGTTCAAGGAGAGTAGCTGTTATAGCAGACTACAAAAATTTCTTTATCTAAAATATATTGTCAACATGGGACCATGCTCAGTTATGAAAAAAAATGACAGTCGACTTGCAAGGTGTTTTACAATACTGAAAAAATATATTGATATATTTATCTGTACCAGTTGTCACTTATATCTTGTAAATATTATCAGCAAGTCTTATAAACTTCATCAGCAACAAAAAGATTGGAAAGCTTGTTTAATTCAAAATAGGATTAATGAATGCAATGTACCACACACTGTATACAACTATTCAAATACTAAAGGAGAGGCTAGTTTAGACATGTGTCTGAGAAATGGTTTTATGATTCATCAGATCAGACATTCACAAGGTCACATACAAGAATCATCATCATGCAGCTCAGGTAGACTTCCTACTTGTTAGAAAATTGCACTGATGTCAAATCATTGATTGCAAAGTTATCTTAAATGAGATGCTTGCCCCCCCCCCCCCCAACATTAACCTCTGATGGCAATGATCAGCTACAAGTAGTGATCAGAGAAGGGTCTAATGCCAACAGAGACTGTTCTGAGGATATGTAAGTTAACTAAAGTGAAGCCCAGGAGTTCAAGGACATTCCCAGGAGTCTATTAACTCTGGAAGATGAGGAAGTCAGTGGAACCAAATAAGAGCAGCAGTGTCTCAATACATCACTTGTGAAGATGATAAAGCAGATACTTGTCTGAGCTAGGTATGGTAATAAGATACATAAGGAAAGCTGATACTGGGATGCACAAGTACAGGAAGTTACCAAAAGAGTTAAGGACTGCAGGAAGAATTGGAGAATAGACAAGACAGACTATGTTAGGAAGGAATACCTGTTGATTTACAAAGCAGTAACAGTGGCAAACAGTACACTGTCAGAGAAACTCTACGGCTTCTTGAAAGTGTCTCAGCAGAGGGCAGAGAGAAGGTCTATCATGTTGCAAGGCATTGACAGAAACATCAAGAACATGTAGTGCATGCGTGGTGATAACACTTTGATATTCAGAAAAAGACAGACCAGATAAGCAGTAAAGTAGCGCAAGACCCGACCTTAATAAATGTTAAACAGCCTCTGCTTATGTTGTTAAGTTCAGGTCTCGCTCTAGGCAGTAAAATCTGCCTGTACTGACCAGCAAATGACAATAGTGGAACAGAAGATTTGTTTCTGCCTGATCTTCACAGTTATAAGATGTCTCTTATTCAACAAACTTATAAACTAGTTGGAATAACGGGTATGTGTCAGCCGGCATTTTCTGAAGAATACCAGCTCTGAAACTGAAATGTGTGTCATTATCTAGTGACTTCAGTCCTCACTCGTTTAACCAAAAAAAGATATTTTAGGAGGAACAGGACAAAAATATGAAGCAATAACCTGGACATTCTGCAAAAGTCTAGACAGGTGAGAGGCTGAAAAGTGAGTGTAATTGAAATGGACTGCATCACACTGTCTTTCTGACAGCAAACCTTAAGTGCTTTACAATTTGAAAGCTGACAAACCACTTAGTAGGACATGTAGCAGTTACAGTTCCATACACTAAAACTCTCCTAAACAGTGTGCCACTCAACCAAAGCCCCTAAGGCAAAACGACATGCCTAACACACTAGTCATAGGTGACTCAATAGTGAGGCACACTGATGTTCCACTCACTAGGTTGAATAAGGAGAAAGTAACAGTCATCTGCCTGTCACGCGCCAGTATCTGCCACATAATGCAAGCACTCAGGTCCCTCAACAACAGGTACAGATATGACTCTGTCATTGTACATGTTGGTGTGAATGACCTAAGACATACCTCCCTGGACTACATGAAAACAGACATGGAGGAGCTCTCGGATTATGTAGCCCAGGCGGGTATGACCCTAGCCCTGAGCAGCATCCTAACATCACTCAAAATGATACCACAGTATAAGCAGAAAATTATTAATTTCAACAATTGGCTAAGTTTCTGGTGTCATTCTAAGGGGATCCAGTATTTGTCTGCCTGGGATGACATGACTGACAGACCTCGATGCTTTGCCAGAGATAGCCTGCATCTGTCACCCCTGGGCTTCCAGATACTGGCTAAGGCTCTTGCCACCCCTATAGTGCCTTTTTTATGAGGTGTTCTAAAGAGCAAATTACCACTGTAACAGCTACAAACAAATGCAATCTCAGGGTCATGCTGCTCAATGCTAGAAGTCTAAATCTCAAAATGCACTCACTCAAAGCACTCCTTAAAATGGAGAACATTGACATTTGTGTCATAACAGAGATCTGGTTCAAGGCAGCAGAAAGCACCCCTGCACTATCAGGCTATAACTCATTCCACACCTTTCGGCCCCAGAACTTGGACCAAAGCTCTAAAGGTGGTGATGTCTCCATATTCATAAAGGATGCACACACCTCCAGACTGGTAGCCCAACAAAATGCATCTGAGATACTTCAGGTGCAGCTAACATTGGGTAAGACAGCGATTCAGGTCATAGCCTGCTATAGGTCCCAAACCATGTCCCGAGACTCACAATCCACGTTCCTAAGCACCCTGGAGAATATTAGGGTCCAACCTAACACTCTCATACTGGGCAACTTCACCTACCTCTCCATTAACTGGGAAAACTACTCATGTACCAATACACTTGCCCAATGTTTCCTGGAATTCATTAATTCCAATGCCCTGGACCAGCTCATTCTTACCCCAATAGAGGTAGCAACATCCTTGACGTGGTCATTACTAACATGGGTGACCATTGCTCTACACCAATAGTCAAAACCTCCCTGGTTAGATCTGACCACAAACTAATCACCTTGGAAATCCAGATCCCTCCCACCCCACCCCCGCAAAGGTAACCACCATGAAAAACTTCTCCAATGCTAACTTTGGACTCCTAAAAACAGAGGTGGCTAACTTCACAGCATCCATGCAAATGGAGAATAGATAGACTCACTAAACTAGGCATAAACCTCTATGTAACAAGATGGGTTGCCAACTGGCTCACTGATAGAACCCACACTGTGAAAGTAGCGGACTCCAAATCTGACTACTGACCAGTTACAAGTGGTGTCCCACAGGGATCGGACCTAGGTCTTCTCCTGTTTGGAATCTACTTCTCTGAAGTTCAGTCCAGCACAAAGGGACACTGGCTGACCAAGTTCACATATGATTGCAAACTGGGAGCCATTATTGATTCTCCAACTGATGTAGACATTCTACAAAAGGGCCTCACTGACACCAGTGACTGGTACCAGAACCATGGCCTTAAGCTCAATGCTAAAAAGTGAATTGTCATTCCCTTTGGGAAACATTTGGTGCCCATGAACTACCACAAGGTGGTAGTCCACTAAACACCGAAGGTGTGATAAGAGACCTGGGGACACAGGTTGACAGCAACCTCTCCTTTGATAACCACATTGCCACTGTAGTCAGAAAGTTCTTCTATGTGGCACATCTCATTACAAAAGATTTGTCATCCAGGAAGAAAGAGGTCATAATCCCTCTCTACTCATCCCTCATTAGACCTATTATAGAATATAATGCCCCATTTGGTGTGTACCTCACTAGACACCTACAACAACTGGAAAGGCCACAAATATACTTCACTAAGAGGATCTTAGGACTTGGACACATGCCCTATATGGACAGATTAAAAAAACTCCAGCTATACTCTGTGTCTTATCACCTACTTAGAGGCGATCTCTGCTTGACCTACAAAGCCATGCCTGACACCTAAAGAAATCCCAATCCCTCCTTGCCACATGCTCCAGGGACCTTAACCTCATTACCACAATAAACAGAACATGCTGGAGGGACAGGTTCCTAACCCAGAGACTTCCCATACTCTGGAACAAACTTCCCATTCACATCAAGCAGAGTACTTCACTGGTCCTCTTTAAGAAAAATCTTTATGAGTGGGTGGGCAATAAGAAGTTCATAGCAGGGATCACTTCAGTGGCCTTGCTTGACAGGGGCACTGGGAACTAACTTTGGGCAGCATGATGCCAGAGAATCTTCTTGGGCTAGGCTTATATAGTCTCCAGGGCAGTTAGCCTAGTACACACCTATGAACCTATGACTGCCGAATCATACAATGATGCACTGTATGAAGAAGTATACAAATGCATGGATATTGCCAACACCCAATAGAACCAAGATGCTCTCCTCTAAAAAAAGGAAGCCAATCTGGTGGTCCTCTGCCATAAACAAACTCTACAACAGAAGGAGGAAACTGATGCGAAATAATGTGAAGTCCCAAAACTGGAAAAACTCCCTTATCAGCCTCAACAAAAAGTTGAGATCCCTCATCAAATCCTCTAAAGCTAACTATGAAAACAGAATTGCAGCAGATAGTAAAGACAACCACAAGGACTTCTATAGTTATGTAAAGAATCTCAACAGCAATACCCAGATTTGCTCTGAGCTAATGCACAATGGTACATTCTATTTCAATTGAAAGTTGAGAGGTATTATTAACTCCCCAAGTGATGTTGACATCCTACAGAAAGGCCTCACTGAGACCAACGACTGGTGTCAGAACCATGGCCTTAAGCTCTATTCCAAAAAATGTGTTGTCATCCCCTTTGGGTAAAACCTGGTTCCCATGAATTACCACATCGATGGTAGTCTCTGTCTCATATCGCCAACTTACAGGCAATCTCTGCTTGACTTACAAAGCCATGTCTGACTCCACTCTGCTGCCTGAGGACTTAGCCATGAGTAAAAACTATTTATATGTGCATCCCGAACATACACGGCACTGGTTAACAACAGGAAAAACAATGCTCTTACTTAAGAGTGAACCTGCAAGCTACCTTAAAAATTATAGACCAATAACTTGTCTTCCAATGATGTACAAACTATACACATGAATTGACGCTGACAGAGTTTATAGTCATTTAGAAGAAAACACAGTTATGGCAGTAGAACAAAACAGTAATAAAAGAAAGTCATTTGGAACAAATGATCATTTGATGTTAAACAAAGTTTTAGTGGAGAACTGTAAGAAGGGGAAGAATCTAAGTATGGCATGGATTGACTACTAAAAAGCATTTGATAGTATTCCACATTTGCGGATAAAAGAGTGCTTAAAAATGTATAAGATACACCCTACACTGATTGACTACATTACAGTAACCATGAAACAGTGGCAGACCACTTTACAATTAATCCATGATAAAGGACAGATTATTATCCCAGGGATAAAAATTCAGAGGGGGATATTCTAGGGTGGCTCTCTGTCATCGTTGCTATTCTGCCTCTTTGTCGAGGATTTAAAAATGTATAGCTCATCAGATGAGGAACTGAAAGCACAGCTGCAGGTTGTCAAAACTTTTTCAGATGATATTGGAATATCATTTGGTCTTGATAAATGTGTAAAAGCAACCTTTAAAAAAGGAAAACTACAGCACCAGGAAAACATAAGTTTGGGACAACAATGTGATATAAAAGAACTCGAGCAAGAGGGAGTGTATAAATACTTGTGAACTGATGAAGGATCAGCAATAAAATATGAACAGATGTGAATAAAGCTCAGTAAGGAGTACTTTAGAAGACTTAAATTAATCCTGAAAACAGCATTGCCATCTAGGAGCAAGATCCAAGCCATAAATCAGTTTGCTCTTCCTGTCCTAACTTATAGTTTTGGAGTGATCGACCGGCCCCAATAAGTGTTGGATAGATTGGATATTAAAACAAGAAGGATGGTTCATGCTTACCAAATGATTTATAGAAATCAGTGTATACCAAGATTATATATTACCTG
This sequence comes from Protopterus annectens, assembly GCF_019279795.1. Lineage (NCBI taxonomy): Eukaryota > Metazoa > Chordata > Ceratodontiformes > Protopteridae > Protopterus > Protopterus annectens. The sequence goes on along the minus strand of NC_056739.1, from coordinate 1,412,492,913 downwards.
CTCCAAAGGAGGGATGGGCCTTCTTGAAACTGATTACATGTATAGATCTACAATCATGAGACTCCACAAATATCTGCTGACCTCACAGAATCCAAATGCAGTGAAAGTTTTGAAACATGAGGAGAATAAATCTAAGATGACATTTCTGCTTAATTTAGCAGAAGCATATTGACATCAAGCAGGAATGAAAATTATAGCAGAAGTAGATAAAAACCAGGCAACAACTGAATGTGCTAAAAACAAAAGAAAGAATATAAGGTGAAGGACCAGATGAGAAGGCAAGAAATGTGGAAAAAACATATAGTTGCAAGTATAGAAAACTTCTGGAAGAGCCTCATGTTGATCAAGAACGAACACAAGAATGGTTAAGGAGAGGCGAATTCACATCAAGAAATGAAAGGTTCAGCTGGACTCTGCCCTTCTGAGCTGGGAATTTCTGGTTACAGGCTTATAGTGCCTGCATATTTGAACTGTTTCTTACTGAAATTTGTGCGCCTTGTTTGCTGTAGCATAGACTAGATCCAGTCCTGCTGAATCTAGTTTTGTTTGTATAACTTGAGCACTAATCCAGGCCTTCTTAAAGTATTCAATTGTATTTATTACTGCTTGGTAGTAACCTGATTAAAGTGTAGCTATCATTCTAAGCCTTTTGGTTTAAGCACTTGGGCTTCAGACCAGTTGTTTTACATTAAGAAGGTTTGTGGTCTGCACTGTTGCGGCAGGACAGGTAGCTTACATCTTTCTAAGTTGGGAACTGCTGATTGAAGGCTCAGTGTCTGTTATTCTAAAAGTGTATTAGTTCTGATTTAAGCACTTGGGCTTCAGGCCAGTTATTTTACATTGAGAAGGTTCGTGGTCTGCACTCTTGTGGGAGGAGAGGCTGGACTCTGCACTTCTGAGCTGGTAATTTCTGGTTAAACGCTTATAGTGCCAGCATATTTGAACTGTTTCTTACTGAAATTGGTGCGCCTTGTTTGCTGTAGCATAGACTAGATCCAGGCCTGCTGAATCTAGCTTTGTTTGTATAACTTGAGCACTAATCCAGGCCTTCTTTTTTGGAGAAGGTTCCCCTGCACCCCAGTGGCAGAGTGTGCAGTTAGAACTTGTCTGATTGAAGACTACAGGAACAGGGCTCAGTTTTGAGGATTTTTTTTACTGATTAATTGAGTAATTTGTTTAAAAGCCTTTTCTGATTGCTTATAGTCATTTAAAGTTGTTTTAAGTGTAATTGTTTACTGTTTGCAGTCATTTAAAGCTGTTTTAAGTGTATTTTTTTACTGTTTTTGCCTTATCTTTTAAAAAAAAATTCCTTGTTTCCCACCTTTCTAAGCTAGTATAGTCCAGTTTTCAGGCTAGTGCTGAATTCAGGGCTGTGTTACAATTTTCTGAGTTGCCAGTACCTTACTTGGATAGAGGGAGGTTTCTCTGTTCACCTGTGAGAGAGGGAGCTTTGAGCAGCCATCTGTCCCTGGCAGAGTGATTCCAGCCCAGAAGTTAGTAGTTTATAGGCCATTTTGGGCTAATTTCTATCTCTTTCATTTCCCTTCTGTAAAAACCTCATTTGCACAGTTTTGCACGTCTGGGCAGCACTGGTTAGCTAGGGCTAAATTTATCCCGGCTCCACCAAGTCTCCTTTTCAGTTTTTCCCTTGAAAGTAGTCTAACTCTCAGCCTAAGCACTTAAAAAGCATCCTACAGTCCAGCACTTGCTCAGACCTAATAGCAAGCACTAATATACCCCGACACTTGATTGACCAGCAGGGCAAGGCTCATTATTCACCCCTCACCAACCAAGAGATTAAGCAGCTCGCCCTACTATTCAAGCATGACCAAAGGGCAATTTCAGGTATACTCTCCAGTCCAGCTGGTGAACCTGGGTATCCTAAGGCAATGTTACAACTGCCTCATGTACACAGACAACCCTCTCCTCCTACCACAAAACATTAATATATGCGAGAGATACAATTATATAGCTAAACTGGAGGCTAAGCTGTCTCCAACCAAGACTAGAACAGGCAGTCATGAGGAGAAGGTTAACACTTGCACCACACCTCCAGCCTCACATAGACATACTAAACCAGCACTGGCAAAAAATACACATAAAAACACAAAATCATACTCGGAGGGTTTAAATAATAACCTGCAAAAGCATCACAGACCTCCAAAGCAGACACCCAAAAAACCTGTACCTCCGTTCAAAAACCAGACAACACATAAAACACAAAATCAGCATGCCGCACAATCACAGCCCTTAAGGTGAAATAACATACCTAACACACTAGTAATAGGGGACTCTATAGTCAGGCATACTGACGTCCCACTCACTAGGCTGGACAAGGAGAAGGTTACTGTTAGTTGCCTGGCAGGAGCCAGAATCTGCCACATAACACAAGCACTCAAGTCATTCCAGAACAAGTACAAATATGACTCTGTCATTGTTCATGTTGGAGTGAATGACCTGAGATGTACCTCCCTGGACTACATGAAAAGAGACATAGAAGAGCTCTCTGTTCATGTAGCCCAGACGGGTATGACCCTGACCCTGAGTAGCATCCTGCCCTCATCAAGAATTATACCACAGTATAAAGAAAAAAATATCAATTTCAACAATTGGCTAAGCTTCTGGTGTCATTCAAAGGGGATCCAGTGTCTGTCAGCCTAAGACGACATGCTCGACAAGCCTTATTGCTTCACAAGAGACAGCTTGCACCTGTCACCCCTAGGCTTTTGAATACTGGCCAAGGCCCTTCCTGTCCCCATAGTGCCTTTTTTAGGCAAGGTTAGTCCAGGTTAGTGATGCAGCATGATAGCTCAGAGATCATCCATGTGCAACAAACATCAGGAAAATCTGCAATGCAAATTGTGGCCTGCTACAGATTACCCTCCATGACCCAGGGCTACCACTTTGCCTTTCTGGAGACACTGGAAAACATGAAGGTCCTACCGAACACCCTGATATTGGGTGATTTCAATTACCCTTCCATTAACTAGGAAAACTACTCAAATACAAACTCCCAGGTCCAGTGCTTCCTGGAATTTATCAAATCAAATGCTCTGGATCAGCTGGTAAACTCCCCTACCAGAGGTGAAAACATATTGGACCTGGTCATCACCAGCATGGGTGGCAGGTGTTCCACACCAGAGGTCAACCCGTCACTGGTTAGATCAGACCATAAACTAATCACTCTGGATGTCCACACCACACCACCACCTCCAGCCAAGGAAACCACAGTGAAAACTTTTCTATAGCAAACTTCACCTTACTTAAGACAGAGGTTGTAAGTTTCACAGCCCCCACACTAAAGGATAACAGTGTCCAAGATGCAGGAACCTTTACAAATGCACTCTATGAGCACCTACAAGGATGCATGGATCTTGCCGTCCCTAGCAAAACCAAGACACTCCTCTAAGAGAAGAAAACCAGTCTGGTGGGCCCCTGCCATAAACAGGCTCTACAATAGAAGGAGGAAACTATTTCAGAAAAAAAGCAAATCCCAGGAAGGAAAGACATCCCTGATCAGTATCAGTAAGAAACTAAGGTCCCTCATAAAATCCTCCAAGGCTAACTTCGAAAGAAAAATAGCCAATGATTCGAAAGAAAGATAACCACAAAGCCTTCTTTAGCTATGTCAAGAATCTAAGTGGCAACTCACAGATATGCTCTGAGCTAGTGCAAAATAGCACAAAATATACTGAACCCACTGATATTACCAACATCCTGGCAGATATATTCAGTGCAAACTTCACCCTCCTCTCACCCCCAAAAGGGCCCACGACAATACCGGAAAAGTGTAGTGTCCCAGAAATCACAGACGCACAGGTGAAAACAGCCCTTTCAAAAGCCAAAAGCACAGCATTAATAGGGCCAGATGGTGTCCCAGGCTGCGTCTTGCATGAACTACAGAACGGACTAACTCCCCACCTAAACACACTGTTCAACCTCAGCCTCTCCACAGGCTATGTGCCCATAGAATGGCGCACAGCAACAGTTATTCCGCTTTGCAAAGGAGGGGCCACAACTGACCCTGGTAACTATCGCCCCTAAGCCTGACTAGCCTGGTCTGCAAGGTTATGGAGCGCATCACCATAGAACTCATTAACAAAGACATTGGGAACCTCCAAACACTTGACCCGACCCAGTTCGGCTTTGTTAAGGGCAGATCATGCCTACTAAACCTGGTTGACTTCTTCGAGACAGCCACCAAGGCCATAGATGAGGGGAAGGTAGTTCACACAGCCTACCTTGACTTCGCCAAGGCTTTTGACACCATTCCCTACTCAGGAATTATAGAAAAACTCACCAGCCTGAACATAAACCCCTACTTCATGAGATGGGTTGCCAACTGGCTTACAGACAGAACTCACACAGTAAGAATAGCGGACTCCAGGTCCGACTCTAAACCAGTCACAAGTGGTATCCCACAAGGCTTGGTCCTGGGACCCCTACTGTTCAGCATATACTTCTCAGAAGTACAGGCAAACACAGGAGAACTATGGCTAACCAAGTTCGCCGATGACTGCAAACTGGGAGCCATAACTGACTGACAGGCTGATACAGACATTCTCCAAAAGGGCCTTACTGAGGCGGACACATGGTATCAAAGTCATGGTCTCAAGCTAAATACCACAAAATGCATGGTTATCCCGTATGGGAAAAACAAAACACCCATGAATTACCACATAGGTGGCAGCCCCCTTAATACAGAAGAGGTAATAAGAGATCTGGGGACCCAGGTAGATAGTAATCTCTCCTTTGACAATCATATTGCCAAAGTAGTTAGGGAAATCATTCTATGTAACCCATCTAATTACTAAAGGGTTCGCATCTAGAACTAAAGAGGTTATAGTGCCCCTCTACTCTTCACTCATTAGACCCATCATAGAGTAATATGCCCCATTTTGGATGTACCTCACAAGACATTTCCAACAGCTGGAAAGACCACAAATGTACCTCACCAAAAGGATTACTGGCCTCAAACATATGTCCTATGCAGCCTGACTGGAAAAACTCCAGCTGTACTCAGTGGCATATCGTTTACTCAGAGGTGAGCTCTGCCTGAATTTCAAAGCCATGTCCACCTCAGAATTGATGGACATGCTCCACCTAAAGAAATCCAAGTCACTGTGAGCCACTTGCTCTAATGAGCTAAACCTCATCACAACAATAAATAGAACATGCTGGAGGGATAGATTCCTGTCACAGAGACTCCCCATTATTTGGAACAAAATTCTTAACTACATTAGGCAGAGCCCCTCACTAACACTCTTCAAGAGAAACCTTGAGGAGTGGATGGGTAACAGAAAATACACCCCTGGGATCACTTCATTGGCTCTTCTTGACAGAAGCTCAGTTAATTAATCAATGGGGCGACAAAAGCTGGCACACTCTGGCTAGGCTTATAAATGCCCTCGGGCAGATAGCCTAGTACCTACCTATGAACATATGAACCTTAATATTGGCAGCCTACGACAATGGGCTGCGTACACCCTGGTTTACAAAGTCCAGTGAGCATGTGGGAGAAACAGACATATGTAGGTTTTGTAAAACTGAATTGGAAACAGTCACTCACCTTGTTGCTGGTTGCGATGCACTAATGGCAGAGGGACTGTATACTGAAAGGCATAATAGTGTGGCGAGACTGTTACACTGGAGATTGTGCAAATATTATGGTTTCAAAGTGGCTGAAAAACACTGGAAACATGAGCCGCAAAGAATCATATTAAATGATGAAGTTTATATCACAATGGGATCACCCAATACCAACAGTTCAAAAGATGGATGCTAGAAAACCAGATATAGTGGGCCAAGAAAAGAAGACAAAAGTAGCATTGATCATTGAAATTAACACACACACAGTGAATACAGTGCCTTGCGTACACAAAGTCATAAAATACCTGGATCTGTAGGCAGAAATGAGAGCCATGTGGAAGAAAGATACCCAGATAGTTCCAGTAGTAGTAGGAGCAACTGGTCTTATAAAAAATAATTTACAATCATATTTAGATATGTTACCAATTCATGTAACACCATACAAATTGCAGAAGGAGTCATTACTGGGCACATTGTGGGTGCTCTGAAGAGCACTTTTGGCTAATGTCAAAGAGTGAAACAATACTAATTTCATGAACTTTAATCATACTTTGACTTAGGAATGGGGTCCATTCCCATCATGGTATTAGAAACCCAAAAGACTTGGAGAAATTAAAAAAGTTAGAAATGCTACATCTAAAGAAATCCCAGTCCCTCCGCACTACACGTTCCAGAGACCTCAACCTCATTACCACAATCAACAGAACATGCTGGAGGGACAGGTTCGTAAGCCAGAGACTCCCCATGCTATGAAATAGACTTCCCATAAATGTCAAGCAGAGCTCCTCACTGGCCCACTTCAAGAGAAATTTTGATGAGTGGATGGGAAATAGAAAATTCACCCCAGGGATCACTCCAGTGGCTTTACTTGACAGAGGTACTGGGAACTGAGGTCTGGTGGCACGATGCCAGGGTAATCCTATGGGCTAGGCGCTAAGGCTATTAGCCTAGTAAACATCTATGACCCTATGAAAGAATTATAATCATATCACTGATTATAACCTACTATTATGTGTTCTCAGCATGGATGCCGAGAGTCACCTCTCAAGCTTTGCTCTTGAAGCGAATTTCTTGTCATCCATGCCTTGAGCACATAATAAGCATGTGTCATTTATGAGGGATGCCAGCAACAATCTGCTCATCAGTCATAATCACATCAAAGGTAGATAGAAGGAGTACTTCAAGAACTTTTGAATACAGAAACCCGGTAAGTACATTACTGCTTCATGCACAGCCTACAAAGAAAGTGGAAAAAAATAATGTTAGAAGAAGTATAAAGAGCACTGAAGAAAATGAAGTCAGGGAATGTAGCAGGATCAGCTGAAGTCACAGCAGGAATGAACAAGAAAATGGTTGTATTAGAGGAGAAATGGCTCCTGAATGTTCTAATAGCAGTATAGAGAGAAAGTAGCCTAACTCACTGCAGAATAAGTATTCTCGTGCCACTCTGCAAGAACAAAGGCGATGTTTGTAACTGCAGGCAATACAGAAGCACCTAACTAATGTCACACTGCATGAAAGTACAAAGATGGTGACTGATAAATAAGCAGAGCAGTAGAAACATATCTGCGAGCTAAGTGGTTCAAATTCAGATGAGGATGCAGTACAACCAATTAAATGTTTGCAGTGAGACAGGTAGTGGAGAAAAAGTTGGAAATATGGAAATAGTACGAATGGCCATTCCCAGTCTTGGATCAAGCATATAACAAGGTCCAATGAAAGCTGATTTCACCAGTCCTGTGATTGTTCAAAGTCCTGGAAGCATTGGTAGAGTTAGAGAAAGCTGCCTTCATGGTCCAGGTGCCACATGCATGAACAGTGTCCAGACTCATAAGGGGTTCCAAGTGGGAGTAGGTGTGAGTCTGCATTGGGGTTAAGCTCTGACCTCTACTACTGTTCATATTGGAGATGGACTTCATTATCAGACAGACTAGAAGGGACAGACCCACAAAGCCACTCAATGGAGATGACATAAAAGTGCAATCAGCTTGAACTCAAACTTCTGTAAATGAGATGAGACTGGAATGCAAAACTAAATCCACACAGGATGAAACTCAGCACAGGCAATGAAATGGCCATGGCAGCGAATAGAAGAAGTCAGAAGCTGATAAAAATTGAAACAGAAGAGGAAATGATGGAATGCTTTAACAACTTCAAGTATGTAGGAGAGGTATTTGGAGATTGAGGAAGCTGATTGAGGTGGCCAAAGCTAGAATTAGAGATACTGCATTCATCTGTCACAAAATGTAACTGATTTTGTATGGTAGAAGAATGACAAAAATGTTGAAAAGTGAGGTGTACAAAAAAAAGGGCAATCATTGCTTCTGTAAGCAAGGACACCTGCACAGAGAAGATGCAGTAGCTAACAAAGCTTGAGTTGACGGACATGAAATGCCTGTTAGGGCTAGTAGAATGCAAACTGTAGGACAGATGAAACAATGAGGATATCAGTGAAGAGGCCTAAGTACCCTAATCAAACAGAAGGTCAAGAAGTTCAGGTGATGGTGGTTTAGTTATGTACATATAGGAAGAAGACAATTTGCTAAAACAATTTTGGGAGAGACAAGAAAAAGACAAGAGAAAATGATGACATGCAGTTAAGAGATGACTGGATTACATGAGAAAAAAAAACTGATAGACAGTCATGACTGTCGATAACATATGAAAATTATTTTGAATAATGAGAAATTCCAACAGTTAATTTGACTCCCACAACATTAAGTGAAAATGGAAATACGAGACTTATGGTGATGTGTATAACTATTCATGTTAGCATGCCAATTCCACCACATCATGGCCTGGTGAGATGTTATCCCCAGTTTGCATTACTTTGCCCAAATTAAATGGTCAGGTGACTTTTCTATGTCATTGCCCTTTTTTCAGCCCTTACTCTCTTAGCATTTGGAAATTATTATGCTACCTGTAGTTAGGAAAAACTCTTGCGTGGATTCAGCAAACTTTCCGTGCAAGAATAACGTATTCTTCCACAGAAGGGACCGTTCCCGTGCAGCACGGCAGCACACCATGCATATTCATGAAGGCATGCTGCAGTGCTTTAATACATACATGATTCTGTGAACAAGTGCAGGGGGCTTGTTTGAGAGCATTGCTCTCACAATACACATGCCCCCTGCACACCAGAATTGCCATACGGCAATGTAAATAGAGCGAGATTGCTCGTTACACCTCTCAACCCATCAGAGAAAGAAATCTGGACAAAGCCATAAGGGACAATTGCCACTACAAACTTTTAAATTTGATAGGATAACAGGTTTAGCATTGCATGAATTTTCTGAAGGGTATGTAGTATATAATGCACACCTCACAACCAGTTAGAGTAAGAAATCTGGACAAAGCCATAAGGAACAATTGCCATTACAAACTTATAGAGAAAGTTGATAGAATAATAGGTTTAGCATTAGCATGAATTTTCTGAAGGGTATGAAGTATATAACGCACACCTCACAACCCATTAGAGTAAGAAATCTGGGCAAAGTCATAAGGGACAATTGCCATTACAAAGCTATAGAAAGTTGATAGAATAACAGGTTTAGCATTAGCATGGATATTCTGAAGAATACCAAGTAAAAAATGCAACAAATACATTTTTTTACATGTGCAATAAACTTTAAGCATAGCTCTGTGTGTGCCCATTTGCTTAGCTATGCTTAGCCCAGCTGAAACAGCAAAATAAGTTAAAAAGCAATAGACATCCAGCATACACATTAGTCCAATTGTGTAGTGATTAGAGCGTATGCTTTACCTGGAGTTATTCATAGTTTGAGCCTTACCAAAGCCATTTCCATTTTTGTATGTGAAATCATTACAATTTTAATTTATTTGTATATTTATATAGGAAGTTACTTAAATTTCGCAACCAGAGTGCCCCATACAGTATAGTCACACAAGAATAAATGTAATGAAAGAACATTGGGGGATGTCAAGGAAGGTAAACAAATTTATAATATGTGATGAATGATGAATCAGTTCCATGCAGGTGGCAGTCCAATAAAATAAAACATAAGCAATGATAAGCATTGCACAGCTATGCTGACCGGGTGTAATCATTGTGTAAATATGAATGCTAAGCAATGAGTAGCCCAGCTAAGTGGATTTGCCCATTAGTAAGCAGGGCTGAACCTGCCCCTTTAAGCACTGCCAACCACAGCTGAGCAGGTTTGCCTATAGCTTAGCTAAGCTCAGCATATTCAAAACTGTCCAATCACAGCAAAGGGTGGGAAATCGGCCATATTTAAACCTCACAGGCAGGAATACAGCTCATAACTGGTTGTATCTCCCCACTGTAGGCCTTATGGCAGGTGTTGGAAAGGGCATGTGCTTTTGCGCTCAGTGCTGGGGCATACAGGAGTCCAAGGTCATGGTAGGACTCCTTGTAAAAAAACATGACTTGAGACTGCTGCAGGACCAGTGCCAGGGCTCCCAATACAAAGCAGATGTGTGTAAAAGTCTCACCCATGATCTCACCTGTGGCACTGGTATCCCTCAGACTGGTGAGCAGGTCCAGCACCAGTATGCTGACTTGAAGCGGAGGAAGAGGGAGCTCTTGGAACAGTGGATCCAAGAAGCAGGACAGAGGGGTGATGTCCCAGCAGTGTGTAAGTATTCATAGCAATAACTGTTTACCAAAGTCCAGCCTGTGTATGTGATGGATAGGTATGCATAAATGTTTCTCTATTTTCATTAGATCTCCATCTGAGTGCATTATAACCAAGAAGCCCATGCCAGTAGGTTGCAAAGGCTTCATCGTGAGGCTGGTGAGTAACAATCTAGCTTGTACTATACGTACTATATAAATATAAATGAGTAGAATATCACCTGGCATTATTAAAACTGGGTATGGTTTAAACTGAATAAAGCAGACAATATTACAGTAATAGTCTCATATAGGTCATATATTAATAAAATGTAATTGCCTGTGAATAAAAATCTAAATCCTGGACTGGTTGTGTTTACTCTGGTATGGTATGATTTGAAATGTGTACAGGTTATGCATAGCAACTATAGCTCTGAAAGCATTAAACAGTCAAGTCTCATCTGACAAAGTTAGTGCCTCTATAACACATGAGATTAACTGATATTACAAATGTCATGCACCAAGATCTGATATCTGAATAGTAAAGTTGTGTTAAACACTGTTTTCCACACTGTGCTATGCGAACAGGTATTTAATGCTGTAAATGCAAAGTCAGATTGTACAACAAAGGGCGAATGAGAAAGAAATTATTGAAGAAAGAGCCAGCAGTTTCCCAATAGCTCCCCAAGATGAAGCACATACATGTCATATTTTTAGCAGAAACAGCCACAGTTCAAATCCCGAGAGTGGTAGTAAGCTGTATGCATAATTTCACCTAGGATTTTGTGAAAATGTGTAGAAACAGTCAGGTAGTATTAACACAGGTCTCCCAGGTAAGATAAGGTATAAAGTAGCTATAAGAAGGTTGTAGTTATACTTGTGCCCAACACCCATGGTCCATCCCCAAGGCTGCAAATGACAGCAAGATAAGTACATACACCAAGTGGTCTCCTCCAAGAAAAATTTAAAAGTGTCATGCTGTCACAGCTACAGGTCCCTGCTAACAACAACCAGGGTGACTGAAATCAAGGCAGTAGCACACACACACACACACACACACACACACACACACACACACACACACACACACACACACACACACACACACACACACAGTATGCGTGCACATATGTAACCCTGACTATGGGAATATGGGTAGAAACAGTCATATAGTATTCACAAACATTCCCTCCACATGTCTACCAGTTAAGAGAAAGTTCAAAGTAGCTATAAGAAGGCTGTAATTGTACTATGTACAAATGTACCACTGCCCAACCCAAGGCTATAGTTGTTGTAATAATACCTGTAGAGTAATGAGTAGAGCAATGATCATTAAAGCTGTGACCACTGCAAGAATCTACATTTGTTAACTGACATCTCTCTCTCTCTCTCTCTCCCCCAGCTTATCTTCACCAATAATCTAAACACATAAATGAATGGGTATGTTTTCCACCAAACCTACTGTTGGGACATGTGTTCTGTTGTTCTACAAATGTTGAAATTTATTCCAATTAATGTTCTCTGTTCAAATACCATCACTGGTGGCCTATTGCTACCAATGTAACCTTCATGTTGGTGTAATGCCTACTGTGGTTCCATATATGCATGTGTTCTGTTTGATATGCACATGTTCCAAATGTGTTATATTGGGTTACTGGGAATACACATGCATGTTGTTATAACTAATCCTGGAATGTGTTAACCATTACTAACCAACATATGTTCTAAAAATGCAACACCATAGCACATCAGGGAAGGCCTATCCCAGTGGATCCACCTCTCCCACCTCATCTGGCCATGGCAATGGGCCCCAGCACATCTGGGATCCACCCTTGGACATCCTCATCCGCTGGTCCTACACCACCTTTGGGTGGAACTACCTCAGGGGATGAGGCTCACTCCCCCAGACGTGGGCACAGAAAGGATCCCATCATCCAAGGTCAGGTCCAGGATCTGGTGCGTAGAGAGTTCTGCAAGGAATTGGAGATTTGCTATGCCAGCTTGAGGGCCGTGTGGCACACTTTAGAGGGTCAGCCTGCCCCTCCTGCACAGCCAGTAGCACAGACACCTTTGGGGCCATGAAGGTGCAGTGGTGACTACCCATGCGTGGGGACCTCAGTCCCACTGTATCCATTTGGGGGCTTGTGGGCTTCCGATTACCAAACACTCCTCCCCATCCAAGGTGTTTACCCCCCCCCCACATGTGTCATATACCGCCCCTGTATGCTGTCTTGTCTATTTTGTCTGTCTTTCTAACCAACCTAACTCCCCAAATATACCTACTATCCTTCCCCAACATCCCACTATCACCTTAAAAAGAAAAAAGGGCAATCTGTTCCCAAAAAAATATTTGCCCCATACATAGCTGTCCATTTCGCATGTGTACACTGGACACATGTAATCTGGTCTAACTGGCTTCACAACTTATTATTGTTATATCCACCCCTTTTTGGGATTTTGAGTGTCCAAATATACTTCCAAATTCAGTATATATGCACAGTTGTTACTGTAGAAGAAATGGAGAGCTATGGACCCTCCCTACACCCATCCTGCACACCCCTAGCTACTTTCCCTACTGTCTTTCCTTCTGTGTGCCCCTTTTTTCACCACTTTCCTATCACCCCTTTTTTCTTTTCTTTTAAAGAAATTAATGCAGGGGGTAAGTGGGAGTAAGCTGCTTTAAGTAGTAGTAAGTGGGATTAAGCCTGTTTGTGCAACATTAAGCATTGCCTAAACAGATGAAGCACTTTTAAGGCTAACTGTCTGTAAGCATATTTAACCAGAAATTAGCATTGCTTACTGCACAATTAATAGTTAATAGCACAGTCACAGTTAATATTAATACACTGAGTCTGTACATAACAATTCTTCTTTTATGAATGTTTCATCACACTTAGGAACAGACGTTTTCAGAAAAAGTACTTTGAGACCCACTACTGTCCCCATGGTGAGATTTATTCAAATGTACAGCTATAGAGCTGACATATTTCTTATCAGTAGTATGTCTGACATATTCTAACAGCCTAGTTCTAAAACATGTGTTACTGTCCCCCACATAAAAAATGTTACAAGACCATCTAAGAGCATTATCTGTACACCAACCTCTTGAATGTACAGACTTTAACATGTTTCACAGCCATTCCCCTCAGCAGGAATTACAGCACTAAATACCACTTCCAGCTATATCCACACCTATATACAGTGGATATTACAAGTGTACACACCCCTGTTAGAATGCAGGTATGTGTGCTGTATGACAATCAGACCACAGCAGATCATTTCATAATGTTTCTCATCTTTATGTGAACCCTAACCTGTACAATTATATTGAAATACAATCAAAGGTGTTTCTAGGAAGGTGATCAACCATTGCCAAGTAATGATGTCCCACATTGTTAGAGTCCAGACAAGATGGATGAATGCTTTAACCGTCTCAAGAGGTGCATACACAACATATCAATTTAAGGGTGTGCACACTCATTCAAGTGGCTTATTGTACTGATGATTATTTCCATATGTTTTCACAGACCTAATTGTTATGTTTTCAATTAAATTGTACAGGCTATAGGTCATACTACAGGTGGAAATTGTTATAAAATGAGTTATTGTAGTGTCGTGTTCCAATTGCACAAATACCAGGCAGTGTATCAGGGGTGTGTACCCTTTATATCCACTGTAGCTATATGGACACAGCAGTACCTGACCTGCATATCCAGCCTCCACCAAGGTAGAGTAATCGCCTTAGGTGGACAGCAGCAATACACAAACCATATGATAGGTTGCTATATTGCCTGTACAGGGACACATAGGTGCAGGCAAGAACTTTGAAGCAAGTCCACCAATATCTGAGTAAGCATGTAAGTTCATAGGTGACTTCCTTTGTGGCTGACTATGACTATGAATCAGACATATCCACACCAACAAGGACAATTGCAAACGTGTCTCCACATATGTTGTAAGTCTCAGATGAAACAACACAATTCACCCTGTACTGGGGGTAAAGAACACCTCATACACACATGCATCACACAGGTTAGGTGGGAATATCACCACCCTGTCCACCCCAGTTGTACAGGGAGATATGCACATCAACCACACTCCTCCCATCATCAATGGTGAGCTTGTACATATTGCCTACTGATGGCAACAACAGCATATCTCCATGGGGCATAATAACATCAGTGTCTGTCTCCTTTATGAACTCAGGTATGTGCTCAGAGCTCCATCACACGCCACAGTCAAAAACAGACCTGCCACCATCCAAATACCATCCACATGGAAGATGCCCACTGTCAACCCTGTACACAGAAATGAATGGAAGATAGAGGATTATGCAATCAAGTGTCCAACATTGAGGGGAATAAGATAGCTCAGGGACAGGCATGTAATACAAGCTGCTATAACCATGATAGCTTGGAGGGTTTCAGTGTAGCGTGGATTATTTGCAAGTAATATTCACTGCTGATGTGCATTTTGACAACTGTATGAGGTCCTGTGACTTTTTTCCTGTTTATGTTTTCCAGGTAACATGCAGAGTGCTCGCCTACCCGCATTCTCTGTTGGGGAAACAGACATCATCACCCAATATGTGACTGGGCATTATTCCCTCTCATTTGGATGGATAGCAGAAGATGTGTGGGAGAGGACTGACCTGTGGAACAGTGTGGTCCACAGAGTAAATGATGCTGGCCTGCAGAGCAGAACTTATGAGCATATGCAGCATCAGGCCACTGACCTCAAATGCCATGCCCGTCAATGGGCTGCAGCTGTAGTGAGCGACTGGCTAGCTACAGGTTGGGGGCCAGCCATCCAGCCCCCACTGGCACCCACCGAGGAGATCCTCACCACACTTGGGCCACACATTGAACGTACAAGCCATGACACTGAGGGAAGCATTATTGAGGTGTGTTACACACACACACACACTGGAAGAGGAGCGGGTACATAAGGGCACAGTGGGGATTAGTACACTAATGTATCAGACATACATGTATCTGTATTGTATCTGCATGCATGTCTCAGGTCTGATTGAAGTTGTGGATGGGGTTTTCTAATGCACAGAGGTGCACATCTATGGTGAGGACAGGACATTGTGTATTATTGTGGTTAGTACTGTAGATGTGCACACATGCTACATCTATCCTGTACCAAGGCCACATGTGCATCTGCTGACAATAACTCCCTCTCACAACTACGTAGGACCCTCTGGTCTGCATATAGGACACCAGCCTGAAGCTGGTGAGTATGATATTGTTCTGTTGTTGCCTGGTAATTTCCCAGGCATGTGAAGCGCATGCAATTTATCATGCAACAACCATCAATAATAGCTATATTGCTTTATGTAATAGCTATATTGCTTGTTGTACATGTTCACTTGTGTTGGAGTTAACTGTATTGCATCATAGTGGTCACCACTGGGGCCTATCTGACATGAATTCAACATTCCTGTAGCATACCTCACAACTTGTCAGTGCCAAGACATCTGGGCAGAGGCCAGCAAATTGTGCTGGACAAACGGCCTCAGGTAGGGTCATGCACGACACATTACTGGTATACAGTGGATATAAATTGTGTACACATCCCTCTTAAGATGCAAGGTTTTCCTGTTACATACTAATTAGGACCACAACATAATAGACCACATCTCTTCCAGCCTTTAATGGGACCCATAACAGGTACAGTTCACTTGTAAAACCAAGCATCTGGACTCATGTATTGCACCTACAATGCAGGCCACCTGTGAGGGTGGCAGATGTCCTATCAGCATGATGTTTCAGTCATGTATAATACCTCATGCTGCCATATGTGTCAGTACACTAACAGTGGCCTATTTGGCTATAATATCACATACATGGGCATTGTTAAGGCACACAGACCACTTCCGACCATGTATAGGTGTCAAACATATGGATATTCCAGACACATCTGTACAGAGGACTGCACAATGGTTTAACCTGCTGCAAGTGAGGCAGATGTTGTTAATACACTATATAAAATAATGGCAGGGGAAGGTGGTCACCAGCCGTGTATGGTATACACATCAAAATGGTATAAGCCACACAAGATATGATCTTCACACACATTGCCAGCATTAGGATTAGAACTCCTGCATATCTAGGTATTCCTAACATAGTTTTTCACAGTTATGAGATACTCCACAGATGTTACACATGTCCACTTATTCCAAAGGTACTTCTAAGGTGGATGACATTAACAGGTCTACTAAATTGGAGTGAAGAGACGTGTAAAGGGTAGTACACAGGTCAAAAATGGTATGAGCCAGACAGTAGATGATTCACACACACTTGCCAGTATTGGGATTAGAACTCCTGCCTCTCTAGGTATGTTTACTATAGTGTTACACAGTTACCACATGTGCTACAGAGCTTACTGAGCTTTCACATGGCCAAAGCTGCTGATAGCTGCACAGCTGTGGTAAAGTATTACAGGTGGCAGATAGTCTGCCTTCTGTTCCACCCGTACATCATGCTAGTTCTTTCTGTCTTGCACTTCAACTAGCATTATGGCTTGGCACTTCACCAGGTTATTGTATCAAGAAGTGTGGCACACCTGGGAGCCATCAGCAGTACTCATTCATCACAGATGTAGCCCCAGTACTTACTAGTTATGTCCACCCCTCCTGGCATGTTTGAAGGGCAGTTATCTATGCTTTCACTTATTAACCTGGTGCACTTGTCCATTCTGGGTCACTGTTGCAACTGCCTTATGTACACAGACAACCCTCCCCTCTAAACTCCAAACACTCAGACCTGTGAGAGTTACCCATATATCACCCAATGTGGACATATGCACTCTCCAGCAAAGATTGGACTAGCAGGTCGAGAGGATAAGTTCAACACCTGCACCACACCATGTGGGACATGTAGGTCACCATGACACCCACTTTGACAGCCATGACATACAGTAAAAAACACACACATTCACCTTTCCAGAGGCACTCAATGGACAGTTACCCAAACAGCACGGACCAGAAAGGCAGACACCCACTCAGACACCGTGACTTGGCACATGCCAAGGGACACATATTTAACCTACACAGTGTGCCCCCAACTTAAGCTCCTAAGGCTAACCACCTTGCACAATATAGTGATGATGGGTAACTCAATACTGAGGCACACACATCCAACTCACTAAGTTGAATATGAAGCAGATAACAGCCAAATATCTATCACATGCCCACATCTAACACATGACACAGCCAGTCATGTCACTCCACAACAACAAATATCACTCCGTATCCATGTGGGTGTAAATGACTTGGGACATACATCCCTGGACTACATGGCAGGAGACAAGGTTGAACTCTCTGGTTATGCAGTCCAGGGAGGTGTGACAGTAGCCCTGGGCAGTATATCGCTGTCACCCAGAATGATGCTGCGGTACTATCAACAGATGATTGACTGTAATACTGGCTGGCTTATGTGTTATGTGTCATTCTCAGGGGATCCATATCCTCTCTGCTTGGGATGACATGATTGACAGAACCCAATGACTTTCCATGGATGTCCTACATCTGTCACCACTGGGTTGTCAGGTACTGGCTAAATGTCTTGCCACCCCTATGGTGCCTTACTAGACAGTGTTGCTAATGTTATTGCCACCATAACAGCTACACCACCATAACAGCTACATATGTATGTAATTTGAGGGTCATGATGCTCAACAGTGGACATCTGTCAGGATCCAATCAATCATAGTCGTCGTTGGAGTGGAGGACACATGTCTGCTGTAATGGAGAGGTGGTTCACAGCAGCAGACAGCAGACCCGCAGTATCAGGCTATGATGCATTCCACGGTTGTCAGCCTCCAATCATGGACCACACCACACCTCCATAGGTGGTGTTGTCTCCATATTCATCATGGATAGGTACACCTCCAGACTAGTATCCCATCATACTGCATTGGAGTTACTTCCGGTACAACTGCCTTGGAGTAATAGTTTAATCCAGACCATAGCCTGTTATGGGTCCACATCTATGTCCCTAGACTGTCAATGCACATTCCTCAACAGCCTGCCATCTATGATGGTCCAACACAACACTGACATAGTATGAGTCTTCAACTACCCCTCCATTACCTCAGGAATGTAGCAAAGCACCAGTACAGTGGCCAACACTTCTGGGATTCATCTTTTCCATTACCCTAGACCAGCTCATACTGACCCCTGGTAGAGGATGCAACAACCTTGACCTGTGTTGACCACTTAACTCATTCCCTCCAGTAGAGCTCTTTTGAGTGTGTATCTTTAACTTCCAGTGGGTGTGGCTTTAGCCTTTAAAAAATGAAGCTATCACCTTACAGTTCTAACAAATACTCATTGACAGAGGTCATATATCAATGCAGTTGTGTTTGCCATCATGTATGCTTCAAGATAAAATATTCCAATACCTTGTATGTAGCATGGTTTTGGAATTAATGCAAATATGAGCAGGCAATATTTGACACCTAGAGGCGCAGTAGGAGGTAACTGCAGAAACACCTGGAGACGTCACTCGGCTGTAATGAGTTAAATATGACACTGTTGCTCATCCACAGATGTCAATCCCTGCATGGTGAGATTCACACAGGCTGTAATCAACACGAAGCTCAACATGTCAGCCACAGCACCCACAAAGATAAACACCTGGCAAAACCTCTCCAAAGCTGACTTTGGAGCCATGAAAACAGAGGTGGATGTCTTCACTGCTCCCATGGCAATGGGGAATAGCTGCATGACTGTGGAATCATACACATAGGCACTGTACAAACAGGTACATGAATGCATGGTACTAGCCAGAGCCAACAGAACCCAGGCATTGTCGTCCCAACACTGGGAGACAATGTGATGGTTCTCTGCCATTACTAAAGTGTACATCAAAAGGAGGACATTGTTGCAAGGAAAGGTTGTTTCCCATGACTGTTGAACTCCCTTATTAGCCTCAAACACAACTTTGGATCCCTCATGGAATCCCCGACAAACATCTATGGCAGCAGAGATGCAGCTGACACTGATGACAGTCACAACAGCCTTTGATAGTTACATCAACACCCTCCACAGCATTAAACACAACTGCTGCAAGTTACTGCACAATGCTAATACCTATCCTGAGACAACAGATATTGGCCACAGTCTTGGCAACACATTCAGTGCCAGCTTTACCCCTCTCTCCCCCCACAAGTGAAGTGGTGAGTGAATGTGTTCTCACATGCTGTATCCCATTTCCGTTGTAGGCATGTGTGTGTCACCAGGATGTGGCCCTGCAGCAAGGCCACAGGGTATGGCAGTGTGGTAACACATCCACCATGTCATAGGCAGAGTACAGTATGTGCAAGGTCATCCCCGGTCTGTAACACAGTGATTGTATATGCCTCACAGATTATAGGGCTGAGGATTGTACATAGGTATATGTTGATTTACATCATCTGTTGTAGAATGGAGAATGGTACATGTTCTGGTTTGGACACACCTCTGATTGCTTATAACCACAGCCACAGGGAATATTCACACACAAACACACACACACACACACACACACACACACACACACACACACACACTTGCCAGTACTGAACTCTGTAGGTTTATTGCTTCATAGGTGTGTAGTAGGTGAATGGGCCTAAAGGCTCTACAAGGCTAGCCCAAGGGTGTACCCTGGCATCAGGCCACATGAAAATAGTCCCCAGTGTGGCTCAGGAGTATAGTCACTGGACTAGTCCCTAGGGGTGGGTATTGTATTCCCCATTCACTCATCCAGATTTCTATTGTGGGTTGCCAGTGATGTGCACTGCTTCCCATGTATGTGATTTATATTCCATAATATGGACAGTGTCTGAGTTGTGCACATGTCCTACATGCATGTTTTTTGAAGTGTAGAAGTGTGCTTGTGGTCTCTGGGGCATGTTGTGTGGACAGATTGGTATCTTCTGATGTAGCATTCCTGACCTCGTTTGATGAGAACTGGCTATGTAGCTGAAGATAGTGATTGCACCTACACTGACAGTATGATATGGGTATTCATTGGCGTTATTGGCATCTGTCCATACAGGGCATGTGTATAAGGTATGGTATTTCCTTTGTGGGGTACATTTGCAGGCTCTAGAGTTGTTGCAATCGTCCAGTGGGGAACATGGCAAAAGGGCCACTGTATACATTCATTGGGCTACTGAGGGGATTGAACAGGGTGCCATGTCCTTTTACTTGCTGGATAACATATAGTCAGGAGATATAACACATCAAAGTACTTTCTGATGTCAGTAGCACTCTTGCGGTCAACAGGCATGTAGCCGACTGCAATCACACAGTGGGTACTATCTGTGAGGCAATATGCAGGGGAACTATCGATATAGTGGTTGTTGCCTAGCCAACTGTGTTTGTGCATGATTCATGGGTGGAGAGTGGTCTCTGAGTATTAGAAGGGTTGCCTATTTTGTTCACTAATCCATACTGTCACATAGTCATTGCACATGGCACTAGACATTTAGGGCTGTGGATTGTCTACACCAACCTCTACCATTTTTGACAACTGTTGGCCATGTAATGTGGACATTGGGACATATACTAGGTGCTCAGCATAATAGTTTAGCAAAACCCACCCCTCAATGGATCCTGTTCTTACACAAACACACCAACCCCCACACAGGATACTGATGACAAACACACACACTGGCCAGTACTGAGTTTCAAACCCGTACTTAGCTATCTACTGCTTTGACAGTGTTATGCATTTATCACACACTCCACGGAGCTTATAGGATGGATGTTGTTACAAGGTACTTCTAAGGTGAGGAACATCACCAGCCCTTGAAAATACTGGCATCGGGTGATCTAGTGAGTGAGAGATTCCACAGAATATTTTACCTTACAGACATTTACCAGGAGGGAGGTTCAAACCTCTATCTTACTATCTTTTTGGGCCATTATGTTACACATTTACCACATGCACCACTAACCTTACATGGTTTAGGGTTGCTAACAGGTACTTCTAAAGTGAATGATATCTGCAAGACTGGTAAAGTCAGGCACTGAGATGAGTACTGGGTGTAAATGGGGCCAAAATCTTTGAGGTACCGACATACATATGTACACACACAAACACTTACCAGGAATGAGATTCAAAGCCCTACCTATGTATATATTGCTACTGCATTGTTCCACAACTATCACATGTGCCATGTAGGAGAGTTTTGCAAAGGTATCTTGAAGGTAATTGACATCAGCAGCAGTGCTAAAGGAGGAATAAGGGAAGTATTGTAAGTGTGAATGACCACAAAAATCATATCTCTACAAAGATACACACACTCTCTCACACAAACACTCACATTTACACAGTTGCCAGGATCAGAACTCCTACCTAACTAGTTTGCTACACTAGAGCATTAAGCAGTTTTCACAAGCACCATAAAGCTTATATGTTGGAGAGCTGTGCAAAGGTATCTTTGAAGGTGAGTGACATCAGCAGCAGTGTTAAAGGTAGGGTAAGGGAAGTGTTGTAAGTGTGAATGACCACAATATCAGGTCTCAACAAAGATACACTCACTCACTCACACAAACACTCACATTTACATAGTTGCCAGGATCAGGATTGGAACTCCTTCCTAACTAGTTTGCTACAGTATAGTATTACGCAGTTATCGCAAGCAACATGGAGCTTATATAGTAGAAAGCTGTCCAAAGGTATCTTTGAAGGTGAGTGACATCAGCAGCAGTGCTGAAGGAGGGGTAAGGGAAGTTTAGTGAGTGTGAATGGCCTCAACCACATTCATCTAGAAACACACACACACACACACACACACACACACACACACACACACACACACACACACACACACACACACACACACACACACACACACACACACACACACACACACACACACACACAACTTTACATTTGACAGGACTGAGATTACAACTGCTACATGGATACCTATTTGTACTGTAGTGTTACACAGCTATCACAAGCACCACTGATACTATAGGGCTGAGGGCTAACCAAAAGTATTTCTATAGTGAATGACATCAGCACATCATGTGATATAGTCCAATGGAATGTGTAGTGAGTGGGACAGACCTCATAATTGGATTCTCTCTGTTGCTGTCTGTCTTTCTCTTCCCCACATTGTGTGTGTGTATGTTTGACATATTATATTATGTTGGCCTTAGATATTTGTGAGTATTCCTATCCAGTATGTGTGTGTGTGTATGTGTGTGTGAAGTATCAATGGTGTACAGCTTGGTGTGTGTTCACAGACAGCTGCGAATAACCGATATCTGTAATCCACTGTGTTGTGCGGCATGGGCTTCATTTCTCTAAGTGTAGGAGCATGCCCAGTATGACCTTCTATATTGCGTGTGTGCATCCATTCCAGGGAGGGTTGGACTCCAGTTCAGGGTTTTGTGTGCTACAGCTACACGTAGCAAACTGTTTCTGCAGGATATCTGTAGATAGGTTGCCAATATGGAGACACAATGGGCTTAACATATGGGGGATACTGTAACTATTGCTGTCTGTGCTGCTTGTGTGACATGTTTGGCTGTAGCATAGATTTTCTGATATATGTACTGTTTTACACTGTGCTGTGTCATGTTATCATCTACTGACAGTTATCATTCTTTGCTCACAGTTATTTACCGGGAAAAACAAGATGAATGAATCTGAGACCAATATTCTGAGACATATAGACTACACATTCTGGCACACACCTGCCATTGTGGAGGGGTAGCTACATACAATAGACTGCTGGTTCTGTGTAAATAGTCCAGCACCTTGTTAGTATGCTGGCTGGGATCCCCTCCTTGTGCTTTTCTCAGCTTCACAGAATGGCCATATTCTGCAGGGCCATACCTATCAGCTGTACAGATATACCCAGGTTATCCAGAGGCAGGACTCATATATCTGTTCAGTTTACCTTCACATTGTGGTTTACAAGTGGTTTTGTGGCTATTCATTCATGGGTTTGCAGTCGGGAGTAGCATGGGCAGACATTAGAGTTTCAGATTTCACACACTCCATGACATCCATGTTTCTACACCCCCCCTCTGTTATTCTCCTCTCCACCTAACATTATGTAAGCAATATCTCAGAGGTATCCCTTTAGTTGGGCCTTTATCCCAGTAGTATTTATAGCCTGATCCACAGTCCTTGCAGTAGGTTATGGGTGGCATGCTACTGGCATTTGTCAACATGACCTTGCATTTGTTTTCTGTTTATTGTGTTAGGGTGTTAGTTGGGACCCCCTGACATTCCATACATTGGAACTATGGGTAAGGCATGGGCCTTTCCCAGAGGACTGTAGGTCATTTGAGAGTGCTGCAGGACATCTGTTACTGCATTTCTACATGAGACTGTGGGGGGGGGGGTGCACACCTGCAGACTTTAACATTTGAAATTACTGTACTGGTATTTTGGCTACTCTGTTGGCTTCTATTTCATATTGTATTGTGACCTTCCATGCAGACAGGAGGTATTTCAGTAGAGTACACATGTTAGATCTTAATGGCATATATTTCAGTTTCAGACTTCGTACCCTTCAGAACTAAAATGCAACTGCCAGACCTGTTGTAGTATGTCTGTGTAGGTTTGGTGGGGGGGGGGGGCTGTTCACCATTGCCATCATTTGGGGGTTTTTAGACAGGCCTTTCTTCATGTTCATCTACACCTGTCCTGCTGGGTGAGGCTGGTGGTGGGTATGTGACCCTCATAGACATCCATGTGTGTGACCTATTGACACCCACAGTTCTTTGGGCCATCACATGTACTGCGGTGGGGGTTGTCACCTTGTGTACTGTTTACCTAGTATGTTGACACCCTTATTTGTTATGAATTTCCTGCTGTCCCATATAGCTGTCTGCTGCTATCCCATTCAGTTACCCAATTCCCTTGCATGCTTGCATCCATATCATACATACAAGTATGAGAACATACTACTCCATTCAGTAGTTGCTAGGAGGCTGACTTACTTTGTTGCTGGGCCAGTATTGCGGACAGTGCTGGAGGGCTGGCTATGTTGGCTGCACATAGTACACTCCCTATACATGGTAAAGCTCAGGGACTGTCATGTTTGGCATCCCTTTTACTGTATGTACGAGTTGGAGAGAGGTATCAGTCCCTGGGTCCCTACAGTGTCAGTGTGTGTGCTATGCATTGCCTCTTTGCGAAGGCCTGGGCATACTGTGCATGCCCAGGCCTGGGCATACTGTGCATGCCTCCTTCTGCCTACTGGGGCATGCTCAGGATGTTCCTCCTTTGAGTCCCTCTGTGCCTGTGCTGGCCTTGGCAATGGTGGGGGGCTGTGTGGCCCTGCCCTGTGATTTTCATGCTGTAGCTGTTTCTGTTGGATCATATTGTGTAGCATGGAACATACTTTGAACATTTGTGTACATGTAGCTAGAGAGTACTGCAAGGCTCCACTGGATATGTCAAGGCAGTGGAACCATAACTTGAGCATTCCAAACACATGCTCCACAATGATCCTGGTTTGTGTGTGTGCTCATTATGGCATTCCTGTTCAGGTGTGTGCAGATTTCTGATGGGTGTCATCAACCACGGCTCCAGTGCACAGCCAGCATCCTCTACTAGATGACCATATGGGATGTCCCCCCTGGCAAACGCCTGATACAGCTGTGAGCAATGCCAGATGTGGGAGTCGTGATAGCTTAAAGGGCTGCCAGCACACACATTCATGATAATGCCTTGGACATCACACATGAACTGGCAGTTGATGGAGAGGAAGCCCTTGCAGTTTATGTAGACCCTGCCCCACTCATCAGGTGGTGCTTAGACGTGGATGTGGGTGCAGTTTATAGCACCGACTACCTCAGGGTATGCTGCTATATGGTGGAAGAGATGCATACGTCTGGACAGCGCCTCAGGGGCAGTGGGGAAATATATGTGCTCATTGACATGTTGTGTCATGGCATCCAGAAACTGATGGAGTACCCTGGATGCTGATACCTGTAAGACCCCCCCATGATATCCTCAGTTGATCTTTGGAAGGTAACTGTGACTAGTATTCTTAAGCCTAGACATACCTTGGTATCCACTGTTATGGGTTCCCCTCTATTAGTTCTGTGTCTGAGGCATAGCCAGTACAGCTCAGTGATTTGCTGTAGAATGTCCCTGTCCACCCTATAGTGCTCTACTATCTCCAAATCATGTAGGCCCTGGTCAGTTACCCTAGGTCTGTACACTCTTCTCCTCCTCCTCACTGTGGGTCGGTTGTCAGCATTCTCCTCCTCATCACCCTCAGTCTCCAGCACATATTGGTGGAGTAAAGCATCAGCAGCCGCTAACATTTTTAGTTAGTTTTGACAGTTAACCCCTAACCCCCCCATCTGTGTACACCAGTGGTGTAGAGTTTGTGGGAAAAACCAGTCTGTAGGGTGTTTGCATAGTTTATATTAGTGTGCTGGGCTGCTGCATATGTAATTGGCTGATTCTAATACATTCCACCTGCCACGTATGCTAGTTCTCCGTAATTGACTTCCTAGTGCTGTTTCCCCTTCCCAGTTCCTCCTTATTTAAGCCCAGTGGCCCTCCGCGCATACCCAGTGCTCAAATCTAAACAGTGCAGCCATTTCCTCTTTTTTTTTTTTTTTTTTGTTTAAATCCGAGTGCGCAGCATGCACACTGCTCAGCCACATCTGACACACACCCTTCCTTAGCTGTGCTTAGTTAAGGGCAATCATGGGCCACATAGCTTCAACGAGCTTATAGCAAGCATAACTAAATGTAAAATGCTACAAAGAAACAAAATCTGGGCCAAATGGAGAACTACTAAAACCTTTACTGATCAACAAAACTTTAGACAGCTTAGAAACACCACAAAAAATGCATACTTCTTGACAAGAAAATTTTTTTTCTTAAAATTCCAACAATCCCACCACCAAAACCCACAATGTTTCTGGTCAGGCATTAATAAACTCCTACACCCAGGCCACTCCAAGACACCAACCCCTTCCGGCCTCTCTCAAGACTCACCCAACCAGATTGCAAATGCTTTCAACAACTTTTTCACTGAAACCATCCAATCTCTTGCTAATACCCTACCATCTGTGACTTTCATACGGTCCCCCTCTTCGACTAGCTCACCTCCCACATTTCTATTATAACCAGTCCCAACATCCCTCATCCATACCCTGATTCAAAAGGTGAAACTTAGCAAACCCTCAGCTGACCTACTGCCAGCTGAATACTTATAAATTGCAGCAAAAGAGCTTGCATACCCAGTTTCCATCCTAATAAACAGAACCATAACTGAAAGCTCCATCCCATCCCTCTGGAAAATCTCCCATATTATCCCCTTGCAAAAGGGTGGTAACTCAAATGAACTCTCAAACTTTTGTCCCATAGCTTTACTCTCTCCACTAGCAAAAATCATGGAAAAATGCATACACCGGCAACTACTTGGCCATCTTCTCCAAAATAATCTACTTGCTGACTGTCATCATGGCTTTAGACCATTCCATCGTACCACCACTGCATTCTTATCCTTTTCTGACTGCATTAATAAAAATAGAAACAACAACAAACTCTCCTCGACACTCTTTGTTGACCTCTCAAAAGCTTTCGTTATGGTTAATCATAACTTACTTTTAGATATCCATAAATCACTTGCATTAGGCACTCAGGCAATCCAATGGTTCAAGTCTTATCTAGATAATAGAAAACAGGCTGTCCTCTGGGACAATAACTTATTCACTCACCTCCCTGTTACCCAAGGTGTCCATCAAGGCTTTATCTTGGGTCCCCTCCTTTTCTCTATCTTCATTAATGACCTGAACACAAAGCTCCCTCAAGCCACCTGCATATAATATGCAGATGATTCCACATTAATCTGTGTGGCAACCTCTTCAGCCAAACTCCAGGCCATCACCCAACAAATATTCAACTTAGTAGAAAACTGGTTCCTTCAATGCTGTCTATTCCTAATCCCTAAGAAAACAAAATTCCTGCTATTCACTCCCACAAAAAAGGTCGCCACCATTGATTTCACCGTTACTTCCAAAAATGACATTATTATAGCTCCTGCCTAACCACAAAACCTTTAGGGGTAACAATTGACACAACCTCAACTTTGACTCTCACATTAACCTCACCATTAAATCTGTCAACAGGAAACTAGGTTTCCTTTACAGGATTCAACCTTACCTTACTCCATTAGCCAGAACTAACATTGCCCACACACACCTTATCTCCACCCTCTTATATGCCTCCCTTTTTACACTAATCTATCTAAAAGTAACCTCAGTAAACTGGCAACTTCCTACCACAATATTGCCAGATTTGCCACTGGCACATCTTTTAGAACCCACCATTGTCAAAATCTCAAACTGCTTGGATGGCTAGAACTGCAAAATCAGCTCCTCTTTCAGCAGCTCACCATCACCCATAAGATTTTGCATCACCCCAACAATACTCCTATACTTTGCAACCTTATCTCTCCCTACAAAAACCTCACAACTCTACGCTCAGCTAATAAACTACTAGTTGCCACCTTCAAGACCAACAATAAATCGGGTGACTGTCTCTTTACAAACTCTGTGGGTAAAGCTTGGAACAAACTCCCCAAGGAAGTTTCATCTCTTACCTCCACTCCACTCTTCAAGAAGCTTATACTGACACTTTGAAGAAATCTGTGATTCAGTATAAATCCCCTCATTTGCATACCCCAGTGTATAGGTCATTAGTTATTGCACTTAAACGGACCCTTTCCCCTTGACAACCAGTGCTCTCTGGTATAGTTTACATTCTGTATGCCATTGACTATAATAGCAAAATGCAGAATTAACTTAAAAACTGTTTTCAATGCCAATGGCCTTATATTTGGCCATTGACATGTATTAAATATAATAAATATTAAATATAATACATGCTTTTACATGAGCTGTCATGCCTCCATTTTGGCAGATGCAGAAATGTATTTGGTTACTAGCCGAATACATTTCTGCACTGACACTGTTCTAGCACGGAGCCCTGGCAGCTTGGTGGATCGCAAAATCACCTCATTTGCTTGGTTTTCACCAGCAAATGGGGTGATTTGCATATTTGCCAGTTTTCCATGCTAGAACAGGGTAGGGCCGCTCGTGCACGTGAAAATGATACTTTCCTGGCTCACTCGGTGGCCATTTGCCGTGCAGGAGCTCCTATACTGTACCTGCACGGGAAATCGACCTTCGTGAATCCCGGGGTCTATCTTTCAAATATAAACCTACCTTAAATTCAAGAGTATTTAAATTATTTTACTTGTAATAATTAAAGAAAACATTTATATTACATAAAGCTTTTATAAGAAATGTAGGCATTGAGTTATGAAACATACAGTGAATCTCAAAGCATTCTTTTATGAGATATTTCTGTTTTCAGTAAGTGGTGTTGTTAAACCTGAATAAATATAATTCAAACAATTATTTTGTGGAGAAACCAATTGCAATTTAACAGTGCTTTTTCCCTTAAGCAACTATATGATGTCTCCTTTCTTTGTTACAGAAGATTCATATTTTTACATACATAAACATTTTTCACAGTCTCTTTTCAGTAACCCATGGGAAGTAACTTTCAGAATATATTGTGCAGTATATGATTAATTCATACATTTCTCTGTGGATTATAAGAAGTTTGACAAACTGATGGAAATCACATAAAGCTTAATCATGGACGGCTTTACTTTTAGGCCAAAAAAAATGTTATATTCTAGTCTGATAGACCTCTTCATGTATAATATAAAGCAAGTGAAATGCTCTCATTGATAGCAAATACAAGACAAAATAAAAATCAAATCCCCAAATGTCGTATACAGAATCTTCAGCTATCAGCTATATCAACTCACAAAAGCATAAATTCAAAATAAATAATATGATACACAGAAAGAATCTTGAATTCTTTGTTTTCCTACTGAAACTGTTCTTTTTGCCAATTAATTATCTAAGTATTTTAATTTTACTAGTGTAGTGTTTGTTCCACTGTTTGATATGACTCAGAGCTTACTCACATTTTTAAGTATGCATAAGCATTCATTGTAAATACATTGTCGGAAACTCCACTGCACCCAAATGTAGCCAGGTTTTGACAAGGAGTCGACATGTCAGAACTGTGGCAGGTTCATAAAAACATGTTCCTCTATTCATTATCCCCCGGATTCATGAATCCTCCATGTAAGACTAAATAAGTCTTACTCAGAGGGTGCAGTTGAACGGTATGATGTCAGCGTGCCATGAATATTAATGAGGGCATGCCGACTCAACTGCAAGTCTAACACGGACCGTGCAGGAAAGCAGGGGGCGTGTCCGACTTCCGAGCAGTCTAAAGGTCCACGCCCCTGCAAGTGTCCGAAATGCCAAATGTCAACACACAAGACAGAGTCCGCTCAAATGTCCATGTACCCAACACCACAGTCCCTGACATTGTAAACCCCCAGCACAGCTATAAAAAGTAAAACATTTAATTTTTTTTCTAATTCCTGATATAGCTGCCCGTATTTGCGCGTGTGTGCATAGGTGTGCCCATTGCTTAGCTGCAGTTAGCAATCCCGACATGGAAGAGCATAAGAAGGAATGTTTATGCAAATTATGCCAAATAGCAATAGCGTAATGGTAGAGTGTTTGCACAAAGAGGAGGCATTCACAGTTCGAGTTCCACCACTCTCCTTCCTATTTATGTTCTAAATTAGTATATGAAATAATTCCTGACATATATGGTTTAAATTGTACTAAAAAGCATTGAAATGGCCTATGTATCAGTGAACAAAATATATATTTATAAAGGATCCTGACATATAATTTCCTGCAGTTAAGCAGCGCTTTACCCAGCGCAATATAGTTGCCCGCAGTTAAGCAGCACTGTACCCAGCACAATGTAGTTGCCCATAGCTAAATAGCACTGTACCCAGCGCAATAAATTTGCGTGAAAGTGCGCATCATGCCAACCAGCGCACCATAGGGCAACGTGGAGCAACATAGAGCAAAGTTGCTTAAACACAGCCACACCCCCTAGCCTGTCTGGACAGTAGTAAAATAAAATGTAATGACAGGGTTCAAACCCAGGACTCTGTGCATCATAATCAAACTACTGAATGACTAAGCTATGACAGCTTAGGATAAATAGCCACTGTTAACATACATATACTTATAAATGGTAGATTAACCATTACTAAGCAGGTCTGCAGTCAGCTGAGAATTTTCAAAAACGGCCAATCACAAAAAAGTGTGGGAAATGCGGCATATTTAAGCCCCATAGGCAGGAATACTCACCATAATTGATTGTAGCTTCCATCTGCAGTTAGAATGGCTGGTGCTGGAGAGGGTACATGCTTCTGAGTACAACGTTGGGGCATCGAGGAGTCGAAATACATGGTTTGGCTCCTTGTCCACAGTCATGAGTCAAGACTCCTGCAGGGCCAGTTCCAAGGGATGGAGTACAAGGCAGAGGCTTGGAACTGGTTAGCTCATGACCTCACCAGTGTCACAGGCATTCCTCGGACTGGTGAGCAGGTCCATCACCACCATGCAGACCTGAAGAGATGGAAGCAGGACCTACTGAACCAATGGATACAGGAGGCCCGTGGGATGCAACTTGCCCCACAACTGAGTAGGTAGCCATGGAATGCAGTATGTAAGAAATTATAATTGATTCTGTATAATGGATAGGTATGTCTCAATATCCCTTCATTTACTTCACAGCTGCAGGTGTCCATGCTGCGAATTAGCAAGCCTATGCAGATAGGCTGCGCCACCAGGCAGGTTAGTGATTATTCTGCATGTATTGTTATATAAAATAGGTGAGAGAGCCTGAAAGAAAGTGTTGTATCCCAATAATAGAGCCATAAAATGCCCTGAATAATTCCTCTGCATGTACTGTTAAATAAAATAAGTCAGAGAGCCAGAAAAAGAGTGCAGTAACCCATTAAGAAAGGTAAAATATGTCCGGAATAATATCTCTGCAGGTGCTGTCATATGAAATAAGTGAGCGAGCCTGAAAAAGAGTGTTCTAACCTATTAATAAAGGTATAATATGTCTTGAATATGTCTTCCATATGCACTGTAATATCAAATAAAGGAGAGAGCCTGTGGAAAAGTGTGTAATGTAATTAATATAGGTATAAAACCTGGAGTGTGTCTGCGCCATTTACTTTGAAATGTTGTACCCTTGCATTATACAAATAGTACTGTTTTAATAAGTGCTGGCTACCCACAGTTGGGCAGTCCCATCTAAAGTGGTTGATGGAAGTGCTAGTAGCTGTGAAGCATATATACAGTCCTCAACAGTCAGTTACTGGCTGGCATGCATAAGTAAATCTGGCACACGAGTAGCTTGCTAATTAGATCCCTAGAAATGTGAGTGTGCTACACGAAATGTAGGGTTCTGTACAAATCTAACTGAAAATGTCATGTGAACACATCCAGATATGTAGATAAAGAAATATAAATACAATCAATAAATATGTAGCAGTAACAGCTGCATCCTGGACAGTTAGTATGTCAGATATAGGTCAGGTATATAATGAACTAGTCAAACCCATTACACAACCTAATGCATGTTGCCAAGTGTAATAATACATGTAGGGGATATACACCTGCAGTCAATAGGAATGTAGCGTAGACTAAAAGTACTTATAAGATGTTAATTGAGGTTTCTTTCTACATCCTACTGTATGTGCATAAACAATGCAATTCCACAACTCAATGGGTATGTGTAATCTCAAAATACTTTTTGGGATATATGTCCTATTGTTCTATAAATATCTGCATTCACTTAGATGCATGTGCCCTGTTCAAACACCACAGTCATGGTGGCCTGTTGCACTGTTGTTCAATATATGCATGTGTTATGCTTGCTGTTCAACTGTTGGAACCTTGGTGTGTTGGGTTAATGGGAATATTACTGCATGCTGTTACAACTAATTTGGAATGCTGTTGTTTATGTTGTAATTAAACACACCTAATCACAGAACGTATCTGAAGGCCGGTCCCAGCGGACCCACCTGTCCCTCCTCAGCTGGAGAGTGCACCTGGCACCAGCAGGTGCGGTGCCCAGCCCGAGCTCACCTCCTCCGTTGGTCCTTTGCCACCTTCGGGTGGAAGCGCTGCAGGGGATGGGGCTCATTCCCCCCCATGCAAGCGTGGGCGGAGAAGGGCCACCTGTCACCCTTTGAGGGGTCCAGGTTGTGGTGCGTAGGGAGATCCAGCATTCAGTCACTGATCCCCTATGCCAGCTTGAGGTGAGAGTGGCACATCTCATGGGTGAGCCTGCCCATCCTACGCAGCCCCCAGCACAGCCACCCTCGGGGCTGTGAAGGTGCAGTGGTGACTGCCCATTGGTGGGGATCTCAGTTCCACTGTTACCATCTGTGGGCTCATGGGCTTGCGATTTCCAAACATCTGTCCCCATCAATTATGTTCACTCACCCCATGTGTCATACACCGCCCCTGTATGCATCTTGTTTGTCTTGTCTGTTTACCACCCCAACCTACCTCCCCAAATATACCTTGAAGAGTACTCTACAGACTGTGAATCATCCATATGTGGCAGCAGTACGTATCTATATGTATCTGCACATGTGCATAGGCAAGGGACATATTGCAACTGTTAGTGAAGGGTGGGCATATATATGTTGTTGAAGGTTGTTATGTGCATATATCTATGTAGGTTGTAGTGTGTGGCACAAATAACAGCATGCAGTGCTGGTATATGTCATGTGGTGGTTAAACGCTGTGGGACTGATATGTCAGATCTGCTGTGTTACAGCCAGTGAGGCCTGCTAAAGCTGCATGGGCTGAGGACACCAAAATGCATTCTGCACAACACTGTGCAATATTATTATATAACTGTATATCTCACAACTGTCGCATAATTGATATCTCCACCATGAAAGGTGGACTGTACATGTGCCTATATGTACATCTATATGTACAGCAATGGATGTTTAGATGAATAGATGAATGTGTACATATATATATATATATATATATATGTAGATATACAGAGAGAGAGAGAGAGACACGGGGTCATATGTACCGCAACAGGTGCATGGTGACCAAGGCATGGACTGAAGACCAGTGTCGATAGAGCAGTGCCATCCCTCCTTTCCAAAACACTGTGCCCATTAACTACCACATAGATGGAAATCTACCTAACACTGAAGGTGTGATAAGGGAACATGGGACACAGATGGACAGTAGCCTCCCCTTTGATAATCACAGTGCCACACTAGTCTTGTAATATGTCTATGTGGTACGTGTCATCACAAAAGGTGTGTCATCTAAGGAAATATAGGTCACTGTTCCCCTCTACTCATCACAATGCCCAGCGTGGTATGTACCTCACATGACAACTACAGCAAGTGGAAAGGCCACAGACATACCTCACAAAGAGTAATACTGGCCTCAAACAGATGCCCTATGCAGACTGACTCACAAAACCACAGCTAGACTGTGTTGCATACCACCCACACAGAGGTAACCTCTGCCAGACATACAGAGGTATGTCACACCCATAGCTGTTGGACAACCACCATGTCAACATATCACAATCTCTCTGGGCTACATGCTCTAGGGCCCTAAACCTCGTCAGCTCAATAAACAGCACATGCTGGAGGGATAGGTTCCTATCTCAGAGATATGCCATACTCTGGAATAAACCACCTATCAATAGCAAACAAGGCTCCTCATTAGCAGTTGTCATAAATACCCCTGATGATTGTTTGGGAGATAGGTAATACACCCCGGGAATCACCTCTGTGGTTCTGGTTGACAAGGGCAAGTGAAATCAAATTAGATGTGTGTCAAAGACCAGGGTATCATATGGCTGGGCTGCTCTAAGCCCTAGGGCCAATAGCATATTACCTACCTATGACACGATGCACACACACATGTACTAAGTGCAATACCTGCTATGTGAGGTTGAATGAGTGTAACGGTGAATGTGTGCAAGGTCTGTAAAGGTGTGATAGCTTAGTGTGAATTTGTTTCTGACATGGTAGTTTGTGTCCTAGCTGTGAGGCCAGCAAAAGATGTGTATGTTATTGCTAGGCAGACATAGTAGTATGGCATACATTGTGACATAGTTCCTTGTTGACAACTGTGGTGTCCCATTGTAGGCTAAAGCAATACATGTATGCTTAGTGAGTGGTACTGCTGGTGAATCCAACTCCCATATGAACTGTAGTACTATCTGAAGTTGTAGGCCTAAACAGCACAGTATGGTGTATGTTCACATTGCTTGGAAACACTGTCTTGTGTGTTTCATGTAGTCTGCACTGATTACATACCTCAGGCATAAGGTTTTGTAAGTAGTGGCACACAGTACTGTATGGTACACAGGTAAAGCTCATCTGGGTTGGCATACATTGGTGTGTGTATGTTTGTCTGATGTGTGTGTAATTATGCCTATACCATGCCTGCAATCATATGTGTGTTACAGGGTATATGTGTGTACCTAGCAATATGTATACTCTGTTACAGCAGTATGCCACCTATACTAACAACTGTGCACATATGTTAGGCAGGGGTATGGCACCAATGACTAGGGTGGTTTACTGGTAATACTGTAACTGTACTTTACATTCATTGCAATGGATGACATCTTTCTTCATACATTAGCTTGATATATACCCCTGTGGCGAGGTTATGCATTGTGTCACAAACAGTGTGCCGGGTACTGGTGTATAGTTGTTTGCTGTATAAAGTGTGCCAGGCACTGTCAGTCAGTTGTGGCCTGAGCACCAATATGTGGTATTGAATGTGTGTATCCTCTGACAGACAAACAGATGCTATATATGGCAGTTAAGTGATATCTGTAGTTAAGGGTGTAAAGTGTGCCACAGGACTCACTTACACATATTGTTCATTTCTCTTTCGGGGCGATGGCCGTAATCCCTGTTACACAGAAGTGGAGGAACAGGAAATCCACCACAGTCTGGTGCAGCACTACTCCCTGATGTTTTCCAGAAGCAGCCAGCACCAGCATGAGCAGACTGCACTGTAGCAAGATCTTGTTTGTCAGGTAAATGACATAGGCATGCATAACCAGACATATGAGCAGGTACGCCATCACTGCAGTTTTTTAATTAGACATGTCTGGTGGCGTGCATGTGATATCCATAGACAACAGCTTGCCACAGGTGGTGGGGTGGCCATTCATCACCCCCCTCACCAGAGTGGAGGAGCTGCTCCTAAGCGTGGTGGCTCCTGGCCAACAACAGCAACTGCAACAGACATGTCGTCATGGAGGCCGGAGCCACCCAGCATGTTGACATGGAGCGTGCAGGTAACATACCCTATCTGTAGACTACCGTTACCTGTATTGTTAGATTATGCATATGTGAGATGTGTACTGTGCGTTTAGCAGTTGTGCTGCCTAGTGTTGTGCAATACTGATATTTGGAATATTATCTGTACACCTGTGACTGTCGACTGTTGTTCTACTGTAGTTTAGCAAACCCACAGTAGCAATGCCAAAGTTGTGGCCACTGACAAACTGTCTCATATTCCTGTAGGTCCCTCTGGTGTGACAGCAGGGCAGACGATCCGTGCTGGTGAGTGTGTTATAACTTTAATACTGGTAATGAAATGTGCATGTTATAGGTGAGGTGTAGGCCATGTACACGTAACACACCTACGCATAATGCATGCTGTGCATGTTTGCTGTAAGACGTTGCACATCTCAGTA
Source organism: Protopterus annectens (assembly GCF_019279795.1). Taxonomy (NCBI): domain Eukaryota; kingdom Metazoa; phylum Chordata; order Ceratodontiformes; family Protopteridae; genus Protopterus; species Protopterus annectens. The sequence continues at coordinate 1,412,457,066 of NC_056739.1, read as the reverse complement.
ATGTAAGTAGCTGCCTCAATCACATGCCATGCACAGAGCATCAGACACACTTGTGGCAACACCGTACTTCACATTGGATAGGCATAGTTGATACAGATGTACACAACATAACATGTTTGTCATATTCAGTACACCTTAACATGCTACACATGGCGTAACCACACACCCGCTGTAAGGTCACACTTCAGTATCCCACATGTCATCCACACAGCACACATGATATACCTGAGGGGTAGAGGCCTATAATGGGGCTGTGCAACACTCTTAAACACATAACACAGTCATGTTAGGCAATGCTCCCTATTGGGCACCTCACACAGCCATGTACAAAGTGGCTGTGTAATTGTGAACATAGCCACGGCACTGCAGTTCAGGTATAGCATGCTAGGCGGTGGTCTGACACACATTAGTAGCCATGAGTGACCACATGATGCATGAGGATGATGGCTCATGGTACTACACCCCATCCAGTTACAGTGACCACAGTACTACACATAGCAGTCATTGCTTTGCACCTCAATGTTGTGTGTGTGCAAACATATGCACCTATACACAATATGCATAGCATGTTGTGTGTGTGCAAACATATGCAACTATACACAATATGCATCGCAGTCGTCATCTGTACAAAGTGACACATATATTTCCTGGAATGCTATTGGGTGTATAGGTCACATGACACACATTCGGTATGTGTGATGTTTAATGTTGCAGTCGTGTAGCATGCCATGTCATGGCTGGCACTGACATATCTACAATAAGTCCCACACTCACCATAACCACTGTATAATGGCCATGTCGAGCATTGGTATTCCATCATGTATACATGCACCACTCATCTCGTGTGTGTACGTGGCATGCATGTGCTACACCTGTGCCCACAATTATCTGCTACAGACACAGACACTGTAATCAGACATGGAAATCTATGTGACACACAGATAACACATGCAGCCATGGTATGTATACCTGTGAGTGATGGTGCACAGGACATTGCAGAGCTTATAATACTTGCACAACAATGCTGTTTCCTTGTACACATTGTGTTCCAGGGTGTAGCCAATCACTGAACAACTACACACATGCATCAAAGCCATGTATACTGTTATTAACTAGGGCTGTCTACACTCGCTCTGCATGGTCTTGAGCAACACATATTCTGCATGCTGACAAGTGTGAGGTGACTGTTTGCCTTGTGATACTGTCACCCACCTTCAACCTCTATTGAGTATGTTTTGGATTGCTGGTGTGTGTGTGTATCTGTTGTAGTGAGGAGTGTATTTGTGTGCATGTGTGCATGTGTGCATGTGTTCATGTGTGCATGTTTGCATGTGTGCATGTGTTTATGTGTACATGTGTTCATGTGTGCATGTGTGCATGTGTGCATGTGTTCATGTTTGCATGTGTGCATGTGTGCATGTGCCCATGGGTGCATGTGTGCATGTGTGCATGTGTTCATTTGTTCATGTGTGCATGTGTTCATGTGTGCATGTGTGCATGTGTTCATGTGTGCATGTTTGCATGTGTGCATGCATTTATGTGTGCATGTGTTCATTTGTTCATGTGTGCATGTGTGCATGTGTGCATGTGTGCATGTGTGCATGTGTTCATGTGTTCATGTGTGCATGTGTGCATGTGTGCATGTGTGATAACATCATGTACAGATTGTAAAGCGTGTTTCCTGTCTTCCTCTCACAGGTGCTGAGGTTGGGTTGACTGAATGCAGCAGGGAACCTGAACCCACTGCCACAAATAGTGGAGATGATACATATATTGTGGCACAGGCAGGTTTGACAGGGTCTGTCATTGGTCCGCCAATCGACACACAGCTTTCCACCCCATCACTACAGTGGCCGGCCTTGTCACATACATACATATGTGACTGATCTGAGAAGCAGTGGCACAATCTGTCAAAGGTAACAAATGTATTCATGTAGTATGCAGGCTTCACACCCATGTACCAACTGAGGTCACATGTACATATATTTATTTGCCACATAGATACATGAAGTGTGCAATGCACATACTGTTTTAATCCTGATATGTCATACCATAGTAAAAGCAAAACCCACACCACATTGACCAACAGTGTCACAAACACACACACACTCAGCAATTGCAGGATTCAAACCCTATCTAACTATGTTATGATACTAGAGACATATGCATTAACATGACACGCTATATGCTTTACTGCAGTTCACATTTCCACTGCTATATTTGTAGGATGCTGACATCATCAGACTTGCCAAAGAGGAGTAAACCTCTTTTAAGGTGTTTCCCTAGTCTCCAAAGGGAATTTCTTTTAAAGGAAGTCACACAGACACATACACCCCCACAGCAACAGCAGGATTCAACCCCCTGTCTAACTAAGTTATCACACTAGAGACATATGCTTTATCACGACGCGCTATATGCTTTACTGGGATTCTCATTTCCACTGCTATATTTGTAGGATGCTGACATCATCAGACTTGCCAAAGAGGAATAAACCTCTTTTAAGGTGTTTCCCTAGTCTCCAAAAAAGGCATTCCTCTCAAAGGAAGGCACATGGACACATATATTCCCACACACACTCAGCAACTGCAGGATTCAAATCTCTACCTGTCTATGTTATGACACTAGAGACATACGCATTAACACAACGCGCTACATGCTTTACTGGAGTTTTAATTTCTACTGCTATATTTGTAGGATGCGGACATCATCAGTCTTGCCAAAGAGGAATAAACCTCTTTTAAGGTGTTTCCCTAGTCTCCAAAAAGGGAATTCCTCTCAAAGGAAATTATACAGCCACACAAATTCAGCAACTGCAAGATTCAAACCCCTATCTAACTATGTTATGACACTAGAGACATACACATTAATACGATGTGCTATATGCTTTAGTGGGGGTTATATTTCCACTGTTATATTTGTAGGATGCTGACATCATCAGACTTGCCATGGAGGAATAAACCTCTTTTAAGGTGTTTCCCTAATCTCCAAAAAGGGCATTCCTCTCAAAGGAAGTTACACAGACACACCCCACCACACAAACACGCACTCAGCAATTGCAGGATCCAAACCCCTATCTAACTATATCATGATACTAGAGAGATACACATTTAACATGACACCCTATATAATTTACTGGGAGCTTTCATTTCCACTGCTGTATTTGTGAGATACTGACATCATCAGACCTGCCAAAGAGGAATTTACCTCTTTTAATGTGTTTTTCCAGTCTCCAAAAAGGCCCCTCCTCTCAAAGGAGAGCACACACATACACACACCCACCCCTACCCAGTCAGCAATTGCAGAATTCAAACCCCTACTTAATTATGTTATAACACTAGAGAGATACACATTAACACAACACGCTATATACTTTACTAGGCAGCTTCGTTTCTCCTGCTATATTTGTAGGATGCTGACATCATCAGACTGGACATGGTAATGTGTGTGCACTTTGTTTTATGCAATCCCAGGAATGAACCATGTGGGTCAGCAGGTGTTAACAGCTTGAACAGGACTCCACAATTCTTAGCTTGTGTGATCTATCTGTGGACAAATTGCCATTCCTTCATATGACAATACATATTTATGCACAGATTGTTGATTTTGTGGATACGACATGTGTCTGGGATGTTGATAAAGGGCTATTCAAAGTCTATGTGGGACATGTGTAGCTCCTTTCAGTGATGTATGTCCTGGGTGGCTGCCTTGCAAGCAGTCTAGCAGGTTTGGGAACCATGATCTGCCCATGAACATACCACAGTTGGTAAGGTTGTGCGTTTGTCGGCTTCCAGTAGCTCTGGTTATGACTTCAATCATGATGGACTCCATGGCCTTGCAGATCAGACTTCATAGGCTTATTGGACTATAGTTCCCATGGTCTGTTGTGCACCAACACTTGTGGAGTGTGCCATATGTTGCTGTAACACATTCAACAGTTTCAGATCCTGTAGAGAGGGTGAGGCTCAACAGACTGTTCAGGTGCAGGGTCTGTTTGTTCTGTAGTTCACTCATGACACATATAGGGAAACAATGTAATCCAACTGATGCCATGTTTTCGGCTTTGGGGGGAGCTGTTTACCCATTCTACATGTGATATCTCCTAGTATGATGATAAGGCCTTTTGTCAGTGGGAGGCGGGTATGTATATATGGGCCTGTCTGACAGGATGTCGGCATTGTTAGTCAGGTACAGTTGGCCCTGACTCAGGACATATATGAGTGTACATTGCTATTTATGACATAGCTGAAAGAGGTGTCATGGTTTAGTCTAGACTCCTTCGCAGATAATCTTTCCAAAACACAGACTGTTAGAAAAATATGCATTTATATGTGTATGCTTAATGGCAAATTAATAATCAAGTGTTTTTAATATGCTTTTCATTCTATTTCTTATGCACTGTGATTTATATAAAATGAGTTTCATATGAGACCAAAAATATGCCTTATTGAAACTGCAGCATGCTTACTGAAACTTGCAAGTTGCCCTCTGACCTAGTAACTGCTAGCACAGCAATATTCTTGTTTATGCCTTGTGGAAATGTACTTGAGAAGCAGGTGTTAATCTGCTAGGTCAGAAGCATATGAATAGACAATATACCATTTAATAAATGTAATGATTCTAGACATACAGCCTTATTCAGAAGATGGGAACCTCTGCAGCTGCAGTAGTTTAGAGATAAGTTAGACAAAGGCTTATTAGAGAAATGAACTGCTAGCATTATGTTCGATTTAGCTATCGCATCTTGAATGTAACATAACAAGTATCTAACTGAAAGTAACCAAGGCCATGTTGTTTTCCTCAGGATGTTTCACATAAAAATTGTTTAAATCGGCAGAAAATCATGGGAAAGATGGTCAGCAGATGATGACCAAAAGGTGGTAATTTGTTACATCAGCATGGTAGGACAGGATTAATTTGATAACCTATAAAAATGAATGCATTTCCTGTTTCTGGTTAGACAAACTCTGTATTAGCACGTTTTTGTCTCCTTGCTGCAAGATTAAAGTGCCTTAACCTGAACCTACCGTGTTTTGATCATTTTTAAAGTATATTTTTCCTTTGACACAGACAAACATGAGAACTAAACCCGTTATGCTCTTTTACACACTTAACACCCTACTGATCCTTTGTGATCAGTCAACAGAGTATGTCATCATAATATCCTGGCATATCCAAAGGTCGGTTTTGTGTGTACTCTCCAGTCCAGCTGGTGAATATTGGAATTTTGATGCAATGTTACAGCTGCCTTATATACACAGACAACCCTCTCCTCCTCCCAACAAACTCAGATATATGTGAGAGATGCAACTATATAGACAAAAAGAAGGCTGAGCTCTCTCAACCCATGACTGGCACAGTCTATCAGGTGGTGAAGGTAACCACACAGATGAAACTATGAAACACCACAAATCCAGTCTCACATAGACCTATAGCGACAGCAATCAAAATACATTACCACATAAACACATACTTGGAGGCTCTAAATAAACTCTGCCTAAGCAGCAGAGACCTCCAAAGCAGACACCCAAACAACTGCTACCCCACAACAATACCCGCATATCACATAGTTCACAAAGTCAGTGTGTCACACATTCACTGCCCTTAGGGCTAAACAACACACCTAATACACTTGTAATAGATGACACTTATTGTCAGACACACTGACGTCCCACTCACCAGGCTGAACAAGGAGAAGGTCACTTTGAGCTGTCTGTCAGGTGCCAGGATCTGCCGCATAACACATGCACTCAGGTCACTCCAAAGTAAGTACAGAAATGGCTCCATCATTGTCCATGCTGGTGTGAATAACCTCAGACGTTCCTCCCTTGACTACATGACAAGAGACATAGAGGAGCTCTCTGATCATGTAGCCCAGGCCAGTATGACCCTGACCTTGTGTAGCATCTTAACCTCACCAAGAATGATGTCAGAGTATACAGACAAACTGATCACTTTTAACAGTTGGCTAACATATTGGTGTCATTCAAAGGGGGTCCAGTGTCTGTCAGCCTGGGATGACATGCTCGACATGCCACGTAGCTTCACTATGGACAGCTTGCACCTGTCACCCCTGGACTTTCGGATACTGGCTAAGGCTCTTGCCACCCCCATAGTGCCTTTTTTAAGTGAGGTTCAAAAGACAAACCCACCTCCATAGACGTTACAAGGTAAAAGAAACTAAGGGTAATGCTGCTCAACACCAGATGTCTAACCCTCAAAATGCACGCACTCAGGACTCTACTCAGTATGGAGAATGTCGATATCTGTGCAGTAACAGACACCTGGTTCAGGCTGCCAAGAGCACACCAGCACTACCAGGTTATACTTCATACCATGCTTTTTGGCCACAAGACTTGAACCAGCTAACAAAAATAGGGGGAGTATCCATATACATCACAGATACACACACCTCCAGGATAGTAGCACTGCATGAAGCATCGGAGACCATACATGTTCAACTAACAGTGGGCAAAACTGCCTTTCAGTTTGTAGCCTGCTACAAACCACCCTCTCAAACTCAGGAACCCCACTTGGCTTTCCTGGGAACACTGGAGAATATGAAGGTCTCCCCAAACACCATTATATTGGGTGACTTCAACTACCAAAACATTGACTGGGAATACTACTCAAGCCCCAACACCCTCGCCCAACAGTTGCTAGAATTTATAAACTTAAATGCTATGGCACAACTGGTCACAGCACCCACAAGAGGGGAAAACATATTGGACCTGATCATCACCAACATGGGGACTCTATGTTCCACACCAGAGGTATACCCCTCATTGGTAAGGTCAGACCATACATTTATCTCACTGGACATCCATATCCCATCCCCACCCCCATCCTAGGTAATCTCGGTGAAGAACTTCTCAAAAGCAAATGTCACACTTCTCCAAACCAAGGTGGTATCCTTCAAAGACCCTGGGACAGTGGTAAATATGGCTCAGACAATTGAATCCTTTACAAACGCATTCTATGGACACCTACTGGAATGCATGGATTGTGCTATCCCAAATAACAACAAGACTCACTCCTCCAAAGGCAGGGGACCTGTCTGGTAAACCCCGGCCATTAATAAGCTATACAACGAAAGGAGGAGGCTACTATATGATAGAGCACAATCCCAAAAAGGGAAGGCATCTCTGATCAGTACTAACAAAAAGCTACGATCACTCATGAATTCATCTAAGGCCAGCTTCTAATGGAAAATTGCACCAAACACTAAGGACAATCACAAGGCCTTCTTTAGTTATGTCAGGAACCTGGGTGGAAACTCCCAGATATGCTGTGAGTTACTGCATACTGACAAAACATACACTGAACCCACAGACATTGCCAACATCCTGGCAAACAGGTTCATAGGTTCATAGGTTCATACTAGGCTATCTGCCCGAGGGCATTTATAAGCCTAGCCCATAGTTTTGTGGCTTACGCCACCCCTTTAGTTTGGAGAAACTATGCCCATTATTTTGCTGTGCCTCTGTCGAGCAGTGACACTGAGGTAACCCCTGGGGTGTATCTGCGATCTCCCATCCATTGGTCAAGATTCCTCTTGAACAAGGCCAGCGAGGTGCTCTGCCTCACATAAACCGGGATTTTGTTCCACAGCATAGGGAGTCTTTGGGTGATGAATCTATCCCTCCAGCACGTCCTATTAATAACCGTGTCGAGGTTTAAGTCTCCCGCCCTTGTGGCTCTGAGGGATCTAGATTTTTTTGAGATGAAGCATGTTCATCAAATCTGGGTTTGACATGGCCTTGTATGTCAGGCATAGGTCACCTCTGAGCAAGCGGTAAGCAACTGAATATAACTGGAGTTCTTTCAGTCGGGCAGCATAAGACAGATTTTTGAGACCCTTTATCCTTTTGGTGAGGAACTTTTGTGGCCTCTCCAGCTGCTGCAAGTGTCGGGTCAGATACATTCCGAATGGGGCATTGTACTCGATCATTGGTCTGATGAGTGATGAGTATAGGGAGACTATGACTTCCCTTGATCTAGATGTGAATCCCTTCATGATAAGGTGGGCAATGTAGAAGGTCTTCCTAACTACTTTAGCAATATGAGTGTCGAATGAAAGGCTACTGTCAACCTGGGTTCCCAGGTCCCTAATAACTTCTTCTGTGTTCAGGGATTGCCACCTATATGGTAGCTAGGGTAACCTTATTTTTCCCGAAGGTATGACTATGCATTTCTTGGCATTTAACTTTAGGCCATGGCTCTGGCACCAGTTATCTGTTTCTGTGAGACCCTTCTGAAGGATATCTGTGTCGGATGTGTTTTCAACTACGGCCCAGTTTGCAGTCATCTGCAAACTTTGTCAGCCATAAACCTCCTGTGTTTGCTTGTACTTCAGAAAAGTAGATGCCAAACAAGAGTGGGCCCAGGACTGAGCCCTGTGGGACACCACTTGTGACAGGCTTTGAGTCTGACATGGCGCCAGCAACTCTGACCCTGTGGGTTCTGTCACTTAGCCAGTTTGCAACCCATCTTGTAATGTATGGGTTTACATTTAAGTTGATGAGTTTTTCAATGTTACCCGAGTGAGGTATTGTATCAAAAGCCTTCGCCAGGTCCAGGTAGGCTGTATGGACTGCCTTTCCCTCGTCAATGGCCTTGGTGACTGTTTCAACAAAGTCAACCAAGTTTAAAAGGCATGATCTGCCTTTGACAAAGCCAAACTGGGTTGGATCCAAAGTCTGCAAGTTCCCTATGTCTTTATTTATGAGATCCATTATGATCCTTTCCATGGCTTTGCAGATAAGGCTTGTCAAGCTAATGGGACGGTAATTTCCAGGGTCGGTGGAGGCACCGCCTTTGTGGAATGGGACCACAGTCGCTGTGCGCCACTCCCTGGGTAAGTATCCGGAGGTGAGACTAAGATTAAACAGCTGTCCTAACTGTGGGTTTAATTCCTCATTGAGTTCATGGAGCACACAGCCGGGGACACCATCAGGTCCCATGGATGCTGTGTTCTTTGCCTTGGAGAGAGCAGTTCTCACCTGGGCGTTAGAGATGTTTGGGGGGCTACAATCATTTGGTATAGATATCTCTCCTTTGGGAGAAGTTTGCACTGAACCTGTCAGCCAGTATGTTGGCAATGTCTGTAGGATCAGTAACCTTCACATCATTTTGAACTAATTCTGAGCATATCTGGGAGTTTCCTCCTAGGTTTCTGACATAGCTAAAGAATGCCTTATGGTTGTCTTTAGAGTCCTTAGCTATTTTTTTATCAAAATTAGCTTTGGATGATTTTATGAGAGCTCTTAGCTTTTTACTTATAGTGATCAGCGGTGTCTTACCTTTTAAGGATTTTGCTCTATCTTGTAGTAGCTTTCTCCTTTTGTTGTAGAGTTTGTTTATGGCTGGGGTCCACCAGACTGGACGCTTGCCTTTGGTATAAAGAGTCTTTGTTTTGCTTGGGATTGCCTGATCCATGCAGCCCTGCAGGTGCTGGTAGAAGGCATTTGTAAGTGATTCAGCAGTTTGAGTAATGTTAACCGCAGGTTCAGTGCAAATGTCTCCCCCCATCCCCCCTAAAGAGCAAATGTCCATCCCAACAGAGTGTAGCCTCTCTGACATCACAGATGAACAGGTGAGTGCTGCCCTCTCCAAAGAAGACAACACAGCATCAATGGGACCGGACCGTGTCCCGGCCTGCGTCTTACACGAGCTTCATGACGAACGTAACCCTCACATTAAGTCACTGTTCAATATCAGAGTTACTACAGGATATGTACCCAAGGAATGGCATACAGCAACAGTGGTTCTGCTCCACAGAGGTGGTGCCACAATGGACCCTGGAAAATATCACCCTATAAGCCTAACTAGCCTGGTCTGCAAAGCTATGGAGGGTATCATCATGGAACTCATAAACATAGACATGGGGATCCTACAGACACTGGATCCTACACAATTCAGCTTTGTTGTGGGCAGATCTTGCCTCTTGAACCTGTTCAACTTCTTTAAACAGTTACCAGGTCCATAGACATAGGGAAAGTTGTCCACGCAGCCTACCTGGACCTCGCAAAACCCTTCAACACAATACCCCACTCGGGCATTATACATAAGCTCACCAGCTTCGATATCCACACATATGTCACAAGATGGATTGCTAACTGGATCAGGTATAGCACCCACATGGTTAGAATTGCGGTGCCATGTCTGACTATACACCAGTTATACGTGGCATCCCACAAGGCTCAGTCCTGGGACCCCTCTTGTTCAGTATATATTTCTCTGATGTACAGGCTAACACAGGAGGAATATGGCTGACCATGTTCGCAGATGACTGCAAACTGAGTGCCATAATCAACTCACCAGCTGGCACAAGCATCCTCAAAAAGGGTCTCACAGAGATGGATGACTGGTGTCAGAGCCATGGTCTACAGCTAAATGCCATTAGATGCATAGTCATCCCTTTTGGGAATAACAAAGTGCCCACACATTACCACATAGGTGGTAATCCATTATGTATGGTAGGAGTTATTAGGGATTTGGGGACACGAGTAGTTAGTACTCTCGCCTTTGACAATCATGTTGTCAAAGTGGTTAGACAGACCTTCTATATAGCCCACCTTATCCAATAAGGTTTCACATCTAGATCAAGTGAGGTCGTTGTGCCCCTATACTCATCAAGCCCATGCTTGGATACAATGCCCCATTTGGGATGTACCTTACCCGACACCTGCAGCAACTGTAATGGCCACAAAAGTACCTCACCAAGTAGATCTAGGGACTCACACAGATGCCCTGCACAGTTCGGCTAAAGTAACTCCAGCTCTACTCAGTCACTTACCGCCTACTCGGATGCGATCTGTGCCTGTTGTTTAAAGCCATGTCCAACCCAGAATTAATGGACATGCTCCACCTCAGGATATCCGAATCCCTTAGACCTACACGCTCCAGGGACTTAAACCTCAGCACAGATATTAATAGGACATGCTGGAGGGACAGATTCTTATCCCAGAGGCTCCACTCACTCTGGAATGAGATCCCAGTCCCGCATAGGCAGAGCCACCCACTGACCACCTACAGGACACATCTTGACAAGTGGATGGGTGATCGTATGTTTACCCCTGGGATATCTTATGGGTCCCTGCTAGACAGAGGCACAATAGACTAAACGTAAATGGGCTATCTTGTGTGACCTACTATTCACAGGCACAGTCTACTATTCTAACAGGGTTGTGAAAGCCAAACACACTCTGGTTAAGCTTATACATGCCCTAGGGCAGATAGCCTAGTATCAACCTCTGAATCTATGATAATGTTCGGGATGCACATTGTCTATTGATGATACTGATTGCAGGTTTTTTATCTTCTTTGCTTTCCCACTTTCTATGAACAACCTAAGTATCTGCAGAACATATTTGATTATGACAGGGTTCCACTATATTATATATGTGTCTGTTGTCATATAACTATGTGCACAGGGCAGATTGCTGATTAGTGAGAGGTTCCTGGGTTAACACATGCAACTGCCGGATATTTGTGGCCTACTGCTGTACTCAGACATGGCCTAAGTGTGTGAGCATGCCCAGTTTGGCCTTTTAGTGTTTTGTTGCCTGACATTTGTCTCATTTATTCAATTGTGTGAGCATGCCCAGTGTGACCTTTCAGTATGTTGCTGTCTGAGGTCCACTTCATTTGTTGATGTGTGTGAATATGGCCAATATTAACATTTATAGTATATGTGTGTTGAAAATCAGGTTCTATTCTTACTGCAGGGCTCACCTTTGTATCATAACTTGACAGGGATTATGCTGTGCCTGCAGGGTTTCCATGAGATACTTTGCATAGACTTATCAACATTTCTTCATACAGGCTGACCACTGAAATACTGTCATGGTTTAGTGGTTCAGTACTATGACTATAGTGCACAGTATCCTGGGCTTGAGGCCTGTCACTGCTTTATATTTTCATACTGAGCAGACCAGACTGCTTAAGGGCCAGTAGAGCAAATATGAGCATGTTGGCTTTTGTTCATCTATGCCCAACTTAGACCAAGCTTGTCCAACATTGTTCAGCGTTAACCAACATTGCTGAACATTGCACAATATTGCTCAACATTGACCACAGTTGTGCTAGTTAGTGTGTGCAATTTTGTTTACATATACTGAATGGTAGTAAAAGCTGTTTAGCACTGCTTTATATTGCTTAACACATGGCAATCATGCCTCAGGTGGTGCTGCAGGGCTGCCTATGTCGGATGCACATTCTACACTCCCTATACATGCTTGAAAACAGGTAGTGTCAAGTTAGGCATCCCTTTTACTATATGTGCGTGTCAGAGAGAGGTATCATTTCCAGGGTTCCTACTGAGCCAGTGTATGTGCTATGTGTTGCCTCTTTGAGAAGGCCAAAGCATACTGGGCACACCTCATTCTGCCTACTGGGGCAGGCTCAGGTTGTTCCTCCTCCGAGTCACTCTCTGCCTGTGATGGCCTTGGCAATGGTGGGGGGCTGTTTGGCCTGGGCCTATGCTGGTCCTGCTGCAGCTGTTTTTGCAGGATCATATTATGTAGCATAGCACATACCATGACAATTTGGGTACATGTAGTTGATGAGTACTGCAAGGCTCCACCAGATATGTCCAGGCACTGGAACCATGATTTGAGCAGCCCAAACACATGCTCAATTATATTTCGTGTTAGTGCGTGTGAGTCATTATGGCGTTCTTGTTCAGGTGTGTGTGCTTTTCTGATGGGTGTCATCAGCCACGGCTCCAGTGCATAGCCAGCATTCCCCCACTAGGTGACCATGAGGGATGTCCCCATTGGCAAATGTCTGGAACAGCTGTGTCAGATGCCAGATATGGGAATCATGGTAGCTTCCAGGGCAGCCAGCACACACATTCAGTATTATGCCCTGGGCATCACACACAACCTGGCAGTTGATGGAGGGGAAGCCCTTGTGGTTAAAGTAGACCCTACCCCGCTCACCGGCTGGTGCTTTGATGCATATGTGTGTGCAGTCTATTGCACCCACTACCTCAGGGTATTCCACTATTTGCTGGAAGAGACATATATTTCTGGCCAATACCTCATGGGAATTGGGGAAATATACATGATCACCGACATGTGCTGACATGGCATCCAGGAACTGGTGCAGTACCCTGGATGCTGATGCCTGTGATATCCCCATCATATCACCAGTTGGTCTCTGGAAGGTACCTGCTGCTAATATTCTTAGTCCAACACATACCTTGGTTTCCACTGGGATCGGTTCCACTCTGTTGGTTCTGTGTGTGAGGTGTGGCCTGCACAGCTCAACAATTTGCTGCATGAGGTCTCTGTCCACTCTATAGTGCTCCACTATCTCCAGCTCATGTAGCCCCTGATAGGTTACCCTGGGCCTGTACACTCTTCTCCGTCTCCTCACTGTGGGTTGTCCAGCAGCAATCGCATTGTCACCACCCTCAGCATGTTGCATATGTCGCCTTATAACAGCAATAGCAGCCCCTAACATTTCTTTGTCTCAGTAAAGCTTTTTCAGTTTTCACTTCTATTAGCTTAATGCAGTGTTGCAGTGTCTCTGAGAGAAACATTGTGAAATGCTGTTTGCAGAGCTTTAAGGTCTTGGCTGGGCTGGGCTAGTGTACTGCCTGTGTAATTGCCTGATTCTGATTGTTTTCACCTGCTAGCTCTGCTAGTACTCCCTGGTTAACTTCCTACTATTTGTTGTGCTTCCTTTTCCCTTTCTCTTTCCTCAGGGGGGCAGCGCTGCGCACACAAGCGCAAACAAGCTCACACACACGCACACATGCTTACACGGACTAAAACTTGCTTATTCTTGCTAAAACGTGTGCACACAGGAGCAAACACGCTTACACAACTTTAAACAACCTTAGACATGCTTACTCCGGTACTGCACCAGTTCCTGGATGCCATGTCAGGTGCACACGCGCGCACACAGTCTTACTCGGATATACAAGTGCGCACCCGCGCGCAAACACATTGGAAGCACTTCTACAAAAAACTTTAGTGTTATCCACGGCATACACCTTCAATTTCTTGCCTTTAGCTAGGGTACCTGTTGACACACCTCTTCCAGTGATGAGTAACTGACATCAAACACATGCCACTCTGCTCCAATGAGCTTCACTTCTTTCATACATACCCCCCTTGTGATATCACCTATCTTCGACTCTGATACTCCCCTTATCCTACTCCTACACTCCACTGACTGTGCTCATTTGCTATGTAAACTTGGGATTCACTATCCTTACCCTCATTTGCATAGGATTGCCTACTAAAGCTTGGTTACATCTCTTAGACTGAGCTTCCCCCCTTAGCAACCTCTACTCGGTAGCCATGTTGTCTTCGGCCTGCCATTCCCTTGCATTGTAAATTAAGAATTACAATAAAATCCACATTTCTGGATTTTAATTATTGGTTTTCTGGTTTTTAGAGCACAGCGCATTTGCGAGGCACTGCACTATGCTTAAACATCGGCGATCAGGATAAAAAAAAATACTTTTATTTTTATTTTGCATCAGTGAACATTGCCAATGGCCGTATATTTGGCCGTTGGCATACTTCCTCAACTGGATGCAACCTTTATTTGGTGCTATCATGGTTCTGTTTTGCTATTTGCAGAACGGTACTCAGTTGTCAACTGAGTACATTTCTGCAAATAACACTGCTCTTACTCGGACAGGTTCGGATGTCCTGGATCGCAAATTTACCTCATTTGCATAGCTTTCGCCTTCAATTGAGGTAATTTGCATATCCAAGTCCTGTCCGTGTAAGACTCGTTTTAGGAGCTCTGTTGCACGCCCCTACCGGCTGTTCCTGGATCGCTCGGCGGACATGTTGGCTGCATGCTCCGTGCAAGCCTTCATGAATCCTGCCCAAGGTGTTGTGTGTGTGTGTGTGTGTGTGTGTGTGTGTGTGTGTGTGTGTGTGTGTGTGTGTGTGTGTGTGTGTGTAGCTACTAAATATTAACTGATGTACATTTCTTATTATTTAGACAATCATAGCTGTTAATTGATTCACATCATTATAAATCCCAATTTGAATATGTATTAAAAAATGATAGCATAGTGCAGCTGTTAACATCACTTATACAATACAAAAAGCAGTCCTGCTGAAATAAATGGAAAGAAATATTCTTAGTCTGAATAATGGAACACTAAGTAGGGCAATGATAGACTTGTCCCTGAAAGAAATCTGTTGACTTTTAAGACTTTCAATTTATTAACAATAAACATGTCATTATCCACGCCATTGTTTTTCTCCTGTTCCTGTTAGGAAAAGTGCAACAAAAATTATTCAAAGAAAAAAATCAAAAAGAGGGCAGTCCACTGTTTTGTTTTACAGTTGTGCATTTATGGACCTTGTGAATGTTCTTTCGGTGTATGAAATATTTGCATATTTCATCTCTGCATACAGGAAACAAAGATGCGAGCCCCATAATTGGTTTTGCTAAAAGCATATAGGTTTCCTCTTACCATTTTTGTATCAAGAAGGCTTGTTTAGCTGTTCATTTGATACTGGACAGATTGTTTGGTTACATTCCTTAGCTCCTAAGTAGCAACTTAACAGGACTTGGATAAACCCCTTATCTAACAACTGTGTTCTATAAGGTGAAAAAGTAATCAGATTAGGTCTCACTGCAGCAATACATTTTATGTGTTAGAGAATTTATGAGACCTGGCATCCTCAAAATGAGTTGCTGTAAAATCTTGTGGTATATTGCACTTATGTCAAGCTAATCATGTTAGTTTTTCTTTAAGAAATTCTATTTATGTTTCTCTGTCTATATAAGGTCTATATCATTTTATCAAAGATTCATTACCACAAACCTTTATTCATTGATTCTTATACAATGAACATTAACTTTTAAGAGCATTGACTTCAAATAATTACTTTCCCAATGTAAGTAATGTCCTGCCCAGCATCAAACATTTGCCCTTTTCCCCAGTATAGTGCGATCTTGGACATATAGTTGGTATATATAGTTGGGGGGGGGGTTAAAATACTGTGCTTTGTGTGACACTCCAAATGCTGGTAAGTCATTACTTTCCCTGGGAAAGTAATTCTTTGAACTGAACCTTCACGGAAGCACGGAAGTGAACATTTGCTGTATAAGGTTCAATGTGCAAAGGTTCGCGGTAATCAGTATTGAACCTTTGGTAAAATTATATAGATTCCTATATATATATATATATATATATGTGTGTGTGTGTGTGTGTGTGTGTGTGTGTGTGTGTGTGTGTGTGTGTGTGTGTGTGTGTGTGTCTACTTGAAATGATCAAATATCCACTTATCTGAATCTGAAATAAGTGAAACAACATCACTAAAGTTACAAAACACTGACATTTTTTACAGGGGAAAATGAACAGCTGGTCACCATTAGGAAATTTGCCCATTTCCCCACAGTAGTTCAATCCCAGATTTGGTATATTTAGTTAGGGGGTGTGGGGGGTGTAGCAAAAGTTCATTTTACTGAATGTCTATGTTGCTGAATGTTCATGCTGCCAAATAGTTAAGTGGATTTGTATTAGGTGTCGAAGTACGTGTATGCATTTGCAGATTAGGGGTAGAGCTAGACTGAGTTAGGTAAGAGATAGATTTACCGAGTGTTCAAGTATTTGTGGGTTTCGTTAGAGTTACTGTTAGTTAAGGGGACAGATTCATTGTTGTGTGTGCGTGTGTGTGTGTATGTGTGTGTGTGTGTGTGTGTGTGTGTGTGTGTGTGTGTGTGTGTGTGTGTGTTCACATCTTAGCTTTCTTAAACCTGGCTGGATTGTTTAGGCATTATAAATATTTAATTTGTGAAATGGATTGTACATTTCTAAGCTAATGTTCATATGTTTTATATGGACACAATAATATTATATATTACAGAGTGTGATAGATAAGTGCATTGAACAAAGATATAAGCATAAGTGCTTAGGAAGACATTTATAACAAAAATCTTAGTAAAGGACCTAAAGTCCTGAACAATTCAATATATATGAAATAACATCCTTAGGAAAATTATGTTTTTCTTTTCCACAATCATGCCCCATGTCTTTAATTGCTATGATGGAGTCTAAAAAAGGTGACACTTTTGTCTGATATAACTGCATACATACATATATATATATATATATATATATATATATATATAAAATGTTACCACATCTGAATATGTATGCAAGTGGATGTGCATGAGAGTGTGTGTGTTTATTATTATTATATTTCTGAAAGGTTTTATATTTACCACCTTGTATAAAATACTAGTAGGGACATTCAGAAGTGATTATACTTCTGTTCCAATATTTCTGCATGGTCTGAATCAATGTCATGAGTGTGTTGTTACAATGAATCACTGCAATGTTTTTGACAGTGCAGCTCCCAGGGACAGCTAGATAACAAGTATAAAAGGGAAAAAAAGAGTGCTCTAAAACTCCATTTCTAATTATGCAGTGATCCCTGTTTTAATTACCTGTTTTCATCCTCCAAGCCCTACCTTTATTTTCATTCATAGTCTTCCTAACAATATAGTGATTATTTATTTTTTAAATAGGATTCACATGATCCACTGATTAGGATAATTTAAGACATACTGCATCCGTTTTAAAACCTTTATCTATGGCCTCAGTAAGGGAGACCACAAAACTTGGCTGCAGATTAGTGTAGATCTAAACAGTTTAAATGAGTATTGTAAACAGAATATTTAGCCTCAAAATTCTTTTTTGTCAGTTTTACTAACATTTTTCCATAAGCTACTTAAGCAGCTAAACATGCTCAGTGTTCTATACTGATTTTATACTTTTTCAGAATTCCATTCTTTTATCTCATTGTCCTCAACTATGACAGTAGTCATAAAGAGGACACCAATCTTGCTAAGTCCTTTTGCTGTGCATCAGTTTCCCCATCTAAAATTAAAATTACACTGCATTCACTATTATACTTCAGGTAAATTATTACCTCCTCTCCCTCATCCATTGCTATCACAGAGGCTTCAGCCGAATTTGCAGTAAATATCTTAGTCAATAAAAACAAGATTCACCATCCTGCTGTCTGGGAAAACAGAGTGAAACAAGGTAGTAATTAACCATTTTTGTCCTTGATCAAGATTTCATCTTTAAAAATATTTAACTTGCCTTTTGAAAATCGTCTATCATTTTTATACAGAACAAAAAATGCCTTCTTCTTACTTTTTGTCTTCATAAATGCATGTACTTTTTATAACCATCTTATTTTAATCAGTTCCTACTATGGTTAGTAAGATGGATAATAGCTTTTCTAATCTGATCATATAGTGTCTTTCTTTTTTAGCTAACAATAAATGTTTCTTGGATGCATTCATCTTTCTTGATCTAATTTCTCTCTCGGCAATATGTATTATCTCCACCTTTCCTTAAGTAAGATATAATATTTGGCTCACAAACTAGCAGCATCAACTAACTCTGAGGTATCCAAACTAAATCCCTTGCTGCAGAGTCTCCAGGTAATTGCAATGTCATGTACAGTATAATTTGTTTTACAAGTTTCTCTGAGAAGTAGGCAGTTTACATTTATCAAATCTATGTTTCTAGCTAAAATGCAGCGATCACTATTACCTTTTGTGCGTCTATATTATATCATCGAACTCTTAAAAAAGCGAACGATGAATAAACGACCCCCCAAGAAAAGAAAAAAGAAAAAAAATTGAAAGAATACATAAAGTGGGGGGCTTTGCCCCCCACACCCCCCACTTAAATATGCCAAATCCGAGATTGTACTACAGTGCCGAAAACGGCAAAGTAATGGAAGCAGCCAAGCAAATTCTTTCCCTGGGAAAGAATTCTCTTAAAAGCCACTTTACTATTTTGCCTTTTCATTGTTTTAAGTTAGACCAAGACGCATTCGATAGAATGCATCTTCGGTCATCTAATATGAACCCCTCTTTTGCATCAGTCTATTTATACTTCGGCTAAAAAAATAAAGTTCATAAAAGCCAAGTAAAAAATGTTTAACATCCTTGTATGGCTAACAACAATGGGAACTATTTTCATTGCAGTGGATGCTTTCCAAAGATTTTGTTTCATTTTCTACCTATCAACTGTTTTGGTTAACATCTAACATGTTAAAATGTTTGATTACTAATTTGACCACTTGTAGTAAGGACAATCAATAAAAGCTAATAAGATTAGATAAATCATTTGATTTACTAGAAAATGTTCAGATGGAAACAGAACTGAATTTCAGATGGTATCTTAAAATGTCTTTGATAAAATCAAGAAATTTATTTTGGCATTATTTTTCTTACATAGATTGAGGGGAACATATTAAATAAATCATTGAATATCTAAATCCAGTCTTGAACATACAGCTATAATTCATTGACAATGCAAGTAACGTGTTTATATGGCTAGTAAGAATTCCAACACTAACTATTTCTTGTATAGCATCTCAGAATAATGTAAACGGTTTTGAGTGGTTTATTTGGCATTTGCTTACAGCCTCATGTTCTATGCATTCAACCATTATGTTTATTTATGTAATCACCAAATGAACTATAAACCTCTTGCAAGAGTTATTGTCCTAGCTAACTCAGGTGAATACCATCCCAACATAGCTAAAATAGTCCAAGAAGGTTTCTGCTTTCAAGCCTTTACAAAAAAAAAAACTAAAAAAAAATTAAACCACACATGGCCATTCCATTGCTTTTCACCTATATGTCTCCATTAAGTCACTAGGGAAAAACTTCAAACCTTGTGTCCTTAGTAAAGGGAGAAGTCTTAACAATGGTAGAGCTTCAGTCCTCTACACCAAATAAGGACTTCACAAAAGGGTCACACTTGCATCTTGATGTACGTCTTACACAAGAAGAATAACTGAACTTCAATGTCAGGAGTTACTGACTAAATGCAATGGTCTTTGAGTTACAATGAACAAGGCAGGTGTAACAGGCAAAATCAGGTGTATTCTGAAAATCAGGGATAGTTAAAAGTGATGGGAAGTGAAGGCTCATCCAGACTCTGCTACACTTTGCTGTGAAGGAAAAGTTAGTTTGCTTTTATTTTTTGTATTACTGTATTGCCTTTCTATATTTTGAATACTGTAGTTTGTTTTATTTACCTTGTGTTTTGCTTGCATTCTGTTTTAACAGCATATTAAAACTGCAAAAGAGACCACAGCTCTCTCTGTTCTGAGTCAGGCAGAATTTTTCCCACCCATTTAAGTTGTCTTGTTAAATACCACTGTCTTTCTAGTTGCCCGCCTCTTATGTTAATCTGACCATATATCTCATTTCTCTCTACTTTCACTGGCTTATGTGAGTAATCACAAAATCATCATTTTTGAAATCCCACCCCTTCAATTATTTAAATTTATTGGCCGTCCTACAGTATTTCATAGTACCAAAATACAAAAGTGACCACCCCTTTCAATCCATCTTGCTGTTTTAAAAATAGTAACTCTCCACTAAACCTTAACGTTTTAAACGGGTAAAACTCAAGTTACCTACTTTCACATCTAACTTCTCTAGTGCACACTGCAGAGTGCATTCTTTTCAATCTTACCTTTAAGCATCCCTGTGACTAGCACTTTCTCTAATACCTGCTGGAAAGCACTAGGAAGCCTTAAACTCATACAAAAACTGAACTCTCCTTGTTAACAAGGAGAAATTAATAGTAGGCACTAAACAGCCTATAATTGCAAAGTACCTTGCTAAGGAAACAGCTCCTATACTTTACAAAGAAAAAAAAAAAGCCCCAAACCAGGTATGTCCAAGGGTCAGCTTCCGATGATTTCTCCTGTCCACCTGGTGAATCTGGGCATACTGGGGCAATGCAGCAATTGCCTCATGTACACAGACAACCCTCTCCTCCTACCACCCAACACTACAACCTGTGAGAGATGCACTTACATAGCCAAAATGGAAGCAAAGCTCTCTCCACCCAAGATTGTGCTAAACAGTCAAGAGGAGAAGGTTAACACCCACACTACACCTCAAGCAACACATAGCCCTTCTAAACCTGCACCACCAACACCCACATATAGCAACACTAAATCCACATATGCAAAGGCCCTTAACTGTAACCTGCCCAAGCAACAAAGACCTCTGAAGCTGAAACGCAAACAAACACCAATCACAACCAATGTGTCACATAGTTCACAACGCCAGTGTGCCACCCAGCAACAGCCCCTAAGGCAAGACAATGTACCTAACACTTTAGTCACAGGTGACTCTATAGTCCGGCACACTGATGTCCCTCTCACCAGGTTGAATAAGGAGAAAATTACAGTCAGCTGCCTATCGGGTGCCAGGATCCGCCACATAACGCATGCACTCAAGTCACTCCACAACAAGTACAAATATGGCTCTGTCATTGTCCATGTTGGAGTGAATGACTTGAGACGTACCTCCCTGGACTACATGAAAAGAGACATGGAAGAGCTCTCAGATCATGTGGCCCATGCAGGTATGACCCTAGCCCTGAGTAGCATCCTGCCTTCGCCCAGAATGATACCACAATATAAGGATAAAATGATTGACTTCAACAATTGGCTAAGCTTATGGTGTCATTCAAAGGGGATCCAGTATCTGTCTGCCTGGGATGACATGATTGACAGACCACGATGCTTTGCCAGAGATGGTCTGCACCTGTCGCCCCTGGGATTCAGGTTACTGGCTAAGGCTCTTGCCACCCCTATAGTGCCTTTTTTAGGCAAACTTCAAAGGACAAAACCACCACCGTAACAGGTACAAGCATGCAAAATCTGAAGGTAATGCTACTCAATGCTAGAACTTTAAACCTCAAAATGCACTCTCTTGAGGCACTCCTAAAAATGGAGAACATCGATATCTGTGCAGTAACTGAGACCTGGTTCAAGGCTCCAGAGAGCACCCCTGCAATACCAGGCTACAACTCTTACCACACTTTTAGGCCACCAAACCAGGACCGAAACAGTAAAGGTGGAGGAGTGTCAATATTCACCAAGGATATTCACACCACCAGGCTAGTTGGCCAACACAATGTGTCTGAAATTCTCCAAGTGCAACTAACACTAGGTAAGACTGCAATCCAAATTGTAGCTTGCTACAGATCCCCACCATACCCCAAGATTCTCACTACACCTTTCTAAACATACTGGAAAATATTAAGATAGAACCAAACACCCTAATACTGGGTGATTTTAACTACCCTGCCATTAACTGGGAAAACTACTCATGTCCCAACACCTTTGCGCAACGGTTCTTGGAATTCATAAATTCCAATGCCCTGGATCAACTAATCCATAGTCCCACCAGGGGCTCCAATATCTTAGACCTGGTCATTACCAACATGGGAAATCAATGCTCCATACCTATGGTCACCCCCTCGTTAGTCAAGTCTGACCATAAGCTAATCACCCTTAACATCCACATCCCACCCCCACCCCCCAGTAAAGAAACCACCATAAAAAACTTCTCCAAAGCCATCTTCATGCTACTCAAGTCAGAAGTGACAAACTTCATGACACCCATGCAGACGGGAACTGAAAGTTCAACTGCTGAATCCCACACTAAGGCACTGTACGAGCACATCCACTCATGCATGAATCGTGCCATCCCATATAGAACCAAAATACTCTCATCCAAAAAAAGGAAGCCAATCTGGTGGTCCCCTGCCATAAACAAACTTTACAACAAAAGAAAGAAACTTTTGCAGAAAAGAGGAAAATCCCAGGATGCAAAAACTCCCTTACTAGCCTCAGTAAGAAACTGAGATGCCTCATAAAATCCTCCAAAGCTAGTTACGAAAATAAAATTGCCAAAGATTCCAAAGACAACCACAAAGCATTCTATAACTATGTCAAGAATCTAAATGGCAATGCTCAGATCTGCTCTGAGCTAAAACAGAATGGCATTAAATATACTGATCCAAAGGATATTGCCAATATCCTGGCAGATCGATTCAGTGCCAACTTCACCCCCTCTCACCCCCTAAATGGCCCATCTCAATACCGGAAGATTGCCAAATTCCAGTAATAACGGCCACACAGGTACAAAACTCACTCTCTAAAGCCAAGAATACAGCATCCATGGGACCAGATGGCATCCCGGGCTGTGTACTACATGAACTACAATATGAACTGGCACCTCACCTAAATGTCATGTTTAATCATAGCCTCACCTCAGGTTTCGTGCCCACTGAGTGGCGCAGAGCTACAGTTATCCCAATCCACAAGGGGAGATCCACCTTGGATCCCGGAAACTACCATCCCATCAGTCTGACAAGCCTTATCTGCAAGGCCATGGAGCGTATTATCATGGAACTTATAAACAAAGACATTGGCAACCTTCAAACACTGGACCCCACCCAGTTTGGGTTTGTGAAGGGCCGATCTTGTCTCCTGAACCTGATTGACTTCTTTGAATCAGTCTCTAGAGCCATGGACAAGGGTAAGGTGGTCCACACAGCCTATCTAGACCTTGCCAAGGCCTTTGACACCATCCCCCACTCTGGAATCATAGATAAACTTACTAAGTTGGGCATTAATCCCTATGTCACCCAATGGGTTGCTAAGTGGCTTACTGATAGAACCCACACTGTAAAAGTAGCCGACTCCAAATCCAGCTCCAGACAAGTGACAAGTGGAGTACCTCAGGGTTCAGTCCTGGGGCCTCTCTTGTTTGGCATCTACTTCCCTGAAGTACAGGTCAACACTAAGGGACTCTGGCTAACAAAGTTTGCAGATGACTGCAAATTGGGAGCCATTATTGAATCCCCAAATGATGTGGATACTCTACAAAAGGGCCTTACAGAAACAGATGCTTGGTGCCAGATCCATGGGCTCAAGCTCAATGCCAAGAAATGTATTGTTATCCCCTTTGGGAAAAAACATGTATCCATGAATTACCATATAGGTGGCAGTAAACTAAACACAGAAAGTGTGATAAGAGACTTAGGGACACAGGTGGACAGTGGTCTCACCTTCGATAACCACATCGCCACAACAGTCAGGAAATCCTTCTATGTGGCAGACCTCATCACGAAGGGCTTTTCATCCAGAAAAAAGGCGGTCATTGTCCCACTGTACTCATCCCTCATTAGACCCATTACAGAATACAATGCCCATTTTGGTATGTACCTCTCAAGACATCTGCAACAACTGGAAAGGCCTCAGAAATACCTCACTAAAAGAATCACAGGCCTAAAGCAGATGCCCTACGCTGACCGCCTTAAAAAACTCAAGCTATACTCTGTCGCATATCGTCTACTCAGAGGCGATCTCTGCTTAACATACAAGGCCATGTCAAACCCAGAGCTGTTGGACATGCTACACTTAAAGAAATCCCAATCCCTCAGAGCTACACGCTCCAGGGATCTAAACCTTGTCATCACAATAAACAAAACATGCTGGAGGGATAGGTTCCTGACCCAGAAACTCTCCAGACTCTGGAATAGATTGCCCATACATGTCAAGCAGAGTGCCTATTTGGACCTCTTCAAGAGGAACCTTGACGATTGGATGGGAGAAAGGAAATTCACCCCAGGGATCACGTCATTCGCCCTGCTAGACAAGGGTCCAGGAAAGTAAATAATGTGGGAAGAAATAGCCAGGGAATTGTTATGGCTAGGCTTGTATAGGCCCTAGGGCTGATATCCTAGTACCAACCTATGAATCTATGAACCTATGAAGTATATATGGGGGCTTAACATATCTCTTACTGGCCATGCCACAAATATCTGGACAAAGACTGTAGGAACATTATATGACTCGAGAGAAAATTTAAGCATGATTCTGACTAACATAATCAGTTAATAGAGAACAAGTCTAACATCACTATGCATTTTCTGAACACTATGAAAAGTGAAATTCAAATGGCTGGCATTACTGACTGTAATCAAATGTGATTTATGAGGGGCAGGGAAATTGTAAGATATGGGACAGCTAAGAGTCATGGCGTGTTGTGTATGTTTGTGTTTGTGTGAGTGAATGAGGAGGGTGCCTGTGCCAATATGATACATTGGCAATCAGAGGTGATTATTGCAGGAAAGTTCTGATTAACATTTTTGGTAACAGCACATGATTCAGAGGCATGCATTGAGTTTTTTTTCATTGCAGCTAACATATCTCTGAATTGCATTTTCTGAGACTGCATAGAAAGCCCCTTTTGGCTGCAGCTCGTAGCAGCCACAGTATGATTCTTCATGAAGCCTATGGAGTGTTTTGCAGCAATTGGGAAATGGGGCCAGGGTCTCCAATGGTCTACCGGACTGCATACCTACAAAATACCTATTAAAGAATAGTGTTAACAGTGCAACAGGTAGCACACTTGCTTTTGATTCATAAGGATGTATGTTGCATTCCTACACCAGGAAAATGGATTGTTGACACTGCAGTGTAGCATTGGGGATGGGAATGTAATCCTGAGTGGAAGATAAGTTGGCAAAATGAGGTCCCATCTGCTTCATTTGGCGGTAGCTCAGAGGAATGGAAAAGATCCCATGGCACCTATAGAAAAGAGTGTAGGTCCTCTATTTATATAAGAAAATAACTCTTTTTTACAATATATTTACATACTTAACGAATATTTACAAATGCAAATATATATATAGATATGCAAATATATTTACACACATTCATTCATAATTTTCTTTAGAATCATACTACATTTTCATCTTTATTAGGCCCTCTCTCCTTTTTCCATAATCGCCATCTGATTTTACTTAATATTATTGCTCAAATCCATTTACCATTAAATATAATTTCATTAATTGTTTCAATCCATATAACCCATACGACAGAAAGTAATCTTTTAGCTATTTTTTAACAAATTCTTTGCTTCTATTTTTATAATACAGTATTTAATCATATCCAAGTTTATGTTATCCACTTCTTTTCTCATGGAACAGACTTCGCAAGTACAGGTAAAGCTTATAAGTAGGTAACAGAAGATCAGATTAAAAACATGGGAAATACAATATTGACAATATATCACACATTATCCCTCTACATAAATGAGGTAACTCCTTAGAACTCACCAACTATCGACCTATTGCAATCCTATCACCTTTATCCAAAATATTAGAAAGTGTTGTTCATTCCCAACTACTCCAGTATCTCCTTCAAAATAATCTACTTTCCAGAAACCAGCATGGCTTTAGATCCGCCCATAGCACCACCACAGCACTATTATCTTTCTCCAATACAGTCAACAACTATAGAAATAAGGGACTATTCATATCTTCCATATTCTTAGACCTGTCAAAAGCATTTGACATGGTAAACCACAGCCTTCTTCTCAAAACTCTTTCACACCTAAACTTATGCTCCTCCTCCATATCTTAGTTCACAAGCTACTTATCAAACCGGCAACAAGCTGACCAACTGTACCCCCTACTCCCTGTATCCTTAGGAGTGCCACAAGGGTCTATCCTGGGCCCGATGCTCTTCTCGCTATTTACCAACCAAATCTCCTCTTCCTCACTCAATGCCTCTGTAGTACAATATGCAGACGACACAACCCTTGTTTGTGCCACCCCTACCTTAAAAGAGCTACAAACCTTGACCCAGAACAACTTTACTCTAGCTGAAACCTGGTTCACTAACATCAAACTGATTCTTAATCCCAAAAAAACAAAACTACTACTTTTTAACCCCGGTCGATCCCCTCTCCTAAACAATGATTTCACCATTAACTCTAAGGATAACATCCAAATCACTCCCACTACTCACACAAAACTATTAGGTGTTGAAATAGACAATAACCTAAAATGTGATACCCACATAGCCCAAACCATCAAGAAGGTAAATAAAAAACTTAGACTCCTCTACAGGAGTAAGCAATATATGACCAAGCATACTAGAGCAACAATAGTGAGGACTCATCTCTTGCCCATCCTTCTCTACGCCTCCCCTGTCCTAACAAATTTATGCCAAACAGTCCTAAGCAAAATGGAATCTTGTTACAACAAGAGTGCCAAATTTGCAGCTGAAGCCTCATACAGATCTCACCACTGTCTTGCCTTGAAACAACTTAACTGGCTTGAGCTGCCTCATCTACTTCTACTCAACCAACTTTCAACAGTACACAAACTCAATTCAGCCCCATGTTCCCACAGGACCCTTAAGATCCAGTTGCCAGAATCTCATACAAAGCATCAAACATAGAAATGATGCCGGGAAATCTCTATTCCCCTGCACCATTGCTAGGACATGGAACTCCCTACCAAGCCAAATAACCTCCACTTATCTACCAGTCAATTTAAACATCTCCTGAAAACCCACTACAAAGATAACTGGCTGTGCCCATGCTACTCATCAGGTTAGTTCCTGCTCCCAACCTGTCACAATACTATATATTAGGTTCCATAGCATAATTCTACACAGATATGACTATATCTATAACTACTTATTTAGCACATTACTATATAAGTATGAGATGACTATAGGTGTTACTTTTAGATATTGAATATGTCTTGCATGTACAATGTTGGTCTTTTGACCTTTCTGTAAGTTTATGGCATGATTATAACCATTTAGTATAAATCCTTGCCTGGAATATATGGACTTTTTGTTTTGGAGCTTTTCTCCCCGGGCCTCCGCTGAAAATGGACCTGTGTCCAGTCGGACTTTTCCAGTCAACAAATGTAAAATAAAATAAATAAAAAATATATGTATTTGAATGTATGCATTGTCATCACTCACTAAATACTGAATAGTGCTGCATGGGCATCAGGGAAGAATACAGCTTTGGCTGATGGAAAATCTGAAAAGGATGGGTGTACCAGGGCATTTACTTCAGCATTCCCCAAGATGATCCCTGGTGGAGACTAGGAAAGTTGTGCTGAGGGGGACAGAGTCCAAAGAGATGAAGGAGTGGTGGACGTGACCGAGCTGGCACAGATGTGTGGTGATCTATCAGTTGTTACACGTCTCTAATGCATGGCCACTGCTCAGATACACTCCACAGCTACCACACTAGGAGGGAGGACTTAAAGAAAATGGATTAATAAAAACAACCCCAAAAGAAAGTAGCAGCAAAATACCCTGAAATATCCTTAGGCTCTGAGACCAGCACTACCAGCATCAGAGAAAATGAGGGGGTGGAATAGGTGAGCTGGCATGGACACTTTGCACTGAGTAGAAGGTCATAGGGCGAAGCAGAGGAGACAAGAGTGCTCCAAAAGAGACATATAGCACAGACATGGTACTGTGTAGCTTTTAAAATTAGTCTACCTCCTTTATATTTTCATCTGATTTTAAGATAAAGACTGCAACTTGAGTTATGTGGATCAGTTCTCACAAGAATGACATGAAAACAATTATTCTAAAGAACTTAAGATAATTGTTTTTAAGTTGATCTTTATCAATGCTTTTAAAACTGTTGATCACAAGATATAAGAAATATAAGTACAAACTGGGCTGCTTCAGTTTATCAAAGTGATTCTTATTCATGCTTTTACCAAACATTAATCTGTTACGTAATTTTGTTGTAAAAAAATGTCCTCAATTGTTTTCCTGGTTCTAATTAGCTGGATGGTAGAGACCAGATGTTTTATGTCAGGAAGAAAGTTCAACTTCACTTAAATGGTAAATTAAATGCACTGTTTCTGTCTTGTTAACTTAGCAGTTGACAAAGTTTCATTCATCTTCCTAGGGTTGACACATTTAAGAAAACCAAACATAGTGAGTAAAAATCCACTGCATTTGCTCTGGCTATTGCCCTATCAACATTGATGATCAATGGTGAATTATATCTCTTACATAATTTCTTGTCATTTGTTTGCATCAGATTTACAGAAATATGCACACTTTCAAGAATATATTTCAGATAACCATAGAATAGTAAAATAATCATGTTGAGCTGATACAGAGAAGACGAATACACGCACACACACGTGCATATATATCTGATATATATATATATATATATATATATATATATATGGGTCTACTTTCATACACGAGCGTCACGAATCACCGACACACATCCCGACCCCAAACAACCGACAACACACCACACCGACACGCAACATGCGAACAACAAAACACCGACACAAAATCGCCAAATACACAAGCACACAACAACACATCCACTAACCTAAACCTAAACCCTAACCTAACGTCCGACACTATCGCACTTCACCTACCTGCACCCTAACCCTAACTCACTTACCCACCCCTAACCCAAGCACCGACACCGCCACACTTCACCTACCTGCACCTAACCTAACTCACTTACCCACCCTAACCCAAGCACCGACACCATCGCACACTTCACCTACCTGCACCTAACTCACTTAACCCGTCCCAAAACTACAGTCCCTCACTATCACACACTTACCTAACCGAACCCTACCTCCGACACAAACACACACTCACCTGTCCCACAGCCTAACCCGACATCCCACAATTTCGCACACTTACCTGACCGCTCCTAACTCCGTCACTGTCGCACTCATCATGTAACGATCGCACATTTCCTTGTCGGTCTTTCGCTGTCGTGAATCTCCTGTCGGTGAACCTACCTGTCGGTCGTTTAGTCTCCTCTTCCAGCGTGTCGTGAATCGTCGGTTCGGTCTCCCGAAGTAGACCCATATATATATATATATATATATATATATATATATATATATATATATATATATATATATATATATATATATATAAACTACAAATTCTTAAAGTGATACCACAAAATTAACAGTTTAAACCATAAGGATTTAACACTTTCGATGATATGCGACTCGATGATTTAAATTTCCAGTATTTTCGATATTCTAACTTTTCAGTGTCCTGTACTTTTGATGTTATAGTCTTGATGTTTTGTTATAACAATTTGGTATTTTGAAGCAGATCCATATCTATCTAACTATATATATATATATATATATATATATATATATATATATATATATATAATTATATATATGATATATGCATATATATGGCAATGTATAACTTAGTCGACAGTTTATTTGGTCAATTACATTAACTGCTGGCTCAAATTGCTGAATGTTTGCTTTATTGAATGTTCATTACTCTGATTGTCCATGTTGCTGAATAAAGTAAGAGTGTATATGTATGCATGTGTGTGTATATGTGTTTGTGTACACATCAATAAATATAATTATGTTTGTAAATTGAATGCGAGTGTTTTCAGATGGTTTTGTTTTTTCAGGAAGCCACATACAAACCAGTGCACTGACAAAATGTGGAACAGATAGACTTGTGTGATTTGTATATGGCAAGATATAAATTTAAATGACTACTAATTTTTATTACAAAAACGAGGAACTAGCAACGGGTGGAGCCAGGCTTCAATAAAGTCCAAAACATATCAATTAAACAGCTTATGAAGTCACTCAAAAAACGGCAGCGATGTAAAAACACAAAAGCACCTTTATTGTAGTCGACAAGAGGTAAGCGCTTTCACTATTTCAGGTGCATTTTTATACAGGTGGATTTGCATTTTGTATTTATATACATTAATAGTTTTTAGGTTAAATATGGTATAGAGTTTAGTATTTCCTTATTTGTCTGTTTTAGCTACCTTTTGGGCATGAACAATTTATTTGAATTAATTGGTCCATTGCCTATTGGTTGTATATTTTTATGAATGCATTTAAATGTGTTGTGTGTTTGTAGTTTTTACTTGGTCTGATGAAGCTGAAATAGTGAAAGCACTTACCTCTTGTCGATTACAATAAAGATGCTTATGTGTTTTTACATCACTGCTCTTTTTTGAGTGACTTCATAAGCTGTTTATTTGATATGTTTTGGACTTTAGTGAAGCCTGGCTCCATCCGTTGCTAGTTCCTCATTTCTGTTATATTAGTTTACTTTTGTCTAGCTACAGAGGACTTACCACCTTACCATACAAGTAGGATTCCACCTACTTGTATTCATTTTTACTAATTTTTATTGCTTAGAAAGCTGCAGAAATTGCAGGAACAGCATAAAAAGCATCAAGACTGGGTTATGTCTTAGGTGAAATTATCTAATGTTTTTTTTTTCTTCGCTATGAATCTAAGTCTGTTCCCAAGTGTGCCACATAGGGACTTGCTCCCATTAATCATGTTTCAGTTTTGATGTCAGTATCCTTAGTCCTAATGGATTCAACCAAAATCTAGTCACCATAGCACTCCTGTATCTGCCAGAGTTGTCATTCCTTAGTGTAACTTACCAAAATCAGCAGACAACTATGATCACCACTTTTTTTTTTACTTTCACTCTGACCGCTGTAGATCCTGGTAATCAGAGATGTCACTCTAGTTGGGGATCTGACCTTGATTGTCAGTTTCCCAAACCAAAATGTTATATATAAATAGATAAAGGATATGATAAAAACACGTTTCTAGTGTACTGTCTGTATATTTTTTACATGTTTATATGATTAACACATTATCAAATGTTTACATTCATCTTTATTATGTAACTGGCTATCCATTTACATCTTTGGCACATACATCTGTTTGAGTTGGTGGTAGCTCAGGTGGATGTAAAAGATCCCATTACATCTATCAAAAACAGAAGGGAAAGTTCCCCAATGCTCTGGCAAATTTTCCTCTAGAAGCATCAATACTTGGTAAGGTCGCAGTGGTGCAGCGGTTAGCATTGTCGCCTCACAGCAAAAAGGTTCTCTAGTTCGATTTTTGGCTGGAGCGCCTTTTGTGAGGAGTTTGCATGTCCTCCCTATGGTCGAGTGAAGTTTAAAGACATGCAGGTAGGTGTGTGCATGAATTGGTGTGCCCTCTTTTAAGGTTGGGTGTCAGGCTGGCACCTCGGCACTGTAAAAATCTGCTGTCGATCATTAGCGGACTGGAGTTCTGCTGTGGTGACCCCTAACCGGGAAAAGATGAAAGCCATTAGTTTAGCATCAATACCAACTTGCCTCTCCCCTGAAAAGAGGCTACTACACTAGTCAGACTAACATAGCCAAGAAAGGATAGATAAATAAAAAAAAAATTAGTTGATTAATAAATAAGGTAAAATTTAGTTTTCACAATACACATTGAAAACACACAAAAATGTATATACAAATCTATCTACCTATCTATC
This sequence comes from Protopterus annectens, assembly GCF_019279795.1. Lineage (NCBI taxonomy): Eukaryota > Metazoa > Chordata > Ceratodontiformes > Protopteridae > Protopterus > Protopterus annectens. Next base: position 1,412,425,093 of record NC_056739.1, on the reverse strand, counting down.
TATCTATCTATCTATCTATCTATCTATCTGTATTTCTATATGTATGTTTATTACTTCCAGTAAATACTGGTGTCAAACAAGGCTCCATCTGTGGTCCTGTCCTTTTCCAACATATTCATAAACAATCTTTCTTTACACATATTCTCAGTATGTATCACTTAATACAATATGCTGATGATTTCATTCTAATCTGTTCCTCTGACAGCCCACCCTAGCTACTATCACTTAAGATTCCTTTAACTCATTTGAAGAGCTGGATGTCTGTCACTTAACTTCTGCTAAATAAAAAAAAATGCTACTTTTACTTTCTGTAAAGCTTATATCCATGAAAACAACAACAACAATCAAAATAAACAACTTTAACATTTCCTTTCTAAACAATCCTAACATTGAAGTTGTTTCTCATACTAAACTCCCTGATGTAACAAAAGATGATAACCTAAAGTTTGGTCTCCATATAAAACACTAAAAACTCACCCAAAACTAGGTATGCTGTATAGAAATAAATATTAAAAGCCCAACTACAACTCTAGCCAACACATATCTTTTACCTTTTCTTCTTTATGGCTCTCACATATTGACTGGTCCACAGTCCACTTTAAAATCCAAACTAAAACAATACTGTAATAAAGTTGTAAGATTTGGAGCTGGTCTACCCTATTGTACCCATCACGGCTCTGGACTTAAATCACTAAACTGGCTGAAGTTTCCCCATCAGCTAGCTTTTACACAGTTACTGTTAGTACGCAAACTAATAAACAGCCCATCTTCCTGCCCAATTATGAGCAACATTGTCAACCACTATATTTCAAATTGACCACTGCTCTCAAACTGACAAACATAAATCAAAGAAAATTGTAAGTTACAGCTTGCATTCCAAATGTATGGTCACATTTTGGATCTCCATCCCAATCCCTATCAGATATGAATCGTTAATTAATTAATTAATTAATTAATTAATTCATTCATTCATTCATTCATTCATTCATTCATTCATTCATTCATTCCTTTAAGCCATTGCTAAAAGAATTCCTTTCTGAATTCTTGTCTCTGTTTTTGAACCCCAACAGGCTAATACCAAAATGTATCTCTTGTCCATGTCTCCGTATTTTTTATGTTAATTTATTATGCACCAGACCAGTGCCTTTGTATGTCATGCATACATTTATATATATATATGTGTGTGTATGCACACACACACACACACACACACACACACACACACACACACACACACACACACACACACATACTAACTCATGCCTTAAAATCTCTCCCACAGAAACAGCTATTAAATCCAACTACTACTTCATAGACTGTATAGCTGTGCTATAATAAAGCTGCACATTTTGCAGCCAATCAACCCTAGCATACCCATCAATGCTCTGCACTTAAACCACTAAACTGCCTTGAATTTCCCCATCAGCTAGCATTTACACAATTTTTGGTACACAAAAGGATAAACAACCCATCTTCCTGCCTAATTATCAGCAACATCCTCAACCACTATCTTTCAAACTGACCCCTTCAATCACACTGGCGAACAATTACTTGAAATTTATAAATCAAAAAAATCTGTAAGGTATAGCTTATGTTCCAACTGCATGGTCAAATTTTGGATCTCCATCCCTGTCCCTATCAGCTACCTAATATTCATTCATTTATTCATTCCTTTGAGCCTTTACTAAAACAATTCCTTTCTGAACTCTTGGCTTGGTTTCTGATCCACACCAGGCTGATACCAACATTTCCTCAATGTCTATGCCAATTCCCTTATTTAGCCTATCTCAAACCAACATTTCTGACTCTACTATTGGCCTGCCAACATTTCTGACTCTACTATTGGCCTGCATTGACTGACAACTCTTTAATACTTCACCACCCTACTGTTTAGCAAGTTCAACTGAATATTTTTCTTTTGCATTACTGCAGAGGGAAACCTTTACCTTCTGCTACTGCAGAAGTCAGAATGATGAACATACAGCAGTAGTGTAAATTGCACTTACCTATAACAGTAGATGTTTGAATTCCTCATTGCTGCAGTAGACTGTGAGTTGTACCCTACCAGGAATACAACAACTGGCTAACTTCCAAAAGTTTTCATCTTCTCCCACACAGTCACTCTGGCTACTTATAGGATGGTCCCTTTTAGAAGGAAACTATATAAACAGCCAAAGTGACTATGAATCTTCAGGACATTTTTTTCCTCAACAGCAAATGGGGAACTCATTCTACTAAACTATGTGTAAATATAAATAATAGCAACCAACAATATAACCCACAAGGACTATATACAAGAATGGGGTGGGGGATGGGTGTGGCTACTGGAATGGTAATATTTTCTTTATAGGCGAGTACAACTTATTCAACTGTTTTATGTTCATCATTCTTATTGCTGCAGTAGCTTATTGTTAGACTACCAGAGTTCTTCCAACATGGGAGGTGGAAGGATAAGGGTACAGGAGCCGCTGAAGAATGGTCCAAGGAAACCCAGCTCTAGACCTGGAAAAAGATTTCAAATTATAATGCTTTGTGAATGTAAGGATGGAAAACTGAGTTGCTGCATCTAGAATGTTTCCAGAGTCCACCAGTACGCAGTATTTCATTGTAGAATTTAAGACTCTAGGAGAATGTGTCTTAACACTGCCTAGTATGGATCTTTCATGGTGGAAGTAAGAAAAAAACAATAGCAGAAGGCAACCACCTATAAACAGTCTATTAAGATAGGGATTGATCTTTCCTAATCCCAGAATAGAAAACTAAAGGACTTAGTTCTGCCAAGACACTACCTGAGTTGCCTATGAATATCCAGTGTGTAAAATGTCTTCTCTCCTGTCTTTAGGCTCTGGATGGAAAACATGGAGATTGATGGCTTAATTTAATGGAAACTCTGAAACAATCTTGCAAGCAGAGTGATCGTGTCTCTACAGAAAACCAGAAAGGGTTTTCCTACCACAAGACTTTGCAGCTTAGATACTCTTCTTGCAAATGTCAGAGCAGTCAGAAGAGCAGTTTTCCATGTAATGGACCTTGAATCAGCCTGCCTGGTAGGTTCAAAAGGAAATATTATAGCAATAACCCACGCCTGGGTGTGGGTAATGCTGGATTTACCCACGGTTGGCGTGGTTTGGTCCAAGCCCGAGGAAACAGCCAACCGTCAGCATTACCCACAACCAGAAGTGGTTATTTTATTATATGACATTATTTAAGAAAAGAAACTATTACTTTTCTTAAATAATGGCATAGTATAGCCTGTTTACTGCCCTTCCGCAGATGTTTGGCATCCGTGGCAGTTCTGATGTACTGCACGCCTGTGCAGTACATCAAATGAGCAAAAACGGAGAAAGCAAGATCTCCGTTGCTTTTTTTTTACTGTTTTCGCTATGTTAAATGGGTTTAACATAGCAAGACAGTTTTTAAATAAGCAATGGAGATGTCCGTTGCTTACTTTAAAACTGTCTCGCTATGTTAAACCCATTTAACATAGTGAAACAGTAAAAAAAGCAACGGAGATCTTGCTTTCTCCGTTGCTTTTTAAAACCTGTCTCACTATGTTAAATGGGTTTAGCATGGCGAGACAGCTTTAAAATAAGCAGCGGAGATCTCCGTTGCTTTTTTTTTAAAACCTGTCTTGCTATGTTAAACCCATTTAACATAGCGAGACAGTGTTTTAAAAGTAGAGTTATACTAATGGAAAAACATTAGTATAACTCGATTTACAATGTGCACACTGGCCAATCAGCGTGCACGTTTTGGGGGGGTCATGGTATAAAATTAGTTATTCAAACACAAAGCTGAGATTCCAAGGAGGAGGATCCTGTCTTCAAGGAAGCCTCAGGTACACAACTCCTTTTAAAAACTGTTTGACAGTAAACAATGAAGAAAAAGGGAGCAAGCTGAAATTGCCACAAGATGTACCTGTATACAGGCATGAAAAAGGTCAGAAGATAACTCACAGAAACATTTAAGCACCAGTGGTACAGAATACCTTGTGGCTTCCTGGTTATTGGCTAGAAACCAACTAGAAATTTTTTTGCTAATATATTATTTTCTGGCAACAAGTTTTCTTGCCTTCTTCAGTACCTGCTACACATCCCCAAGAAACAGGTCCCTAAAAGGTATAAAAATTGAATCATTCAGATAGTCAGCTGAAGTTCTTTCATATTGGGGTGTATCAAACTTCTCTTGCCCTGTGTGAGTGATCCAGTAATTGCTCATGGTCAGTTCCATAAGAAGGGAGAACCAATTTTGCCTGGACCAGAAGAGTGTTACCATAATGATTTTTGTAAAGCCTTTGTCAAGTCTTCAGAATTACCTTGGAAATCATTGCAAAGGTGAAAGTGGATATAGAAACATCCCCAGTCAGGTGAATGAAAGAGGATCTGTTTTCTAGCCCTAACAGGGAGTCCTACAACAGAATCTGTTTAGTCTGTTTTGAAGTGAGGCAAACAAATATACTTCAGGTGTTCTCAACATCTGTATCAACTCCTGGAAGACCTCTTTATTGGATTTCCAGTTCTGAGGGTCTGGCCAGGATCTGCTTAACTTGTCTGCCACTATGCTTTGCTCTGACAGTATGTAAGAATTTTGACGAGTTAAGTTGACTTAAGGGTAACTGCCAAATGCTCACTGCCAGCTAGCATGGAGGGGGGCATGCCTCTCAACCTCTCAGTGCAAGAAATCTGGACAAAGACAACAATATTTCTATTTCTGTCCAGATTTCTTGCACTGAGAGGTTGAGAGGTATGTTCCTTGTACTTTTACCCCCATTGAAATTGCTCCTCCACCAAGGAATCTTGTCAGAAATGATTGTATTGGGAGTGGATGAAAAACAAAAGAGAGTTAGATTCTGAGACATCTGATCCCTCCCCCGATGCATTACAGCCTGATAAAGTCTATGACTGGAATATGAAATTCAGTGTGATGAGGTGCCACTGACTCTTTCTATTATGTAAACTGGCAAAGGGATTCATGAGAATCATGGAAGACCTATAGTCTAATATCTTGAAAAATTCTCTATCCATAGTCTAAGATTGAATAGAAAAGTTTTGGAAGACTTCCAGATACAAATCCACCATTTCCTGAGGAACAAAAGTGTTTTGAGACACACTGTCTGTTATGCAACCAGAAACACAATCCTACGTGATGGAGTGAGAGGGGATTTTTGCATATTTATCAAGAATCCCAGATGCTCCAGGAGGGATGATAGTTTTTGTTAAAAACTCCTGATAAATGGAAAAAGACTCTGAGCAATTGAGTAAGTCACTAAAATAAGGAAAAATGTGGATACCTTGCAATCTTCGGTGTGTCACTACTGGGGCTAGACACTTTGTAAACACTCTTGGTGAAATGGACAACCCAAAAGTGTAATGTGACCCACACTCACACAATCTTAGAAATCTATTGAAGATTTTTGCTATTATAATGTGATGATAAGCACCTTCAAGGTCTAAAGTTAACATAAAACTCTAATCTGGAATCAGAGCATACTTTGGTGGATAAATATCTTGATTTTGGGATTACAGGATTTGGGATCATAGGAGGTTACTAGTCTAATGGTGCTATATACATTTTAAACCTTTCATGTCCTACCCAAACCAACAAATCAGAAAGTTCTACTAACCCAAGCTTTTACACCACACCTTTCCTCCACAAAACCAATCATTAGCTCCCATTACTTTGGGTAATATAACCTACTCTCATCTTTACTTTAACTTACACCAGTCTTACCTATCTTATAGCACCCTTAATCAAACTCGGCATCATGCCTATAATAACTAACTCGACTTCTACCAAAATACTTCTCATTGCCACACCTGTTCTAACCTCAGCTAATCTCCTAACCTCCTTCAAAAATCTGAATTATTCTCAATTTCACTATCCTCATAAACAAACAATCATACAATCTCTCACTACCTCTCTCAATCATATAAATATAACACCCACATCGAGCTACCTTCTATCAAATTACCACAGACTGGCCCACATTACAAACAATACCATAATAACCAGGAAAGTTCAGTATCATATCAGTAACACACATAATCCTTTGCTTAGACTAAAAAGACAATCCTTAGAAGATGGAGACATCCATCCTAATCCAGGCCCAGCCAATGTCCTAACCACTAATTCACATACTCTCAATCCCTCTATCCCACTCTCCCATACCAAACTCCCCAACTCACTCATGATAGTTCATCTCAATATCCGTAGCTTAAATAACAAACTGGCCTAACTCCATGCTCTTTAGATGTGTACTCCTTTGACATCCTATGTTTGACAGAAACATAGTTAAGACCTAAAACTCAAGATAATGAAATCACATCTCCAGGCTACAATATATTGAGACATGATTGCAACAAAAGAAAGGTTGGGGGAGTTGCAATTCTATTCAAAGATGGCCTAATAGTTACCTCTTCATCCTATAACTCTCCTACTGACAATAATGCTGAACTACTCATCTCCAAAATACAGCTCAGCTCTAATAAATCAATATATATCATCTGTATCTATTTACCTCCTGGGAACAACATCAGTACACTAAAAAATATACTTAGCTGGGTCACATCAACTTTCCCACAAGAAACTATAATCCTAGGTGACTTTAATATTGACTGGATGAGCATCAATACTGAACATCCAACTTCCCATATTAACCTTCATGGCTTCTCTCAAACCATTACCTTTCCTACTAGAATTAACAAACCAAATAAAAAAGAGACTACCTTAGACTGGATTCTTATTAATAACTTCCACCAAAGGTATAAGGTAAGGACCTTCCCTGAAACAGTAAGTGATCACTCATTGACCTACATAATCAGGGAAAAGATTAATATTTCTCACCCTGCTTGTAATTGGTCTCCCCTAAGAACCCTCCCACTTGAAGAGGCTGTCAAATACTTTAACTCTAGATTCTTAACTATCCTTGACCAGCATGCACCTAAGCGTACCATCAGAATTAAGTCAAAACCAGCACCTTGGCTCTCTAAAGAAACCAGGCATAAAATCCTACTCAGAAATAAAACCTGGGCTAGGTGGCAAAGTACTAAAAATCCAACAGATCACCAAGTATTTAGACAGCTGAGAAATATGACAAAAAAAGCTATACTTTCAGAATAAAAAGACTTAGGGCCAGATTCACAATGGCTTGCACGGAGTCTAAGAGTAGAGTAAGACTCCATGCAGCCATCATGTCCAACGAGCGATCCAGGAACAGCCTGCAGGGGCGTGCAAGAGAGCTCCTAAAATGGCTCTTACACGGACAGGCTGGGATATGCAAATTACCTCAATTGCAGGTGAAAGGCATGCAAATGAGGTAGATTTGCGATTCAGGAAACCCAAACCTGTCCAAGTAAGAGCAGTGTTATTTGCAGAAATGTACTCAGTTGACAAGTGAGTACCGTTCTGCAAATAGCAAAACGGAGCCGTGACAGCTCTAAATAAAGGTTGCATCCAGTGCAGGAAGCCAGCCAATGGCCAAATATATTGCCAATAGAAATATTTCCTGATGCAATATGAAAAAAAAAAATTTTTCGCCGATTTCTGATGTTTAAGCGTAGCGCAGCGCTGCGCAAACGGGCTGCGCTCTAAAACCCAGAAAACTAAAAATTAAAACCCACAAATGTGGATCTTATTTAAATTGTTAATGTACAATGCAAGGGAATGGCAGGCTGAAGACAACATGGCCACCAAGTAGAGGTTGCTAAGGGGGGAAGCTCAGTCTAAGAGATGTAACCAAGCATTAGTAGGCAATCCTATGTAAATGAGGGTTAGGATAGTGAATCGCAAGTTTACATAGCAAATGAGCACAGTCAGTGGAGTGTAGGAGTAGGATAAGGGGAGTAACAGAGTAAAAGATAGGTGACATCATGAAGGGGGTAAGTATGAAAGAAGTAAAGCTCATTGGAGCAGAGTGGCATGTGTCAGCTGTCATTTACACATCATGGAAAGAGGTGTGTCAACAGGTAAGCTAGGGAAAGGCAAGAAATGGAAGGTGTATGCCGTGGATAATACCAAAGTTTCTTGCTGAGTGGGTATGAGTGCGTGTGCATGCCTGTAAACCCAAGTAAGACAGAGTGTGCGATGTAAGTGTGAGTGCGCGCGTTTAAGCCGGAGTAAGCATGTATAAGGCTGTTTAAAGAGTTGTAAGCGCGTTTGCACTGATGTGCGCATGCTTTAACCCGAATAAGCAAGTTTTAGTCCGTGTAAGCATGTGTGCGTGTGTGTTAGCTGCTGTGCACGTGTTTGCACTTGTGTGCGCGGTGCTCCCCCCTGAGGAAACAGAAAGGAAAAAGGAAGCACAACAAATAGTAGGAAGCTACCAGGGAGTACTAGCAGAGCTAGCAGGTGAAAACAATCAGAATCAGGCAATTACACAGGCAGTACACTAGCCCAGTCCAGCCTAGCACTTAAAACTCTACAAACAACAGTCCATTATGTTTCTCACAACAGACACTGCAGTAAGCTAATAGAAGTGAAAACTGAAAAAGCTTTACTGAGACAAAGAAATGTTAGGGGCTGCCACTGCTGTTATAAGGCGACATATGCAACATGCTGAGGGTGGTGACAATGGAAATGCTGCTGGACAACCCACAGTGAGGAGACGGTGAAGAGTGTACAGGCCCAGGGTAACCTACCAGGGGCTACATGATCTGGAGATAGTGGAGCGCTATAGAGTGGACAGAGACCTGCTGCAACAAATTGTTGAGCTGTGCAGGCCACACCTCACACACAGAACCAACAGAGGGGAACCCATCCCAGTGGAAACCAAGGTATGTGTTGGCCTAAGAATATTAGCAACAGGTACCTTCCAGAGACCAACTGGTGATATGATGGGGATATCACAGGCATCAGCATCCAGGGTACTGCACCAGTTCCTGGATGCCATGTCAGCACATGTTGGTGATCATGTATATTTCCCCAATTACCATGAGGTATTGGCCAGCAATATGTGTCTCTTCCAGCAAATAGCGGAATACCCTGAGGTAGTGGGTGCAATAGACTGCACACACATACACATCAAAGCACCAGCCGGTGAGCGGGGTAGGGTCTACTTCAACCGCAAGGGCTTCCCCTCCATCAACTGCCAGGTCATGTGTGATGCCCAGGGCATAATACTGAATGTGTGTGTGCAGGCTGCACTGGAAGTTACCATGATTCCCATATCTGGCATCTGATGCAGCTGTACCAGACATTTGCCACTGGGGACATCCCACATGGTTACCTAGTGGGGGTGCTGGCTATGCACTGGAGTCATGGCTGATGACACCCATCAGAAACACACACACACCTGAACAGGAACACCATAATGAGGCACATGCACAAACACGTAATGTAATAGAGCATGTGTTTGGGCTGCTCAAGTCATGGTTCTGGTGCCTGGACACATCTGGTGGAGCCTTGCAGTGCTCACCAACTACATGTACCCAAATTGTCATGGTATGTGCTATGCTACATAAAATGATCCTGCGAAAACAGCTGCAGCAGGACCAGCATAGGCCTGGGCCAAACAGCCCCCCACCATTGCCAAGGCCATCACAGGCAGAGCATGACTTGGAGGAAGAACAACCTGAGCCTGCCCCAGTAGACAGAAGGAGGCATGCCCAGTATGCTTTGGCCTTGGCAAACAGGCAATGCATAGCACATACACTGGCTCAGTAGGAACTCTGGAAATTATACCTCTCTCTGACTCGCACATATAGTAAAAGGGATGCCTAACTTGACACTGCCTGCTTTCAAACATGTACAGGGAGTGTAGTATGTGCATCCAACATAGGCAGCCCTACAGCACCACCTAAGACATGATTGCCATGTGTTAAGCAATATAAAGCAGTGCTAAACAGCATTTACCACCATGTAGTATATGCAAACAAAATCGCACACACCAACTAGCACAACTGTGGTCAATGTTGAGTAATATTGGGCAACGTCCAGCAATGTTGGTGAATACTGAGCAATCTCGGACAAGCCTGGTCTAAGTAGGGCATAGCTGAACAAAAGCCAACATGTTCATATTTGCTTAACTGGCCCTTAAGCGGTCTGCTCTGCTCAGTATGAAAATATAAAGCAGTGATGGGCCTCTAACCCAGGATACTATGCACTATAGTCAAAGTACTGAACCACTAAACCATGATAGTATTGCAGTAGTTAGCCTGTATGAAGGAATGTTGATAAGTCTATGCAAAGTATCTCATGGAAACCCTGCAGGCACAGCATAATCCCTGTCGAGTTATGACACAAAGGTGAGTCCTGCAGTAAGAACAGAACCTGACTTCCAACACACACAGTATAAATGTTAATATTGGTCATGTTCGCACACATCAACAAATGTAGTGGACCTCAGATATCAACATACTGAAAGGTCACACTGGGCATCCTCACACACTTGAATAAATGAGACAAATGTCAGGCAACAAAACACAAAAAGCTTGAACTGGGTATGCTCACACACTTAGGTCATGTCTGAGTACAGCAGTGGGCCACGCATGTCTGGCAGTTGCATGTGTTAACCCAGGAACCTGTCACTATCCAGCAATCTGCCCTGTGCACACAGTTATATGACAACAGACACATCTATAATATAGTGGAACCCTGTCATAATCAAATATGTTCTGCAGATACTGAAGTTGTTCATAGAAACTGATAAAGCAAAGATGATAAAGACCTGCAAACAGTATCAGCAATAAACATTGTGCATCCTGAACATTAGCATAGGTTCAGAGGTCAAAACTAGGCTATCTGCCCTAGGGCATGTACAAGCCTAGCCAGAGTGTGTTTGCCATTTGCAACCCTGTCAGATTACTACACTGTGTGTGTGAATAGTAGGTCACACAAGATAGCCCATGTACGTTTAGGCTAGTGTGCCTCTGTCTAGCAGGGACACAGAAGATATCCCAGGGGTAAACATATGATCACCCATACAGTTGTCAAGATGTCTCCTGTAGGTGGTCAGTGGGTGGCTCTGCCTATGTGAAACTGGGATTACAATCTGGAGTGAGTGGAGCCTCTGGGATAAGAATCTGTCCCTCCAGCATGTCCTATTAACATCTGTGCTGAGGTATACATCCCTGGAGTGTGTAGCTCTAAGGGAGTCAGATATCCTGAGGTGGAGCATGTCCAGTAATTCTGGATTAGGTCTATCTGTAAACAACTGGGGCACACATCATATCCGAGTAGGTGGCTAGTGACTGAGTAGAGCTGGAGATACTGCATCCAAACTGTGCAGGGCATCCGTGTGAGTCCCTAGATCTGCTTAGTGAGGAACTTCTGTGGCCAGTACAGTTGCTGCAGGTGTCGAGTAAGGTACACCCCAAATGTGGCATTGTAACCAAGCATGGTTGTGAAGAATATTGTAACCAAGCATGGTTGTGATGAGTATAGGGGCACAATGACCTCACTCGATCTAGATGTGAAACCATATGGGATAAGGTGGCCCATATAGAAGGTGTATCCACCCACTTTGGCAACGTGAATGTCAAAGGCAACAATACAAACAAGTCATGTCCCCAAACCCCTAATAACTCCTACCGTATGTAATGGAGTACTACCTATGTGGTAATGTGTGGGCATGTTGTTATTCCCAAAGGGAATGACTATGCAACTAATGGCATTTAGCTGTAGGCCATGGCTCAGGCACCAGTCATCCATCTCTGTGAGACCCTGTTTGAGTATGCATGTGGCAGCTGGAGAGTTGATCATGGCACCCAGTTTGCAGTCAAGTGCAAATATGTTCAGCCATATTCCCTCTGTGGTAGCCTGTACGTCAGACAAATATATACTGAACAAGAGAGGTCCCAGGACCAAGCCGTGTGGGATGCCACGTGTAACTGGTGCATAGTCAGACATGGCACCTGCAATTCTGACCATGTGGGTGCTATCCCTGATTCAGGTAGCAATTCATCGTGTGAGATATGTGTCCATATCGACGCTGGTGAGCCTATGCATAATGGCCCAGTGGGTTATTGTGTTGAAGGGTTTTGCAAGATTCAGGTAGGCTGTGTGGACAACCGTCCCTATGTTGATGGACCTGTTAACTGGTTAAAGAATACAAACAGGTTCAAGAGGCAAGATCTGCCTACAACAATGCCGAAATGTGTAGGACATAGTGTCTGTAGGTTCCCGATGTCTATGTGTATGAGTCCCATGACAATACGCTCCATAGCTTTGCAGAACAGGCTAGTTAGGCTTATAGGGCAATATTGTCTGTGGTCTGTTGTGGCACCAACTCTGTGGAGTGGGACCACTGTCACTGTACACCATTCCTTGGGTACATATCCTGTAGTAACTCCAATATTGAACAGTGATGTAATGTGAGGGTTACGTCTGTCATGAGGCTCATGTAAGATGCAGGCCAGGACACCATCTGGTCCCATTGACACTGTGATGTATGCTTTGGGGAGGGCAGCACTCACCTGTTACTGTGTGATGTCAGGGAGGTTATACTCTGTTGGGATGGATAGTTGCTCCTTAGGGGGGATGGGGGGGAGACATCTGCACTGAACCTGTTTGCCAGGATGTTGGCAATGCCAGTGGGTTCAGGGCAAGTTTAGTCAGTATGCAGTAACTCACAGCATATCAGTGAGTGTCCACCCAGGTTCCTGACATAACTGAAGAAGGCTGTGTGATAGTCCTAAGTGTCTGGTGCAATTGTTCAGTAGAAGTGGCCCTTAGAAAAGTTCATGAGTGATCGTAGCTGTCTGCTAGTACAGATCACAGATGCCTTCCCAGTCTGGGATTGTGCTCTATCATGTAGTAGCTTTCTCCTGATGTTGTACAGCTTATTAATGGCTGGAGTCTACCAGACAAGTCCCCTGCCATTGGAGGAGTGAGTCCTGTTGTTATTTGGGATAGCACAATCCATGCAGTCCACTAGGTGTCCATAGAATGTGTATGTAAAGGATTCAGCAGTGTGAGCTGTATTTGCCACTGTCTCAGGGTCTCTGCAGGATACCACCTTGCTTTGGTGAAGTGAGACGTTGGCTCATGAGAAGTTCACCAAGATTACCCAGGATGGGTGTGTGGAGGGTATATGTATGTCCAGTGAGATACATGTATGTTCTGACCTTACCAATGAGGGGTATATCGCTGGTGTGGAACATAGAGTCCCCATGTTGGTGATGATCAGGTCCAATATGTATTCCCCCTTGTGGCTGTGCTGACTGGTTGTGCCATAGCATATGAGTCTACAAATTGTAGTGACTGTTGGGTGAGGGTGTTGGGGCTTGAGTAGTATCCCCAGTCAATATTTGTGTATATGAAGTCACCCAATATAATGGTGTTTGTGTAGACCTTCATATTCTCCATAGTTCCCATGAAAGCCGAGTGTGGTTCCTGAGTTTGGGAGGATGGTCTGTAGCAGGCAACAAACTGAAAGGCAGTTTTGCACAATGGGAGTTGTATATGTATGGTCTGTGATGCTTTGTGCAGTGCTACTAACCCGGAGGTGTGTGTATTTGTGATGTATATGGATACTCCCCCTAGTTGTGTTGTCTGTTCCAAGTCTTGTCAGAAAGCATGGTATGAAACATAACCTGGTAGTGCTGGTGTGCATAAATGACCTGAACCAGGCATCTGTTAGTGCACAGATATCGCTATCCTCCATACTGAGGAGAGTCCTGAGTGGCCGCAATATGAGGGTAACACATCTGGTGTTGAGCAGCATTACCCTTTGTTTCATTTAACCTGTAATGTCTATGGAGGTGGGTTTGACTTTTGAGCCTTGCTTAAAAAAGGCACTATGGTGGTAGCAAGAGCCTTAGCCAGCATTCAAAAGTCCAAGGGTGACAGGTGCAAGCTGTCCATAGTGAAGCTACATGGCATGTTGAGCATGTCACCACAGGCTGACAGACACTGTATCCCCTATGAATGAAACAAATTTGTTAGGCAACTGCTAAACGTGATATGTTTGTCTGTATACTGTGACATCATAATTGGTGGGTGTAAGATGCTAGACAAGGTCAGGGTCATACTGGCCTGGGCTACATGATCAGAGTGTTCCTCCATGTATCATGTCATGTGGTCCAGGGAGTAACATCTGAGGTTTTACTCACCAGCATGGACAATGATGGTGCCAGTCCCGTACTTGCTTTGGAGTGACCTGACTGCATGTGTTATGTGGCAGATCCTGGCACCCGACAGACAGCCCAAAGTGACTATTCCCTTGTTTGGGCTGGTGAGTGGTACATCAGTGTGTCTGACAATAAGTGTCGCCTATTACAAGTGTATTAGGTGTGTTGCTTAGCCCGAAGGGCAGTGACTGTGTAGCACACTGACATTGTGAACTATGTGATATGTGGGTATTGTAGTGGGGTAGCAGTTGTGTGTGAGTCTGCTTTGGAGGTCTCTACTGCTTAAGCAGAGTTCATTTACAGCATCCGAGTATGTCTATGTGTGATAATGTGGTTTGAGTGCAGTCGCTAGAGGATATGTGAGACTGATATGTGATGTGTGTGGTTACCTTCACCACCTGATAGACTGTGCCAGTCATGGGTCGAGAGAGTTCAGCACCATGTATGTCTGTATAGGTGCATCTCACACAAATATCTGAGTTTGTCAGGAGGAGGAGGGGGTTGTCTGTGTACATGAGGCAGATGTGACATTGTGTCAATATCACAATATTCACCAGCTGGACTGGAGAGTACACATGAAACCGACCCCTGTACATGCCAGGATATTATGATGACATACTCTGTAGCCTGATCACAAAGGATCAGTAGGGTGTTAAGTGTGTAAAAGAGTATAACAGGGATTAGTGCTCATGTTCATTGATGTTTTGTAAAGAGTAGCTGAGAAGGAGTCCAGACTGAATCATGACACCTCCTTCAGCTATGTCATATATAGCAATGTACACCCATATATGTCCTGAGTCAGGGCCAACTGTACCTGACTGACAATGCCGACATCCTAACAGACAGGCCCATATGTACATACCCATCTCCCACTGACAATAGTTCATATCATCATACCAGGAGATATCACATGTAGAATGGATGAGCAGCTACCCCAATGCCAAAAGTATGGCAGCAAGTGGAATACATTGATTCCCAATATGTGTCATGCACAAACTACAGAACAAACAGATCCTGCACCTGAACAGTCAGCTGAGCCTCACCCCCTACACAGGAAGTGGAACTGTTGAATGTGTCACAGCAACATATGGAACTCCCCACAAGTGCTGGTGCACAACACACCATGGAAAGTCAAGTCCAGTACGACTATGAAGTCTGATCTGCAAGGTCATGGAGTCCATCATGGTTCCAGTCATAAACAGAGCTATTGGAAGCTGACATACACACAACCCTACCAACTGTGGTATGTTCATGTGCGGATCATGGTTCCCATACATGCTAGACTGTTTGCAAGGCAGCCACCCAGGACATACATCACTGAACACATCTACACATGTCTCACATAGACTTTGAATAGCCATTTATCAACATCTCAGACACATATAGTATCCACAAAACCAACAAGCTGTGCATAAATATGTGTTGACATATGACGGAATGTCAATGTGTCCACAGATAGATCACACAAGGCAAGGATTATGAGGTCTTGTTAAAGCTGTTGACACCTGCTGATCCACATGGACCATTCCTGGGATGGCATGAAACAAAGTGTACACACATCACCATGTCCAGTCTGATGATGTTACCATCCTATAAATACAGCAGGAGAAGGGAAAACAGGTAGTAAAGCAGATAGCACACCATGTTAATGTGTCTCTTTCTAGTACCCTAGCATAGTTTGTTAGGGGGTTGAATCCTGCAAACAATGAGAGTGTGTGTGTGGGGGGGTGGAGTATGTGTGCAGTTTCCTTTGAAAGGTTTTCCCTTTTTGGAGACTGGGAAAACTCACTAAAAGAGGTACATTCCTCTTTGGAAAGTCTGATGATGTCCCCATCCTACAAATACAGCAGGAGAAGGGAAACCAGCCAGTAAAGCAAGTAGTGCGTCATGTTAATGCATCTCTTTCTAGTATCATAACATAGTTAGGTAGGGGTTTTAATCTTGCAAACAGTGCGTGTGTGTGGTTTCCTTTGAAAGGTGTTCCCTTTTTGGAGACTAGGAAAACTCACTAAAAGAGGTACATTCCTCTTTGGAAAGTCTGATGATATCACCATCCTACAAATACAGCAGGAGAAAAAAAAAAACAGCCAGTAAAGCAAATAGCACGCCGTGTTAATGTGTCTCTTTCTAATATCAAAACATTGTTAGATAGGGGTATGAATCCTGCAAATACTGCCTGTGTGGGGGTGCATGTGTGTAGTTTCCTTTGAGAGGGTTTCCCTTTTTGGAGACTGGGAAAACTCACTTAAAGAGGTACATTCCTCTTTGGAAAGTCTGATTTGTGTACGTGTGCAGTTTCCTTTGAGAGGTGTTCCCTTTTTGGAGACTGGGAATACTCACTAAAAGAGGTACATTCCTCTTTGGAAAGTCTGATGATGTCACCATCCTACAAATACAGCAGGAGAAGGGAAACCAGTTTCCTTTGAGATGTGTTCCCTTTTTGGAGACTGGGAAAACTCACTAAAAGAAGTACATTTCTCTTTGGAAAGTCTGATGTGTGTATGTGTGCAGTTTCCTTTGAGAGGTGTTCCCTTTTTGGAGACTGGGAAAACTCACTAAAGAGGTACATTCCTCTTTGGAAAGTCTGATGTGTGTATGTGTGCAGTTTCCTTTGAGAGGTGTTCCCTTTTTGGAGACTGAGAAAACTCACTAAAAGAGGTACATTCCTCTTTGGAAAGTCTGATGATGTCACCATCCTACTAATACAGAAGGAGAAGGGAAACCAGCCAATAAAGCAAATAGCGCACCATATTAGGGGTGTGTGTATGTGTGCAGTTTCTTTTGAGAGGTGTTCCCTTTTTGGAGACTAGGAAAACTCACTAAAAGAGGTACATTCCTCTTTGGAAAGTCTGATGATGTCACTATCCTACAAATACAGCAGGAGAAGGAAAACCAGCCAATAAAGCAAATAGCGCACCATGTTAATGCGTCGCTCTTTAGTATCATAACATTATTAGGTAGGGATTTGAATCTTGTAAACAGTGTGTGTGTGAGGGATGTGTGCAGTTTCCTTTGAAAGTGTTCCCTTTTTGGAGACTGGGAAAACTCACTAAAAGAGGTACATTCCTCTTTGGAAAGTCTGATGATGTCACCATCCTACAAATACAGCAGGAGAAGGGAAACCAGCCAATAAAGCAAATAGCATGCCGTGTTTGGGGGTGTGTGTGTGCAGTTTCCTTTGAGAGGTGTTCCCGTTTTGGAGACTGGGAAAACTCACTAAAAGAGGTACATTCCTCTTTGGAAAGTCTGATGATGTCACCATCCTACAAATACAGCAGGAGAAGGGAAACCAGCCAATAAAGCAAAAAGTGTGCTGAGTTAATGCGTCTCTCTCTCTCTCCCTAGTGTCATAACATAGTTAGGTAGGGGTTTCAATCCTGTAAACACTGACAGTGAGTGTGTGTGTGTGGGGGTGTGTGTATGTGTGCAGTTTCCTTTGAGAGGTGTTCCCTTTTTGGAGACTGGGAAAACTCACTAAAAGAGGTACATTCCTCTTTGGAAAGTCTGATTTGTGTATGTGTGCAGTGAGAGTGTGTGTGTGGGTGTGTGTGTATGTGTGCAGTTTCCTTTGAGAGGTGTTCCCTTTTTGGAGACTTGGAAAACTCACTAAAAGAGGTACATTCCTATTTGGAAAGTCTGATGATGTCACCATCCTACAAGTACAGCAGGAGAAGGGAAACCAACCAATAAAGCAAATAGCACACCGTGTTGGGTGTATGTGTGCAGTTTCCTTTGAGAGGTGTTCCCTTTTTGGAGACTGGGAAAACTCACTAAAAGAGGTACATTCCTCTTTGGAAAGTCTGATGATGTCACCATCCTACAAATACAGCAGGAGAAGGGAAACCAGCCAATAAAGCAAATAGCGCGCTGTGTTAATGTGTCTCTCTCTAGTATCATAACATAGTTAGGTAGGGGTTTCAATCCTGTAAACACTGACAATGAGTGTGTGTGTGTGTGTGTGTGGGGGTGTGTGTATGTGTGCAGTTTCTTTTGAGAGGTGTTCCCTTTTTGGAGAATGGGAAAACTCACTAAAAGTGGTACATTCCTCTTTGGAAAGTTTGATGTGTGTATGTGTGCAGTTTCCTTTGAGAGGTGTTCCCTTTTTGGAGACTGGGAAAACTCACTAAAAGAGGTACATTCCTCTTTGGAAAGTCTGATGATGTCACCATCCTATAAATACAGCAGGAGAAGGGAAACCAGCCAATAAAGCAAATAGCGCGCCGTGTTGGGGGGGGTTGTATGTGTGCAGCTTCCTTTGAGAGGTGTTCCCTTTCTTTAGACTGGGAAAACTCACTAAAAGAGATACATTCCTCTTTGGAAAGTCTGATGATGTCACCATCCTACAAATACAGCAGGAGAAGGAAAACCAATCAATAAAGAAATAGCCTGCCGGGTTAATGTGTTTTTATCTAGTATCATAACATAGATAGGTAGGGGTTTGAATCCTGTAAACACTGATAGTGTGTGTGTGTGTTTGGGGTAGAGTGTGTGTATGTGTGCAGTTTCTCTTTGAGAAGTGAAACTCACTAAAGGAAATGCATTCCTCTTTAGAAAGTCCAATGATGTCACCATCCTACAAATACAGCAGGAGAAAGGAAATCAGCCAATAAACCAAGTAGCGTGCTGTGTTAATGTGTCTCTTTCTAGTGTCATATCATAGTTACGTAGGGGTTTGAATCCTATAAACACTGAGTGTGTGTGTGGGAGGTGTATGTGTGCAAATGCCTTCAAAAGGCATGACCCTTTTTGGAGACTGGGAAAACACACTAAAAGAGGTACATTCCTCTTTGGAAAGACTGATGATGTCACCATCCTACAAGTACAGCAGGAGAAGGGAAACCAGCAAGTAAAGCAAATAGTGCATCGTGTTAATGCGTCTCTCTCTAGTATCATACAATAGTTAGGTAGGGGTTTTAATCCTGCAAACAGTGCATGTGTGCAGTTTCGTTTGAAAGGTGTTCATTTTTGGAGACTGGGAAAACTCACTAAAAGAGGTACATTCCTCTTTGGAAAGTCTGATGATGTCACCTTCCTACAAATACAGCAGGAGAAGAAAAACCAGCCAGTAAAGCAAATAGCATGCCTTGTTAATGTGTCTCTTTCTAATATCATAACATAGTTAGATAGGGGTTTGAATCCTGCAAACACTGCCTGTGTGTGTGTGTGTGGGTGTATGTGTGTAGTTTCCTTTGAGAGAGGTTCCCTTTTTGGAGACTGGGAAAACTCACTTAAAGAGGTACATTCCTCTTTGGAAAGTCTGATGTGTGTATGTGTGCAGTTTCCTTTGAGAGGTGTTCCCTTTTTGGAGACTGGGAAAACTCACTAAAAGAGGTACATTCCTCTTTGGAAAGTCTGATGATGTCACCATCCTACAAATACAGCAGGAGAAGGGAAACCAGTTTCCTTTGAGAGGTGTTCCCTTTTTGGAGACTGGGAAAACTCACTAAAAGAGGTACATTCCTCTTTGGAAAGTCTGATGTGTGTATGTGTGCAGTTTCTTTTGAGAGGTGTTCCCTTTTTGGAGACTGGGAAAACTCACTAAAAGAGGTACATTCCTCTTTGGAAAGTCTGATGATGTCACCATCCAACAAATACAGCAGGAGAAGGGAAACCAGCCAATAAAGCAAATAGTGTGCCATGTTAGGGCGGGGGTGTGTGTATGTGTGCAGTTTCCTTTGAGAGGTGTTCCCTTTTTGGAGACTGGGAAAACTCACTAAAAGAGGTACATTCCTCTTTGGAAAGTCTGATGATGTCACCATCCTACAAATACAGCAGGAGAAGGGAAACCAGCCAATAAAGCAAATAGCGCGCCATGTTGAGGGTGTGTGTGTGTATGTGTGCAGTTTCTTTTGAGAGGTGTTCCCTTTTTGGAGACCAGGAAAACTCACTAAAAGAGGTACATTCCTCTTTGGAAAGTCTGATGATGTCACCATCCTACAAATACAGCAGGAGAAGGGAAACCAGCCAATAAAGCAAAAAGCGCGCCGTGTTAATGCGTCTCTCTCTCTCTCTAGTGTCATAACATAGTTAGGTAGGGGTTTCAATCCTGTAAACACTGACAGTGAGTGTGTGTGTGTGGGGGGGGGTGTATGTGTGCAGTTTCCTTTGAGAGGTGTTCCCTTTTTGGAGACTGGGAAAACTCACTGAAAGAGGTACATTCCTCTTTGGAAAGTCTGATGATGTCACCATCCTTCAAGTACTGTAGGAGAAGGGAAACCAGCAAATAAACAAATAGCACGCCGTGTTGGGGGGGGTGTATGTGTGCAGTTTCCTTTGAGAGTTGTTCCCTTTTTGGAGACTGGGAAAACTCACTAAAAGAGGTACATTCCTCTTTGGAAAGTCTGATGATGTCACCATCCTACAAATGCAGCAGGAGAAGGGAAACCAGCCAATAAAGCAAATAGCGTGCTGTGTTAATGCGTCTCTCTCTAGTATCATAACATAGTTAGGTAGGGGTTTCATTCCTGTAAACACTGACAGTGAGTGTGTGTGTGGGGGGGTGTGTGTATGTGTGCAGTTTCTTTTGAGAGGTGTTCCCTTTTTGGAGACTGGGAAATCTCACTAAAAGTGGTACATTCCTCTTTGGAAAGTTTGATGTGTGTATGTGTGCAGTTTCCTTTGAGATATGTTCCCTTTTTGGAGACTGGAAAACTCACTAAAAGAGGTACATTCCTCTTTGGAAAGTCTGATGATGTCACCATCCTACAAATACAGCAGGAGAAGTGAAACCAGCCAATAAAGCAAATAGTGCGCCAATTTGGGGGGCGGTGTATGTGTGCAGTTTCCTTTGAGAGGTGTTCCCTTTCTTTAGACTGGGAAAACTCACTAAAAGAGGTACATTCCTCTTAGGAAAGTCTGATGATGTCACCATCCTACAAATACAGCAGGAGAAGAGAAACCAACCGATAAAGCAAATAGCGTGCCGTGTTAATGCGTTTCACTCTGGTATCATAACATAGTTTGGTAGGGGTTTGAATCCTGTAAACACTGACTGTGTGTCTGTGTGGGGTAGGGTGTGTGTATGTGTGCAGTTTCCTTTGAGAAGTGAAAACTCACTAAAGGAGGTGCATGCCTCTTTAGAAAGTCCGATAATGTCACCATCCTACAAAAACAGCAGGAGAAAGGAAATAAACCAAGTAGCGTGCTGTGTTAATGTGTCTCTCTCTAGTGTCATAACATAGTTAAGTAGGGGTTTGAATCCTGTAAATACTGAGTGTGTGTGTGTGGGGGGGGGTGTATGTGTGCAAATGCCTTCGAAAGGCGTGCCCTTTTTTGAGACTGGGAAAACACACTAAAAGAGGTACATTCCTCTTTGGAAAGACTGATGATGTCACCATCCTACAAATACAGCAGGAGAAGGGCAACTATCCAATAAAGCAAATAGCACACCATGTTAATGTATTGCTTTCTAGTATCATAACATAGTTAGGTAGGGTTTGAATTCTGCAAATGCTGACTGGATGTGTGTATGTGTGCAATTGTCTTTGAAAAGAGTCCCGTTTTTGGAGACTTGGAAAACACACTAAAAGAGGTACATTCCTCTTTGGAAAGACTTCTGATGTTACCATCCTACAAATACAGATGGAGAAGGGAAACCACCCAGTAAAGCAAATAAAACACTGTGTTAATGCATATCTCTCTAGTAGAATAACATAGTTAGGTAGGGGTTTGAATCCTACAAATGCTGACTGTGTGTGTGTCACTGTTGGTCAATGCAGTGTGGGTTTTGCTTTTACTATGACATTTTATGATTACAAAGTGCATTGCACACATCAGGTATCTGCATGGCAAATATATATGTGTACATGTCCCCTTAATCAGTACATAGGTGTGAAGCCTGCATACTACATGAATACATTTGTTTCCATTGACAGGTGGTGCCGCTGCTTCCCAGATGGTAGGTCACATATGTATGTTTGTGACAAGGCTGTCTACTGTCGTGATCTGTGGCCAAGGTCATCTGTGCCACACTCACCCATGCCAGTTACTTAAGAGTAGTGTGAGTGAGGGCATATGCCTGGGGTATATGTCAGACATGTTCATACGCAACAACAACTGCCAATAATGGACAGTCTTTATAGGTGTACAACTGCCTTGTGGATATGCATTCAGGCATCTAATGTCTTATGTGATACACCATGGGACTCCACAATACATATGGATATGTGGATACCAAGGGACACATGACATAACATAAGGCTGTATGTACACATTGGTACCCAGCATACATGTTGAGGGCTACCACCTGTGTGGTACTGATAGGATAGTATGTATAGTACATGAGGATGACTATGCCATTGTCGGCTTACTGCTATACAGCATGTATCAGACAACAGGTATCTGTCTGTATGACACCCTTGTGTAGGATATGCGTCCCATCCAGGAAATGCATTGTAGGCCAATGCATGCATTTCCAGGTTTGGATGGACACATCCTTAATGTGTTTGCATGTACCTAAGGGGGCTATATGCCAAACAGGTGTGGTCACAGGAATGGATGGTGGTCATTACCACTGGTCAGTGTTATAGTGTAGCACTGGAAGGATCCAAATGTTACCGAGTTCCCTACGACTGTGTGCCATTTGTCAGGACATCATCAAATGATTGCTTATAGTCATGCTGTTGAGGTTGTGTATACTACCAGACCACAAATCACTGACAGATATTAATGGTATCACACACAGCATAGTGTCAACCCATGTCATATACACATGTCTACCCATGTTAGCACATAACTGTAGTAGAATACATACTGGCCATTGAAAGATACTATGAGATGTTAACAATATGTACAACAGGGTATGCCACATGTCCCATGTGTCCACTATGCATGAACATGCAGACAGTGTGCACCCACCATGTTCACAGATGTACACTTGCTAATCTGTACTGCACACATCACACACGTACTGTCCACTCACTAACATATGCTGGCAACACATTACACTTCAGCCAAGTGGCACATGGGTGGACAATACATACTAAGACCTAACAGTGGTGTAAACAATGCTACATTAACAATCAGAGCTTTGATGCATAATGTCTGCTCAGATATCCCTACAAGGATGTCATTACACTTTCTTGTTGACAACTTGCTAATATTGCTACACTGCTATAGTGTCACCCTGTGCATCAGCACCATGTTAGTCTGTTCCTCTGTCAATGTTACAGATGACAGGAGGTGACACAGGTATCATCATATGCACAGGGCATTTTGTTGTTTGCCAGAGCCTGACATTGACCCATCCAATCAACATGTCTGTGTGTGTGTGTGAGTGTGTGTGTGTGTGTGTGTGTGTGTGTGTGTGTGTGTGTGTGTGTGTGTGTGTGTGTGTGTGTGAGGGACAACAGTACAGCATGGGCCAATGTTGATGTAATTTGTGTGTGTATGTGTGAGCCCTAGTTGTTTGGTTAATGTGTGTCTGCATGCACACAGCTCCACCATGTGGCTGCCATATACGGTAGTTTGTGGGACAGCCACAGACTGTACCTGCTAGGCTGTACAGATCACTGTCTCCGGCCACGGACACAGTACCTGTTCCTGGCAGGGGTGCTATGGACAGCATCGGGTACCAACCCTGACTGGGTACTGTCATCAGAGGCAGAGGTATGACGACTGGACCCATGTCCCTGCTGGGACAGGCCAGAGCCACGTGAACGTGGTCTACTGGGATGGTCAATGGACAGGCCAGCCCCAGCATTGCTGGGGCTGGTACTGCCACTACGGGAGCAGCTGAGAACTGCGGGCTGTCCGCAACCACTGCCAGCTGTTGCTGTTGTTGGTATGCATCCACGTCGACGTCGCAACCATCCCGCATGGTCCTGGCTCATGGAAGACATATTGGGGAGGGCATCTAATGTCTCCCCCCAATGTCTATCAATGACCTCGGTGTAAGATGGCACCGGCAAGGTCAGGGATGCTGTCATTGATAACGGTGTAATGTGCCCTCTGCGCTCTAAGTCCCTGCCTGGTATACCGTTCCGTACATGCCTGAGCCTGCATTACAGCCCAGAACATACTGGACATCGTAAGACCTGTAAGGGCATGCCTGCCAGGAGCAATATGTCCAGCGGTGCTCCCCCGAGTACCCCTGGACCTCCGCCTATGTGGTACCATTCCAGGAATACAGCTATGGCTGCTGTGAGGGAATGCAAGTGCCATGGGTACCACACTCTCCTGGTCAATGCCAACTGTATGCTGTCCCTCGCCTATGGCCATTGGTGGTGAGGGATGTTTTGACAGTATGAGTGTGTGCATAGATGGGGTTGAACGCTGTGCACTGTCAACTGGCGGACCAAGAACAGACCCTGTCAAACCTTCCTGTGCCAAAATACATGTCTCATCATCACCACTATTCGTAGCAGTGGCTTCAGGTTCCCTGCTGCTTTCAGCCACCCATAACTCAGCACCTGTGAGAAGAAGACAGGAAACACACTTTACGGTCTGCACACGAAAACATGCACACATGCACACATGCACATATGAATACATGCACATATGCATACATGCACACATGCACAAATGCACACATGAACACATGAACACTAATACACTCCACACTACAGCACATATACACACACACCAGCAATCCAACACATACTCTATAGTGGGTGAAGGTGGGTGTCAGTATCACAAGGTAAACAGTCACCACACACGTGTCAGCATGCAGAATATGTGTTGCACAAGACCATGCAGTGCAAGTGTAGACGCCCCTATTTAATGGCAGTATACATGGTTTTGATGCAACTGTGTAGCTGTTCAGTGATTGGCTACACCCTGGAACACAATGTGTACATGGACACAACATTGCTGTGCAGGTATTATCAGCTCTGCAATGCCATGTGCACCATCACTCACAAGTATACATGCCATGGCTGCATGTGTTATCTGTGTGACACATAGATATCCATGTCTGAGTACAGTGTCTGTGTCCATAGCAGATAAGAGTGGGCATGGGTGTAGCACATGCATGCTATGTACACACACGGGATGTGTGGTGCATGTTGACATGAAGGAATCCCAATGCTCGACATGGCCAGTGTACCATGGTTGTGGTGAGTGTGGGACATATTGCAGATATGTTGGTGGCAGACATGGCATGGCATGCTACATGACTACAACATTAAATGGCACAAATACCTAATGTGTGTCAAGTGACCTATACACCCACTAGCATTCCAGGACATATATGTGACACTTTGTTTGGATGGTGACTGCTGTGCATATTGTGTATACTGGCATATGTAAGCACACACACAACATGCTATGCATATTGTGTATAGGTGCATATGTTTGCACACAGACAACATTGAGGTGCAAAGCAATGACTGCTATGAGTAGTACTGTGGTCACTGCAACTGGATGGGGTGTAGTACCCTGTGCCATCATCAACATGCATCTTTTGATCACTCACAGCTACTAATGTGTGCAAGACCCCCACCTAGCATGCTGTACCTGAACTGCAGTGCTGTGGCTACATTCACAATTACACAGCCATCTTGTATATGGGTGTGTGAGGTGCCCAATAGGGAGCATTGCCTAACATGACTGTGTTATGTGTTGCAGAGTGTTGCACAGCCCCATGATAGGCCTCTACCCCTGAGGTACATCATGTGTATGTGCATGACATGTGGGATACTGAAGTGTGACCTTACAGCGGGTGTGTGGTAATGCCAAATGTAGCATGTTTTCATGTACTGCACATGATAAACGTGTTCTGTTGTGTAAAGCTGTAGCAACTATGCATATCCAATGTGCAGTACAGTGTTGCCACAATTGTGTCTGCTGCAATGTGCATTGCATGTGATTGAGGCAGCTACTGACTTTACTGAGATGATTGATGTCTCACAGCAAACATGCACAGCATGCATTATGCGTAGGTGTGTTATGTGTACATGGCCTACACTTCACCTATGACATGCACATTTCATTACCAATATTAAAGTGTTAACACACTCACCAGCATGTATCATCTGCCCTGCTGTCAAACCAGAGGGACTTACAAAAATATGACACAGTTTGTCAGTGGCCACAACTGTGGCATTGCTACTGTGAGTGTGCTAAACTACAATGGTACAACAGTCAGCAGTCACAGGTGTACAGATACTATTCCAAATATCAGTATTGCACATGATAGGCAGCACAACTGCTAAACACACAGTACATATCTCACATATGCATATTCTAACAATACAGGTAATGATAGTCTACAGCTAGGGCATATTACCTGCACGCTCCATGTCGTCCTGCTGGGTGGCTCCAGCCTTCATGATGACACATGTGTGATGCTGTTGCTGTTGTAGGCCAGGAGACACAATGCTTAGGAGCAGCTCCTCCACTCTGGTGAGGGGGGGATGTATGGTCGCCCCACCACCTGTGGCAAGCTGTTGCCTATGGATATCAGACACACGCCGCTGGACATGTCTAATTAAATCACTGCAGTGATGGCATACCTGCTCATATGTCCGGTTATGCATGCCTATGTCATTTACCCGAAGAACAAGGTCTTGCCACAGTGCAGTATGCTCATGCTGGTGCTGGCTGACCCTGGAAAAAAAGCAGGTTATAGTGCTACACCAGGCTGTTCTGTATTTCCTGCTCCTCCGCAGCTGTATATGATGGAGTACGCTGATGAGCCATAACCCTGGAAGACAATTAAATGATGTGTGTGAGCAAGTCATGTGGCACACTTAACATTATGAAGTACAGATATCACTTAACTGCCATATATAGCATCTATCTGTCTATCAGAGGATGCACACATTCAATACCACATATCAGTGCTCAGCTCACCACTGGCTGACAGTGCCTGCCACACTCCATATAACAAACAAGTATAAGCCAGTAGTCGGTACACTGTTTGGGATACAATGCACAACCTCGCCCCGGGGGTATATATCAAGCTAATGCATGAAGAAATATGTCATCCAATGCAATGAATGTAATGTACATTTACAGTATTACCAGTAAACCACCCTAGTCTTTGATGCCATACTCCTACCTAACATATGTGTACGGTTGTTAATATAGCTGGCATACTGCTGTAACAGGATATACATGTTGCTAGGTACACACACATACCCTGTAACACACATGTGATTGCGGGCATAGTACAGGCATCATTACACACACATCAGACATACATACAACACGCAAATGTATGCCGACACAGATGAGCATTACCTATGTAACTTATAGTACTGTGTGCCCCTACTTACAGATACCTATGCCTGAGGTATGTAATCTGTGCAGACTACAGGAAACACACAAGACAGTGTTACCAGGGACTGTGAACATACACCATATTGTGCTGTTTAGGCCTACAGCTTCAGGTAGTACAACAGTTCATATGTGAGCTGGATTCACCAGCAGTACCACTTACTGAGCATACATGTATTGCTCCAGCCTACAATGGGACGCCACAGTCGTACACAAGGAACTACGTCACAACATAT
>NC_056739.1:1412372573-1412392573 GCF_019279795.1 Protopterus annectens | reverse complement strand
AACAGCTGTGCATATGTTCGTAATTTGGTGTGACATTTGCAACCTTCCACCCCTGAGAGAGGGGTGAGGACAACAGAGTATGTTGTACTACCAATTATAATTATCAGTTTACATGTCCGGCGGACATGTGTGCGAAGTGGGCAGCTATGTATGGGGCGTAATTTTTTTGTGGGTACAGATTGCCCTTTATTTATTTATTTTTTCAGGTGAGAGTGGGAAGTGAGGTAGAGGAAGTAGGTATGTCCGGGGAGGTAGGCTGGGAAGGTAAACAGACAAGACAGACAAGACGCATACAGGGGTGGTGTATGACACATGGGGTGGGTGAACACAATTGACGGGGTCAGATGTTTGGAAATCTCAAGCCCATGAGCCCACAGATGGTAACAGTGGAACTGAGATCCCCACCCATGGGCAGTCACCACTGAACCTTCACAGCCCCAAGGGTGGCTGTGCTGGGGGCTGCGTAGGATGGGCAGGCTCACCCGTGAAACACTCCACTCTCGCCTCAAGCTGGCATAGGGGATCAGCGACTGAATGCTGGATCTCCCTATGCACCACAGCCCGGACCCTTCGAAGGGTGACAGGTGGCCCTCCTCTGCCCACGCTTGCACGGGGGGGACGAGCCCCATCCCCTGCAGTGCTTCCACCCGAAGATGGCACAGGACCAATGGGGGAGGGGAGCCCGGGCTGGGCACCAGACCTGCTGGTGCCAGGTGCACTCGCCAGCTGAGGAGGGACAGGTGGCTCCACTGGGACTGGCCTTCCCATACGTTCTGTGATTAGGTGTGTTTAATTACAACATAAGCGAAACAGCATTCCAGATTAGTTGTAACAGCATGCAATGATATTCCCATTAACCCAACACACCAAGGGTACAACAGTTGAACAGCAAGCATAACACATGCATATATTGAACCACAGTGGTTATTCCAACAGCATGCAGGGATGTTTGGTAGCAACAGGCCACCATGAGTGTGGTGTTTAAACAGGGCACATGCATCAACGTGAATGCAAATATTTATAGAACAATAGGACATATGTCCCAACAAATATTTAAGATTACACATACCCATTGATGTGTGGAATTGCATGGTTTATGCACATACAGTAGGGTGTAGAAAAAACCTCAGTTAACATCTTATAATGACCTTTTAGTCTACACTGCATTCCTAGTGAATGCAAGTGTATATCCCCTACCTGTATTATTACACTTGCCACCATACATTAGGTTGTGTCATGGGTTTGGCTAGTTCAATATATGCCTGACCTATATCTGACATACTAACTGTCCAGGATGCAGATGTTACTGCTACATATTTCTTGATTGCATTTATATTTCTTTATCTACATATCTGGGTTGTTTTCACATGACATTTTCACTTAGATTTGTACAGAACCCTGCATTTCTTGACACACACTCAAATTTCTGGTGTAAAATTACATACTACATGTGTGCCAGGTTTACTTATTCATGCCAGCCAGTAACTGACTATTGTGGACTGTATATATGTTTCACAGCTACTAGCACTTCCATCACCCACTTTATATGGGACTGCACAACTCTGGGTTGCCAGCACCTTTTCAAACAGTACTGTTTGTATAATGCAAGGGTACAACAACATTTCAGACTCTGTGACACAGACACACTCTGGGTTTTAGACCTTTATTAATGACATTACACACTTTTCCACAGGCTCATTCCTTTATTTGTTTTAACGGTGTATATGGCAGACATGTTCAAGACATATTATACCTTTGTTAATAGGTTAGAACAATCTTTTTTCAGGCTCACTCACTTATGTTATATGACAGTGCCTGCAGAGATATTATTCCAGACATATGTTACCTTTCTTAATGGGTTACTACACTCTTCTTCTGCCTCTCTGACATTTTTATCTAACAGTACATGCAGAGGACTTATTCAGGCAATTTTATGGCTGTTTTATTGGACTACTACACTTTCTTTCATGCTCTCTCCCATATTTTATATAACAATACATGTAGAATAATCACTAACCTGCCTGGTAGTGCAGCCTTAGCAGCCTATCAGCATAGGCTTGCTGATTCGTAGCACGGTCACCTGCAGCTGTAAAGTAAATGAAGGGATATTGAGACATACCTATCCGTTATACATACTCCATTATCAATTCTTACATACTGCATTCCATGGCTACATACTAAGTTGTGGGGCATCCCACATCCCATGGGCCTCCTGTATCCATTGGTTCAGGCGGTCCTGCTTTCATCTCTTCAGGTGATGGACCTGCTCACCAGTCTGAGGAATGCCTGTGGCACTGGTGAGGTCATGAGCTAACCGGTTCAAAGCCTCTGCCTTGTACTCCATCCCTTGGAACTGGCCCTGCAGGAGTCCTGACTCGTGATGGTGGACAAGAAGCCAAACCATGTATTTGGACTCCTCAATGGCACAACGTTGAGCTCGGAAGCGTGTTCCCTCTCCGACACCAGACATTCTAACTGCAGATGTGAGCTACAATCAGTTATGGTGTGTATTCCCGCCTGTGAGGCTTAAATATGCCGCATTTCCCACACCTTTTTGTGATTGGCCATTTTGTAAAATTCTCGGCTGACTGCAGACCTGCTTAGTAATGGTTAAACTACCATTCGTAAGTATATGAATGTTAATAGTGGCTGCTTCCCCTATGTTGTCATGGCTTAGTGGTTCTGTACTTTGCTTCTGATACACAGAGTCCTGGGTTTGAACCTTGTCATTCATTTTATTTTCATGCTATCCAGACAGGCTAGGGGGTGTGGCTGCATTTAAGCAACTTTGCTCTGCGTTGCTCCTCGGTGCCCTACAGTGCCCTGGTTGGCTCAGCGTGCACGCCCGCGCAAACATATTGCACTTGGTAAAGCACTATTAAACTGTGGGCAACTCTATTGTGCTGGGTAAAGCGCTATTAAACTATGGGCAACTCTATTGCACTGGGTAAAGTGCTATTAAAGTATGGGCAACTCTATTGCACTGGGTAAAGTGCTATTAAAGTATGGGCAACTCTATTGTGCTGGGTGAAGTGCTGCTTAACTGCAGGCAATTTTATATCAGGGTCCTTTAAAATATTTATTTTGTTCACTGATACATTGGCCATTTCACTGCTTTTTAGTAATGTTTAAACATATTTGTCAAGTATTATTTCATATACTGATTTAAAAAATAAATACGAAGGGGAGTGGTGGGACTCAAACCGTGAATACCTCTTCTTTGTGCGAATGCTCTACCATTACGTTACTGCTATTTGGTGAGATTTGCATAAGCATTCTTTCTTATGCTCTTCCATGTCAGAATTGCTAACTCTAGCTAAGCAATGGGCACACCCGTGCACACACACGCAAATACAGGCAGCTATATCGTGGATTTTAAAAAAAAAAATATTATTTACTTTATATAAGTGTAATGGGGGTTTACAGTGTCAGGGAGTGTGGTGTTGGCTGCAAGTACATTTGAGCAAACGTGCTCTTGTGTGTTGACATTATGCTTTTTAAAACCTTGCAGGGGCGTGCACATTTAGACTGCTCGGCAGACGGACATGCCCCTGCTTTCCTCCTCAGTCCGTGTAAGAGTTACGGTTGAGTCAGCATGCCCTCATGAATATTCATGGCACACTGACATTATACCGTTCAACTGCAGCCTCCGAGTAAGACATATTAAGTCTTACATGGAGGTTTCGTGAATCCGGGGGTTAATCTGTAAAATACAGCAAACACACCAAAATAATCCACAAAGATTCTTGGCAAGTATCAATAGACTCCTACACCCTGGTCACTCTAGTACACCAACCCCAACAGAAGCTGACAATGAAAACCCCATCGAAACTACTAACGCCTTCAATACCTTCTTTACTGAGGCCATACAATCTCTGGCCAGCCAGCCATCCCCTGATAACTTTAGCTTTCTTATCTCCAATATGAGCCCTCTTCCTACATTCCAATTGCAACTCATCTCTACTAATTTTATTTACAAACTCATCCGAAAACTGAAGCCTTGTAATCCATCTGCTGACCAGATCCTAGCTGAATATCTACAAAAAGCAGCTACATCTGTAGCCTATCCTATATCTATACTTATAAACAGAACCATTAATGAGGGAACCTTACCAGCCATGTGGAAAATTTCTCATATTATCCCCCAACATAGAATACTCTAACTATCGACCTATAGCTCTTTTATCCCCTTTAGCTAAAATCATGGAAAGATGCATTCATCATCAGCTACTTAACCATTTAATTCAGCACAGCATACTAGCTAATACTCAGCATGGTTTTCGGCCATTCCATAGTACCACTACCGCCCTCCTAGCCTTCACTGATTCTGTTAACAGATACCATAATAATAATATTCTCTCTTCAGCTTTCTTTATTGATCTTTCAAAAGCTTTTGACATGGTGAACCACCCTTTGCTTATAAACATTCTCATATCACTTTCTCTTGATACACTAGCTGTACAGTGGTTCACTTCCTACCTCAGCAATAGGCAACAGGCAGTGCTTTGGGAGAATAATCTATTTTCCCACCTATCAGTCACCCTGGGTGTTCCCTAGGGCTCAATTCTAGGTCCTCTATTATTCTAAATTTTTATCAATGATCTGCATCTAGCTATTCCTCAAGCTACCTGTATACAATATGCAGACAATTCTACAATTATCTGCACAGTCAATTATTTCTATGAACTGCAATCCCTAACTCAGAAGGTGAATAACACAGTAGAGACATGGTTCTTAAAACGTTGTCTCCTCTTGAATCCCAAAAAAAACAAAACTCCTGCTCTTTACTCCTACCCATAAGTCTATCCCAATAGACTTCTCAGTCATCTCTAAAAATGGTACCCTCATTTCTCCTGACTCTACCAGCAAACTCATAGAAATTACAATAGATAACAAGCTTAACTTCGACACTCATATTAATAACATTATAACAGTTAACACAAAAATGGGCTCCCTATATCGGATCAAACCCTTCCTTACTTCTACAGCTAGAACTACTATTGCCCACTCTCATCTAATCTCTACACCTCTCTATGCCTCACCAATCTATACAAACCTAACAAAAAACAACCTGCTCAAACTAGCTAGCACTTATAATAATATTGCTCGATTTGCCATTGAAAATTCCTTCAGAACCCATCACTGTCAGAACCTAAAACAACTAGGATGGCTTGAACTACAAAATCAGCTTCAATTCAAGCAACTTACAATTGCCCATAAGTTCCTTAATCAACCTAACAAAACTCCAATACTCTCAAACCTCATAATCCCCTATAAAAATCTTAATACCTTACACTCATCAAATAAACTACTAGTTAGCATAAGTAAGTCCAATAACTTGTCAGGTGACTCTCTGTTCTCAAACACAGCTGGCAAAAACTGGAACCTAGTGAACTTACTTCACTTCCACCCCTACCACTCTTCAAACAAAAAACTCAAATTATTCCTTAGAATGCACTGGTTATGCCCTTGTGGTAACCCTGACTAAAATTTAACCCCTGTTCTAATACTTCCTACTTTCTACTTTCTTACTAGTCAATGTTGTTTAGCATAAATGAAAGCAGGAACTGTAAAAATACTGTAATGTTTTAATTATTTACTTCTTCTGAATATTATGTCCTAAATTCTGTACATAGTCATTGTTATGTACAATACAATGTACTTTGAAATATTTGCTATTACTATTTTATTGTAACCTACTGCCTGGTTACTTACTGTTTGTGTTTATTTTATTGGAACCTTTAACTTTTGTTAATTCTGTTGTGTTCATCGGAGCTTTTCTCCCCGGGCCTCTACTGAAAATGGACATATATCCAGTTAGAATAGCCCGGTCAACAAATGTAAAATAAATAAATAAATAAATGTCCCAGTTTTTCCAATTATCAGTGCCCATCGGCTAGAATAGCTTTGGTTTATGCCTGCATCTTAGGGCATCTATAAACACCTCCTGTCCATAAGGGCCACAGATGACAAGCAAGGGGTGAATTTGTGACTTCTTATCTATTGGTCCAAATTCTTTTTGAATAAGCTTATGGAAGTGCTGAATTTCAAATGAATGAGGAGTCTTTTCCAGGGAAATTGTAATCTCTGAGGTACATTCCTGTCCCTGTAACATGGCTCGTTTATGTCACTGACAAGGTTTAGATCATTAGATTAGTTAATTCTAGTGCTGTTTGTTTTGCAAATGTGTATCAGATCCATCAGGGCTTCATCAGAGAATGCCTTGTAGGTTAGTCATAGATAACCCCTCAATAGTCTGTAGGAGACCAAGTACATGGAGAGGGCTCTGTGGCAGTCTGAATAGAACATATTATTTACACCCTATATTCTTTTACTAAGGGCGCTCCATCTATTGCAAAGGTCTGTTGCAAATGTCTGATCAGGTACATAATGAAGGATGCCTTATACTTGATTATTGGTGTAATGAGGACTGAGTATAGTAAGACTATGGTCTTATTAGATCTGGATACCACGCCCTTACTTAAAAGTTGCATCACTTGGAAGGAATTTCAAGTTTAAGTTACTGTCAGCCTGAGTTCCAAGTCCCTACCAACCCTTAGGGAAGTGTTGTCAATATTGTAATTTGCAAGGGTGGTTATCTTCACAAAGGGTATAATTATGCATTTTTTTGTATTGAGTTTTAGGCCATGGTTTTGGCACCAGTTATTTGTCTGTGTCAGACTCTCCTGGAAGTGATTGCACCCAGCTTACAGTAATCAGCAAATGTGGTCAGCCAAAAGCTCTCTACATTTGCCTTGACTTCAGAGAAGTATATTCCAAACATGAGAGGTTCCATTACCAAGCTCTGTGGGACAACACCATTAAGAGGCCTCTTAGTGGAGGTGGATTCCCCCACCTAACTTCATGTGTCCTATCTGTGAGCTATCCACTGCGTGTCATAGAGATTTATGTCTAAATTTGTGAGTTTGTCTATAATACCCGAGTGAGGTATTGTAGCAAATGCCTTTGGCAGGTCAAGGTAGGCAGTATATATTGTGTTGCCCTCTTTCATGGCTCTAGTAACCTTCTCTAAGAGGTCCACCAAGTTTAGTAGACATGACCTTCCATTGACAAAA
Organism: Protopterus annectens; assembly: GCF_019279795.1. Classification (NCBI taxonomy): domain Eukaryota; kingdom Metazoa; phylum Chordata; order Ceratodontiformes; family Protopteridae; genus Protopterus; species Protopterus annectens. The sequence goes on along the minus strand of NC_056739.1, from coordinate 1,412,385,497 downwards.
CCAAAATGGGATGGATCTAGTGTTTGAAGAATTCCTATGTCTTTGTTTATCAGGTGCAGGATAATTTTTTTCCATGCCCTTCTATATAAGACTAGTCAAACTTATGGGTCTGTATTTCCCTGGGTCTGTTGATGGTCTACATTTCTGTAGAGGGCTGAAGTTTGTCAGGAGGTTGTGAGGAAACTGAGATTCCAGTGGGCCTGACAGGTCATGTTACAAGATATTTAGTAGGCATCCTGGGATAGTATCAGGACCCACTGATGCAATATATTAGCTCTGGAGAGTGTAGTGAGGACCTGTTCTTTAGTAGTTGGGGGAGAAATGGTAGAGGGATTGCTTGGGGGGAACTGGGTATGATAAGAGAGTGACACTGGAGAAAAATGTATCAGTCTGCAATTTTATAATATCCCTTGGTTTAGTATAAGAAGTTCCATTTGCTATTAATTCAGTGCACTGTTGTGTGTTCCCTGTAAGGATGAGACTATTTTTGCTTTGATGTGGCTTTCATGGATTTGATTAGTCCCCTGAGTAGTTTTTGAGACTTATGAGGGAGGTTGGTTTTATTTATTTTTTTATTTATGTATTTAGTTAGTTAGTTAGTTAGTTAGTTAGTTAGTTAGTTAGTTAGTTAGTTAGTTAGTTAGTTAGTTCTTTTATCTTTAGGGCATAGCACTATTTTTTGGACAGGATTTTCCTTCTTTTGTTGTCCAACATATTTACACTAAGGGTGCTTGTTTTTGGAGCGTGCCCTAAGTTTATGTAGGTTATATAGTTATTCTAAGGAGAGCATCTCACTCTTTTTTGGAAAGGATGCTTTCTTTTCGGAAATTCCATCACTTCCTTTTTGCTATCTCTTCTTAGTTGGCTGTCCATTGTTGTAGTAAATCACAAAATCTGACCAGTTCAGGAGGAACAATGGCCTGTTCCCAAACAAACACATCTTTAAATCTGGAGACAGTCTCCAAAACAGAGAAAGTCTCCATATATTCAAATTTAATCTCATTTTCTGTAGATTTGGGGTTTGTGCTATAGAACCTTCAGGTGAAACAACCCTGTTTCTCTCCACACCAGAATCCTGTAAACAAACATAATCTTCCTTTGCAGTACAGGAATAAGAAATGGGATAAGGCACTTGACACCCATGATTAAAAGTCTGCAACAAACTCCAAGCTAAGGTAATAGCATTGTTTTTAGCTTCAAAACCCATCACCTCATGGTCACAATGATTCACATTCGATTTGTTCTTTCAATGGCTATCTTTTGAAGAAGACCAGGAAGGAGAAAGGATTTCATCCAGAGCAAGATATTTGTCTACCCAGTTGCACCGTGAAGGCCCTCCCAAGATGTCTCCAGCACCTAAAAGGGATGGTTCTCCCATGACTATAATGGACACTGTAGCAGCCGAAGAAAATGTGTCTGACCCTGATCAACAGTGGCCAGCAAAGCTACACTAGAGGGATTTCAGGAAACCAACAACTGTAACTGCAGAGTCAACTGCAATTGGCTGAGGTACTGACTGAGCCCACACAAAGGCAAGGGTTCATACTTTAACTACCTTTTCATTTTATTTATGTTGTAGGATGGAAGAGAAGGACCGGGGTAAGTTTCCATGCTTTAGCCATGGAAAAATCATTATTGCTAATAAGCTGCAGCAGAAGGGGTCAGGCAGATGCTAAGTTGCAAATTAGTACATCTAAGCAGCACATAACCCTTCTGAAAGTTTTAACTTCCTCACATAAAGTCACACAAGCAGCACACAAGCCACTCCTTTTAAAAGTAGACACATTCCCCAAAAATAACTGTTCAAAACTTAAACTAGCAGCTTGTCACAAATTATAGCATAAATAGCCACCTAGTTAACTAGAAAGCAATGCCTAGGCATTACATTTGGTACTCATGGATCATCTCAACAACATTCCTGAAAAATCTGGCATTGTAAGTGATATTCTGCAATTGTGACAGAAATTAAGTAAAGAATAGAAAATAAACTTACATTAGTAAAAAATAATGTTCACAAGGGGTCTTATCTGTCTAACAGGAAGGGTTAGTCCAAATGCTGATACTAAAGATGCTTCTGCATGAGGTGCAAGAAAGTACTGAATATTTTTAGACTCTCTGGCTGTTTATGTAGCTCCCTCCAAAAGGGACCAGCCTATAAACAGTCAAAGTGACTGTGTGCAAAGGGATGAAAGCATAACCAATAGGGTACTGCAACAGTGAGAATGACGAACATAGTGATGTTACAGAAACAATACTAAAGTTTCAATAAAGAAGCAGTAAATAAATTAGTAATTCTTCATATTTTCTATTTTTTTATGTTACAGTAGAACTGCCCATGGACTTTATTGAGCCATGTCGATTGCTTACGCTTCTACTGAACTGGCTAGTTTACATTGGTATCAGTGAATGCAATAACTTGAGTGGTTTATAAGTCTTATTCTGAGGTATGGTTAATATATTTTTTCTTGTTAGTGTTAGTTCATTTATGTTATATATTTCAATAGTATAATGAAAATTATGAGAATTATGTTAGGAGTTTTAATTTTATAATTATTTTATCATTTTTTTTTATTAGTCTAGATGGCGAAACTGATATGTTTTTTCCCACTAATGCAGTTTTTCAAACTGCTTGTTGCAATCATTTATCATTTTATATTTTATTGTGCTGTTATTAACACTTTTCATTTGGAAATGATGTATTACATTTCCAGGGTTAGCTTTAGAATATACAATATGGAGTGTGGCTGCATGTATATATTGTGTGCAGGCAGGATATGAAGTTACATTTATTTTCTAGATTGAAATGAACAAAAAGTACAGTCCACATTTTCTTAATTTACTTTTTCTTTAGTTTTATTTTATTTATTTTTCTTTCTATATAACTACAGATTTTGGTTTGAAGGTGATGCATAATGTTGGAGTAAATCCTCACTGCTACTCTGTCCTGTGCTTAATAATTAAGTAAATATATTATCATTTATTTTTTCTTTATGATGAATTACATAATTTCAATTATTTTATATTAAACACCATAGACTAGTGGTCACCAGATTAAAGTTCCTTAATTTTAGGATGATGTTTTACATTGTAAGGCTATTCTGTGGTGAAAGCAATATGGCAGCCAACATAGATAAATTTTCAGAGTAAATTAAAGGCATCCAGGCAGTAGTCTATGTACTTTATAAATCACTACTGATAATTACAACACATTAAAATTACTATAATTAAGCATGAGGCTTGTCTGCCCTATTTGTAAACTTTAATCACACAGCAGCAGAAACCTATTAGGAACAGAGTAACAAGGCTATGCAAAACAAACTGTAATTCTAAAATCTGGAAAGTAAATTGGCAGTTTTGAAAACAGTGCAAGTTGGAATATCCTTTGAATTTTGGAATTACCAAATTATTCAGAAGGGCAGGACCCATCTGGATTCATTACACATGAACTGAAGAAGCTCTTGGTAGAATGAGAGAAAAAGAGGACTGTAAAATTGAAATGGCATGTAATAATGCATTTTCCACCAGAAATTTCAAAGTACCAAGATATTTAATCTTTAAAATGCTTTAATTATAATAACAGGGAAACTGTTTTAACTGTAACAAGGAAATGTAGTAGAAAATTAAAAACTGTGATATGAATATTTCAGTTATTACAAGAGACTAAAATATCTGAACGTGTATAGTATCTCATATAGACATTTAAGAAGAGACCTTGTTTAAGTCTGTAGGATATTTACAGATTACTACCTCTGGGAATGTTTGAGGTTATCAAAAATAATAGAGAATTATCTGACAACCTGTGTAGAAGATTAATTAGAAATGAAAGGTGCACTAGCTTATTCTCTGAGATAGTAGCTGATGCATAGAAGAGACTACCAAATTACATTAAAACAAGCACTAGTTCAGATATTTTTAAGAACAATCTGGACACTTATATTATGGGAATAACTGTTTTGATATGTTGCCAGGCTAGAAGGGCATTATTGCCCATGCCTGAAATATCTGTATGCATGTATGTGTGCATGCATGTATAGTGTACATTTTATGTCAGACTTTGGCACAACTATCTTTTCATATTTAAAGGTTTTGGTACGATTCTTCAAACAGTTCCATAAGAAAGGATATGAGGTTCAGTTAGAGCTCATTATGACTCTTTTTGATCATCAAAGAATAAGTCAGAAACTGTTTTCCATTTTTTGAGTATGTAGAGTCATTTCTTGCCACAGAGGCAGAATGCTTAAGATCCTATGCAGACATTCCCAAAGATAAAGGTTATGTACAAGAAAAGGACATGGCTGATGTTAAGCAACATGATTGATCTATTTGCCCTCCTACTATACCCATGTACCAAAAACAGGATAAACAATCAACATTCAGACTCTCAGTCATCATGCCATATCAGTTTTTTCAGGAGACAATCCATCTACAAGTTCAGCAGACATACCAGTACATAACCTCCATGAAGCCTTGAATTCATTATCACAATCCAAGAAAGGAGAAGCTATGATTTCCTTTAATTCACCAAAGGTAATCCTTGCCTAAACTAACCCAAATAGAACACTCATAGATCATTTGGACACAAAAATGTCCAACTGTACCTACATCCCAAGAATGTTCATTTGTGTTGGATTAATGCCATTATAGGCTGGTATTTGTACTTCAAAATTATGGTATAGCTTCCTTGACTGAGCACAGCAGGTATATTTGTATACAATATTTCTCAGCCTTGATGATCTGATACATGCTATATTTTGCATATTAAAGTCATATAACCTATGTGCCACTCACATGTAGTTTGGCTGTTGACCTACAGAATTCTATTTATATATATATATATATATATATATATATATATATATATATATATATATATGCATAGCAGTAAATGTCCAATCTAAATTACCTTTGATCTACTTATATGGTTCATATAGGCCATGTAAAGCTTTTCTTCTGAGGCCATGACATTTATCCTTTCTTACTTTCAGATGGATGCAGACTTTGCCATGGAGTACTATCATCACACTTCAGCTTAAGGTCAATTTTCTGTCTGCAAAATTCAGTCCTTACAAATTTGTGATATATAGACGCTTTCAAAAAGAACTCACAGAATCATTTTAGAAATTCAAATGCATAACTCCCAGAAGACATAGCTGCATAAATGTTGGTTCAGTAGTAGTGTTTCTATATGTACTTGCATGCTATTTCTTCATATGTGCTGCTGAGTGCAAGATGCATCTGCGTATAGCAGGTTATATAAGTTAAGCAATGCAAGCCTATATAGTCATGTTGCACCACTGTGGACAGGCTGAGTATCTTCACTTCAGCATACGCTCTCATCTCTGGCTGTACAGTATACCTGCTTACCAGCTCCTCTACTATTTGTGTTTGCTATACAGCTTCTTACTATATACCTTAGGCATCAGTTAAAATATTGAGAAAATAGCTGGACCTTGTCACTTTCTTATATACCTAAGTTAGGGAATGCACATGTTTTGGCTAGACTTTTCAGGCAATTAGGTTAATCCTTCTAAATCTGTGGTTCCCACAGGGTACTACTCTTCCTCACTGATAGAAATTAGGCTGAAATGTCCCTTGCTTTAAATATTTGGGCAGGCACATAACTGCAGCTGCTGTGACCACATATGATTTAAATAAGTACACTTGTCAAAATATACCTTCTACCAGTATCACAGCTTGTTGATTTTTAAATCTTCCTTTTGAGCTTTAAATAGCATTAGTCAAATTAGTTTTGTATCCAGCTTTTTATGCTTCTGGTCCTTCCCTTTAGTTTGCAATTGAGGCTTCTGAGGAAATAGAATAAAGACATCCAAGCTTTGGATGGACTTATTTTAAACCCTAGTAGGTCCAGTGCCTTATCACTCTCTAGACATAAGGGGTGCATACACAGGTTCATAGGTTGGTACTAGGCTATCGGCCCTAGGGCCTATACAAGCCTAGCCATAACAATTCCCTGGATATTTCATCCTACAGTATTTACTTCCCTGGACCCCTGTCTAGTAGGGCGATTGACGTGATCCCCGGGGTGTTCCTATCTCCCATCCAATCGTCAAGGTTCCTTTTGAAGAGGGCCAAAGAAGCACTTTGACATGTATGGGCAGTCTATTACAGAGTCTGGGGAGTCTCTGGGTCAGGAACTTATCTCTCCAGCATGTTTTGTTCATTGTGATGACAAGGTTTAGATCCCTGGAGCGTGTGGCTCTGAGGGATTGGGATTTCTTTAAGTGGAGCATGTCCAACAGCTCAGGGTTTGACATGACCTTGTATGTTAAGCAGAGATCACCTCTGAGTAGACAATATGCCACAGAGTATAGCTGGAGGTCTTTTTAGATGGTCGGCATAGGGCATCTGCTTTAGGCCTGTGATTCTTTTAGTGAAGCATTTCTGCAGCCTTTGCAACTGTTGCAGATGTCTTGTGAGGTACATACCAAACAGAGCGTTGTACTCTATAATGGGTCTAATGAGGGATGAGTACAGTGGGACAATGACCTCCTTTTTTCTGGATGGAAAGCCCTTAGTGATGAGGTGTGCCACACAGAAGGATTTCCTGACTGTTGAGGCGATGTGGTTATTGAAGGTGAGACCACTGTCCACCTGTGCCCCTAAGTCTCTCATCACATTTTTGGTGTTTAGTGTACTGCCATCTATGTGGTAATTCATAAGTACATGTTTTTTTCCCCAAAGGAGATAACTATACATTTATTGGCATTAAGCTTGAGCCCATGGCTCTGGCACCAAGTATCTGTTTCTGAAAGGCCCTTTTGTAGAATATCCACATTATTTGGAGATTCAATAATGGCTCTGAGTTTGCAGTCATCTGTGAACTTTGTTAGCTAGACTCTCTTAGTGTTGGCCTGTACTTCAGAGAAGTAGATGCCAAACAAGAGCGGTTCCAGGACTGAACGCTAAGGCACTCCACTTGTCACTTGTCTGGAGCTGGATTTGGAGTCAGCTACTTTTACAGTCTGGGTTCTGTCAGTAAGCCAGTTGGCAACTCATTGAGTGATGTATGGATTTATGCCCAGCTTAGTAAGTTTATCTATGATTCCAGAGTGGGGGATGGTGTTGAAGGCCTTGGCAAGGTCCAGATAGGCTGTGTGGACCGCCTTACCCTCGTCCACAGCTCTGAAGTCTGACTCAAAGAAGTCAATCAGGTTCAGGAGACAAGATCAGCAATTCACGAACCCAAACTGGGTGGGGTCCAGTGTTTGAAGGTTGCCAATGTCTTTGTTTATAAGTTCCATGATAATGCGTTCCATGTCCTTGCAGTTCAGGCTCGTCAGACTGATGGGATGGTAGTTCCTGGGATCCAAGGTGGATCCCCCCTTTTGGAGTCAGATAACTGTAGCTGTGTGCCACTCAGTGGGCATGAAGCCTGAGGTGAGGCTATGGTTAAACATGACACTTAGGTGAGGTGCCAGTTCATTTTGTAGTTCATGTAGTACACAGCCCGGGATGTCATCTGGTCCCATGGATGCTGTGTTCTTAGCTTTGGAGAGTGTGGTTTCTACCTGTGTGGCCATGATTACCGGGATTTGGCAATCTTTTGGTATTGAGATGGGCCCTTTAGGGGGTGAGAGGGGGTGAAGTTGGCACTAAATCAATCTGCCAGGATATTTGCAATATCCTTGGGATCAGTATATTTAATGCCATTCTGCTGTAGCTCAGAGCATATCTGAGCATTGCCATTTAGATTCTTGACATAACTATAGAATGCCTTGTGGTTGTCTTTGGAATCTTTGGCAATTTTATTTTCGTAACTAGCTTTGGAGGATTTTATGAGGGATTTCAGCTTCTTACTGAGTCTGGTAAGGGAGTTTTTTGCATCCTGGGATTTTCCTCTTTTCTGCAACAGTTTCTTTCTTCTGTTGTATAGTTTGTTTATGGCAGGGGACCACCAGATTGGCTTCCTTTTTTTGGAGGAGTGTGTCTTGGTTCTATTTGGGATGGCACGATTCATGCACAAGTGAATGTGCTCGTACAGTGCCTTAGTGTAGGATTCAGCAGTCGAACTTTCATCTTCCGTCTGCATGAGTGTCATGAAGTTTGTCCCTTCAGACTTGAGTAGAATGAAGTTGGCTTTGGAGAAGTTTTTTATGAAGGTTTCCTTACTGGGGGGTGGGGGTGGGATGTGGATGTCAAGGGTGATTTGCTTATGGTCAGACCTGACCAATGAAGGGGTGACCACTGGTGTGGAGCATCTATCTTCCATGTTGGTAATGACCAGGTCTAAGATATTGGAGCCCCTGGTGGGACAATGAATTAGTTGATCCAGGGCGTTGGAATTTATGAATTCCAAGAACTGTTGGGAAAAGGTGTTGGTACCCGAGTAGTTTTCCCAGTTAATGACGGGGTAGTTGAAATCACCCAGTATTAGGGTGTTTAGTTGTATCTTAATATTTTCCAGCATGTTTAGAAAGGTGTAGTGAGAATCTTGGGGCATGGTGGGGATCTGTAGCAAGCTACAATTTGGATTGCAGTCTTACCTAGTGTTAGTTGCACCTGGAGAATTTCAGATGCATTGTGTTGGGAAACTAGACTGGAGGTGTGAATATCCTTGGTGAATATGGACACTCCTCCACCTTTAGTGTTTTGGTCTTGGTTTGGTGGCTGAAAAGTGTGGTAAGAGTTGTAGCCTGGTATTGCAGGGGTGCTTTCTAGACCCTTGAACCAGGTCTCAGTTACTACACAGATATCGATGTTCTCCATTTTTAGGAGTGCTTCAAGAGAGTGCATTTTGAGGTTTAGACTTCTAGATTTGAGTAGCATTACCTTCAGATTTTGCATGCTTGTATCCTACAGTGGTTGTTTTGTCCTTTGAACCTTGCCTAAAAAAGGCACTATAGGGGTGGCAAGAGCTTTAGCCAGAAACCTGAATCCCAGGAGTGACAGGTGCAGACCATTTCTGGCAAAGCATTGTGGTTTGTCAATCATGTCACATCAGGCAGACAGATACTGGATCCCCTTTGAATGACACCAGAAGCTTAGCCAATTACTGAAATCAATCATTTTGTCCTTATACTATGGTATTATTCTGGGCGAAGGCAGGATGCTACTCAGGGCTAGGGTCATACTTGCTTCAGCCACATGATCTGAGAGCTCTTCCATGTCTCTTTTCATGTAGTCCAGGGAGGTATGTCTCAAGTCATTCACTCCAACATGGACAATGTCAGAGTCGTATTCGTACTAGTTGTGGAGTGACTTGAGTGCATGCATTATGTCGTGGATCCTGGCACCCGACAGGCAGCTGACTGTGATTTTCTTCTTGTTCAGCCTGGTGAGTGGGGCATCAGTGTGCCTGACTATAGAGTCACCTATGGCTAAAGTGGTGGGTACGTTGTCTTGCCTTATGGGCTGTTGTTGGGTGGCACACTGGTGTTGTGAGCTATGTGTCATTTTGGTTGTGACTGGTGTTTGTTTGCTTTTCTGCTTTGGAGGTCCTTGTTGCTTGAGCAGGTTAATGTTAAGGGCCTCCACATATGTGGGTTTAGTGTTGCTATGTGTGGGTGTTGATGGTGTGGGTTTTGAAGGGCTATGTGTTGCTTGAGGTGTAGTGCAGATGTTAACCTTCTCCTCTTGACTGTCTAGCACAATCTTGGCTGGAGAGAGCTTTGCTTCAAGTTTGGCTATGTAAGTGCATCTCTCACAGGTTGTAGTGTTGGGTGGTAGGAGGAGAGAGTTGTCTGTCTATATGAGGCAGTTGCTGCATTGCCCCAATATGCCCAGATCCACCAGGTGGACATGTTCCTAACTTATTTATTTGTTGCCTGCCATTTCTTGCTAGTATAGCAACAGGAGTTTTTTGATAGCAGAATTTGTTAAACCATCTTTGGCTTTCATTGCAGACCTCTTTGTTTGAAAATCAGACTAGGAGGTATTAATTCTATGTTATTAGCTATTAGTGAGCAGATATCTGGTATCATTGCTGTGGCTATAGGTGATGCTTTTGCTAATTAACTTGGGAGCAGGAATATTTTAGCTTCTAATTCAGGAAGCAAACGCGGAAACGTCATGCCAGTTGCCAGCATTGGGAGCAACGCTGGGTTGGCATCCTCAATGGATTTGATGAACAACAACTTTTCCAAACAGGACTGTTGCATCAAATATGTCAAGTTCGGATGGTATTTTGCAGACTGTTTTTCAAGAAACTAACCATCCTTTTTGCAATGTGTTAAATGGAGTTTCTTTAAGTCAAGTAAGTGAACCTGCTGTTCCTTCCAGTCCAGACAATTTTACTGTATGTAAGAATGACATTTTCCGGCTGGAAAGACTATGTACTAAAACTGTTTCATTGCAACTTGAGGTATTTTATTTGGAAGAAAACATAAGGTAGAAATGTGTTCCTTTTGGCCTTAAGAGTTTTTAAATTCCCCAACTATGTTCCGCAGGGTGACAATTTATACACACAGTTGGTGGAACTATTTAACAACACAGGTCTTAATTAAATGAAAATGGTGGAACATTACAAGGCTGAATTAATAACATTAAGAGGGCAAATGGAATCCTTGGACAACAAAGTTAAAATTTCTGAGGCTTTTGGGTCTCTTTCTACTCTGTATTTTGGTATTGCAGCTAAAACAGAGAGACATACGGCTTTGGTTATTTTACACAAACAAGGGAAACTTAAGAGAGACCTTGCAGCTTATGCCACCAAGTCAGCATTTTTTGTTAAATTATCTAAGGAGACTAAGGATAATGTGGTCAATGATAAGGACAATTTGGTTCATTTGAACAATCCAGGTACATCCTCTGATGACAATTCCCTAGTGACCACTTCAACAACTGGGTCTGGGCAAGTTACTAGTGAGGGTGCATATAAAGATAGTGGTACTGCCTCTATCTCATCTGCCCAGGCTATCGCAGTTGCTAACAATGCTGGTCCTTTTTTGATAGACAGTACTGGCAACAAAAGGACTCCAAAGTGGTCGAGCAAAGTTCAAATGAGAAGCAAAGGGAAAGGCAAGGATAGCAAGAAGAATTAGACTTTTTAATCAATGTGCAAAATTTTACTGGTGAACCTTTGTCAGATGACATGGTTTCTGTACTTAAGAAAGGTTTCTCTTTTATTCCATCAAATACAGTAAATTTACCAAGACTGATTGTTGATTTAAAATTGTACTTGAGAAAGCTTAATTTAAAGTCCATTTTTGATGGAGTTGCTGGGTCCGTTCCACATGACTCTATTGTAATGAAAAAAAGTGTCTACAACCCTCTGTTAAATTCTACCTTATCAGTTTTTGGCAACTTGTGTGAGCAAGAGTTTAGGAAGTTAAAAGTTGGTCAGAACAACATATTGAATCTTCCTCCAGGTGAACTATTGGCTTTAGACAATTTTGTTGCTAATAGAGATTGGCACACAATGAAAGCCAATAAAGGTGGATCAGTTCTTGTGCTGAAGTCTGTTGATTATTGTTCATCAATAAATACTTTGCTACAAGACATCAATTGTTATAAAAAAGTGACTGTGGATTTCATCACACAAAGTTTTCTTAGATTAGATGCCTGTTTATTTGATTTGTTCAGCCAGGGTAATTCAATTTTTCCATTTACAATTTTTTGTTAGTAGAACATCCTAGACTGGCGACACTATTTGGCATTCCAAAGATGCATAAGAATAAGGATTGCCCTCCTTCTAGACCGATAGTGTCAGACAGTTTCTCTAAAATGGAATCTATCTCCATTTGGCTGGACAGTTGTTGAACCCCATAGTACAGAGTTCCAAATATTATCTCCAGGACTTATGTCACCTTTTGGAATTGTTGAGTCACATTGGTAGTTCTGACTTGACTTTCACATTTGCATCTTTGGATGCTGTTTCTCTCTATACTTGTATAGACCAGGATATAGGTATCAATTACATGAGAGAATATTTAAGTCAGTATACCAGTTTAGGCAACAATCTTATTAATACCATCTGCACATTGATGGAACTTGTGTTAGAAAAAATTTTTTTCAGATTTGAGGGAGAACTGTTCCAACAGATATCGGGTGTTGCAATGGGGTCTCGGGTAGCACCCAGTTTTGCAAACTTGGTGATGGCATTGTGGGAGACGAAATTTCTTGTCACACATCCTTTAGCCAAAAATATTTTATTTTACAGGAGTTACATAGACGACCTGATATTTTTATGGAAGGGTGACCAAGACACATTTTTATCTTTTGTTCAGGATTTAAATTGTACTAATGAATTTTTAAGATTTACTGTGGGTAGTTTTGGTGACATTATTGTTTTTTTAGATTTACACTTGACTTTCAATAAAAAAGATTTGAAATTTGAAAGTAGTATTTTTAGAAAATCCACCTTTGTCAACCAGTACCTACACCATGACAGTTTTCACCCCAGTTATATGAAAAGAGGGGTTGTTAAAGGACAATTCATCAGGTTAACTCGCTTGACGAGCAACAATGACACTTTTTTGGATGAAGTACGCAAGTCATGTGTTATTTTTTATACAAAGTGGATATGAATTCTCTTGGTTAGAAAATATTATAATTGAGGTAATTGAGTTAAGGGTACACAAAGCTTGTCCAATTTTGAAGTATGCAAGAGATAATGTTCATTACTGTACTGAAGTTTTGACGAAAACTGTAGACTATTATTCTTTGGCTTTTCCTGTTCCCATCACCAATGAAATGATGTTCATTAAGAACATTATTTTAGATGACTGGAAGGTGGTGTTAGGCAACCCTGAACTATCAAAGATTTTAGGTGACAGACACATTTTGACCTATAAGAAGGCTGTTAAATTTAAAGGTTGGTCAATTTAGAACTAGACTCAAACAACATCTGGGACTAAACTGGCTATATCATTGTATCAAGCCTGGATAACTCTCTTCTTGAATGTGTAAAATCTATTAATCAGCTTACTGTTTAATTTACCACTGACTTTTACCAGGGATTAACTC
>NC_056739.1:1412357573-1412367573 GCF_019279795.1 Protopterus annectens | reverse complement strand
AGGACCTGATCACTTTGGGCCCCCCCTCCCTTGTGTGAGCAAGGAATCATCTCACTCCAGATAAAAGCAAAGAAAACTCTAACCAGCAATCACCCAAAATAGACTGCATCCCCAGGTTTAACTCCAGGATCCTTGTTGCTGCCGCTTGTGTAGTAGCCACTGAGGACCTGATCGCTTTGGGTCACCCCCCACCGACCTGTGTGAGCAAGGAATCCTCTAACTCCAGCTAAAAGCAAAGAAAACTCTAACCAGTAATCATCCAAAAATAGACTGCAGCCCCAGGTTTAAGTCCAGGAACCTTGTTGCTGCTGCTTGTTTAGTAGCAACTGAGGACCTGATTGCTTTGGGTCTCGCACTCCCCCCACCACACTTGTGTGAGCAAGGAATCCTCTCACTCTAGGTAAAAGCAAAGAAAACTCTAACCAGCAATCATCCAAAAATAGACTGCAACTCCAGGTTTAACTCCAGGAACCTTGTTGCGGCCACCTGTGTAGTAGCCACTGAGGACCTGATCGATTTGGGCCCCCCACTTTTGTGAGCAAGGATTCCTCTCACTCCAGCTAAAAGCAAACCAGCAATCATCCAAAAATAGACTGCAGCCCCATTTTTATCTAAAGGAACTTTGTTGCTGCCACTTGTGTAGTAGCCACTGAGGACCTGATCACTTTGGATCCCCCCCACTTGTGTGAGTAAGGTATACTCTCACTCCAGCTAAAAGCAAAGAAAACTCTTACCAGCAATCATCCTAAAATAGATTGCATCCCAGGTTTAACTCCAGAAACCTTGTTGCTGCTGCTTGTGTAATAGCCACTGAGGACTTGATCGCTTTGCCCCTCCCCCCCATTTGTGTGAGCAAGGAAACCTCTCACTCCAGCTGAAGGCAAAGAAAACTCTAACCAGCAATAATCCAAAAATAGACTGCAGCCCCAGGTATAACTCCAGGAACCTTGTTGCGGCCACTTGGGTAGTAGCCACTGAGGACCTACTCGATTTGGGCCCCCTCCCCCTTTTTTTGCGAGCAAGGGATCCTCTCACTCCAGCAAAAAGCAAAGATAACTCTAACCAGCAGTCATCCAAAAATAGACTGCAGCCCCAGGTTTATCTTCAGGAACCTTGTTGCTGCCGCTTGTGCAGTAGCCACTGAGGACCTGATCACTTTGGGCCCCCCCCCACTTGTGTGAGCAAGGAATCCTCTCACTCCAGCTAAAAGCAAAAAAAAAACTTCAGCCCCAATTTTAAATCCAGGAACCTTGTTGCTGCTGATTGTATAGTAGCCACTGAGAACCTGATCACTTTGGGTCCCCCCCCCCCCAGTTGTGTGAGCAAGGCATCCTCTGACGCCAGCTAAAAGAAAAGAAAACTCTAACCAGCAGTCATCCAAAAATAGACTGCAGCGCCAGGTTTAACCCCAGGAACCTTGTTGTGGCCGCTTGTGTAGTAGCCGCTGAGGACCTGATCGCTTTGGGCCCCCCCCCCCGACATGTGTGAGCAAGGAATCCTCTCACACCAGCTGAAAGAAAAGAAAACTCAAACCAGCAATCATTCAAAAATAGACTGCAGCCCCAGGTTTAACTCTAGGAACCTTGTTGCTGCCACTTGTGAAGTCGCTAGTGAGGACCTGATCGGTTTGGGCACCCACCACTTGTGTGAGCAAGGAATCCTCTCACTCCAGCTAAAAGCAAATAAAACTCTAACCAGAAATCATTCAAAAATAGATTTCAGCCCCAGGTTTAACTCCAGGAACTTTGTTGCTGCCGCTTGTGTAGTAGCCATTGAAGACCTGATCACTTTGCCCCCCCACACACACACTTGTGTGAGCAAGGAATCCTCTTACTCCAGCTAAAAGCTAAGAAAATTCTAACCAGCAATCATCCAAAAATAGACTGCAGCCCCAGGTTTAACTCCAGTAACCTTGTTGCTTCCGCTTGTGTAGTAGCCACTGAGGACCTGATCGATTTGGGCCCCCCCCCCGCACTTTTGTGAGCAAGTTTTCCTCTCACTCCAGCTAAAAGCAAAGATAACTCTAACCAGTAATCATCCAAAAATAGATTGCAGCCCCATTTAAACGCCAGGAACCTTGTTGCTGCCACTTGTGTAGTAGCCGTTGAGGACCTGATCGCCCCCCCCCCCACACTTGTGTGAGCAAGTAATCCTTTCACTCCAGCTAAAAGCAAAGAAAACTCTAACCAGCAATCATCCAAAAATAGAATGCAGCCACAGGATTAACCCCAGGAACCTTATTGCTGCCGCTTGTGTAGTAGCCACTGAGGACCTGATCACTTTGTCTCCCTCACACTTGTGTGAGCAAGGAATCCTCTCACTCCAGCTAAAAGTAAAAAAAAACTCTATCCAGCAACCATCCAAAAATAGAAAGCAGCCCCAGGTTTAAATCCAGGAACCTTGTTGCTGCCGCTTGTGTAGTAGCCACTGAGGAACTGATTGTTTTGGGCTCTCCCCCCACTTCTGTGAGCAAGGCATCCTCTCACTCCAGCTAAAATCAAAGAAAACTCTAACAAGCAATCATCCAAAAATAGACTGCAGCCCCAGGTTTAACTCCAGGAACCTTGTTGCTATCACTTGTGTAGTAGCCACTGAGGACCTCATCGCTTTGGGCCCCCCACACACACACACACACACACACTTGTGTGAGCAAGGAATCCTCTCAGTCCAGCTAAAAGCAAAGAAAACTCTAACCAGCAATCATCCAAAAATAGACTGCAGCCCCAGATTTAACTCCAGGAACCTTGTTGCTGCCGCTTGTGTAGTAGCCACTGAAGACCTGATTGCTTTGTGTGTCCCCCACTTGTGTGAGCAAGAAATCCTCCCACTCCAGCTAAAAGCAAAGAAAACTTTAACCAGCAATCATCCAAAAATAGACTGCAGCCACAGGTTTAACTCCTGGAACCTTGTTGCTGCCGCTTGTGTAGTGTAGGTGCCAGCTTTTGTGACTACTTTTATGCCTTGTTAAAATCTGTTACAGTCAGCTAGAGTGCATACCCCAGGGGCAACAGCTGCAAACCTTCTTCCTCTTAGTCCATGCCCACCCCTTTCATCCATTTCACTTTTGATAATTTGTTGTATGTTAAGGTATTTAGCTCTTCTCAATAGTCATAGCCTTCAGACCCTCCTCCTCAATACTTGTTCTTCACTAAACACCAAACAGAGGTGCAAAGTCTCCAGCTGCTTTTATCTTTAGCTACATTGTGTGCAGCAAACAATGAGCAAAGGGGATTACAAATATAAAAGAGAATACAATCTGCCATTGCAGACTAGTAAGCAGCATACAACTTCTATCTGTGGTGCACTCCTACACATAGTTTTTCTTGGAGAAACTTTCCGGTCCTTGAACAAGGGTGCCTGTATGTTTACCTTATTTCCTTGGCTGTCCTTTGATAATTAGCTAGGTTAGCAGAGTGCATTGGATTCTCCCCTGCTACTTTAAATTCCAATTGATGGTTTCTCTCCTTTCCCCCACCTTCACAAGTGATTGCTCAGGTACAACACACCAAAGGTTTTAAAAATGCTGGATGCCATATTTTCTCTAATTGCAGCTGAAAGCCCTCCAGGTGTAGCATCTCTAGTAAGTGTTCCTGGACTAGCTGATAGTTTTTTTAGCTAAGTTCTATCTGGAAGGTGTAGCCCTGCTTAACTCACTTTGCTCCCCTCCCACCCCATATCATTACCTTTATACATATCCATACAACCACACCCCCTCACTTCCTCCCAAATCCCCCACCCCTCTACTTCCTGTTCTCATACTACCTCCCTTCTTTGCTCCTCCCCACGCTTATCTACTATCCACTATCAAAGACTACTATACCTTACTCCCACCGCTTTCTCTCATCCTCTGTTCTACATCCCATAAAGTGACATGTCTCTTAGAACTCAAACTATACTCTTACCTTCTCTGCTCCTTATACTCTATCACCTCACCTGCTATCACTCACAATTACCTTCTCCCTATTTCCACCCCTCAAACACCACTCTTAACTCAAGTACTACATCACAACCCTATCTACTAATGTGTCCCTCCATCCTTCCCCCACCACTCCAATTCCTAAAATAAAAATATCTCCCCCCTCCCCTTGAAAACAAAAAACCAAAGTCTACTTACTCAAATTAAAACCCCATTACAAACCTCTACTTCTATCTGGTGACATTCATCCTATCCCAGGCCCTGCAGACACTACCCTGAACAATAACCTCCCTGTATCTAAACCTGCCAACCCCTCTAACCCACAAAAACAAGTACAATTCTGCTCTATCAATGTCAGGAGCCTTGTAAATAAAGTTCAAGAACTCCATGCTTGGATAGCTAACTATACTCTTGACATAGTTGCCCTAACTGAAGCATGGTTAAAACCACACCGTCTGGACAGTGAAATCATCCCTCCTGGCTATAATATCCTTAGATTAGATCAACCTAAGAGAAAAGGAGGAGGAGTCTCAATACTCTACTCCAATTGTCTCTCCCAAATCAGTCCCACACTAGACTTACCCTCCTTCTCACCAGCTGAACTCCTAATGACCAACTTCAAACTTAGTTTCAACACCATAACTGTTGCAGCAATCTATATTCCCCCTGGTGATAATATTAACATACTTGAGAATATCCTATCTCACCTCTCACATACCATCCACAATGAACTAATTATACTGGGAGATGTATATATTGATTGGCTTACAATACAAGCTCCCAACATTACTTCCTGTATAAACCTACATGGGTTTGAACAGCTAATCACAACCACAACCTACATTAATAAATCTCACCTACCTAGCTCTCTTTCTTGGACTGGATATTGGTCTCCCACGCTCAAAACTATCGTAACTCCCAAACCCTTCCAAATGCCCTCAGTGACCACTGCTCTATAAAAGTTACCAGACATACTCCCCACCTTACAAAACCTAACAAATTTATTACCACCCGCTCACTTTCTCATTTCTGTCCTAACTCCTTTATTCACCAACTCTCCAAAATTAACTGGTCTTACCTCACCACTCTTCCTTTAGATGAAGCTGTCCACTCCTTCAGCACTACATTCCTAAACATTCTTAACTCCCTTGCTCCTCTTTGCACAATTACAATCAAATCTAATACTACTCCCTGGCTCACTTACTCTACAAGAACCCTCATGAAAGACCGGGATAGGATTTGGAAAATGTGGACTAAAACTAGGACCCCTTCTCTTCTTCAGAAATATAAAGAACTCAGAAATAAAATAAAACAAATCATCCATTATGACAAAATAAATTTCTATGCCAATCCTCCCTCTACTCTTAAATCAGACCCAAAGAAATTCTGGAGCTCTATTAAACAGACTGTGCATCCAGGGAACCCTTCCTCTCCTAACCCATGTCCCAATGCAACACCTGAAGACATAGCCAACACATTTACCAATCATTTTATAAACTCAGTAACCTCCATAATAAATTACCCCCCCCAGAAACAACACTAGCACACCCAGAAACTCTATACCTTTTCCAAACACTCCTAACTCCTTCTCTCTAAAAGCAGTATCAACTAACTATGTAAAGTCATTACTCTCTAAACTTAAACCTTGCTCCCCATCTGTTGACAAGCTACCCTCTTACTTCGTGCAGATTGCCTCTGAACCTCTTGCCTGTCCTGTATCCATCTTAATCAGCTGATCCATTTCTGAATCCTATGTCCCCATTGTATGGAAGAATTTCTTTACTCTACCAATTCACAAAGGGGGCAACTCCTCAGACATATCCAATTTTAGACCGATTGCCATACTCTCTCCACTCTCAAAAATCCTAGAGAAATGCATTCACAAGCAGGTAATGCATTACCTTCACCAGGAAAACCTTCTCACACCCACACAGCATGGTTTCCGTCCCAAGCATAGTACAACTACTGCACTCATATCATTCATCAACATAGTCTCCCTAGCTCGTGATAACAATAAACTTGTCTCATGCCTATTCCTTGACCTTTCTAAATCCTTTGACACTGTCTCTCACCCACTCCTTGTAGATAAACTCACTAATTTACATTTCTCTCCCCCTACTATCTCCTGGTTCTCCAGCTATCTCTCTACCCACCAGAAATAAGTTAAATGGCTCTCTGCACTATCCTCCCCTCTCACTGTACAAATGGGAGTCCCCCAAGGGTCCATACTTGGACCACTACTCTTTAATATTTTCACCAACTTGCTCTACTCCTCTTGTCCCCAGTCATCTCTTGTGCAATATGCTGATGACTCAACTGTTATAACCATTGCTGACAACCCAACTGACATTCACTCAACTACCCAGGCATCCTTCCACACCATTAAGACTTAGCTTAGTGATAACAAACTAATACTTAACCCAAAAAAAAACTAAGCTCCTACTCTTCCTCCCTAAAAACATCACCACACTCAAAAGTACATTTACCATCTTATCCTGCAACAACACTATCATCTCAGCTGAATCTAGTACTAAATTGCTAGGTGTTACAATAGATGATCAGCTTAAGTTTGATCTCTATATTACTAACTCGGTAAAAAGAACAAATCAGAAACCTGGACACCTTTTTCGTAGCAAGAAATACTTAACTAACACTGCCCAAATAACTCTCTCCCAGGCTTTATTACTCCCAACACTCCTGTACAGCTGCCACATATTCACAAACCTAAATTCTACACTTATTTCCAAGCTTGAAATTACCTATAATAAGATTGCCAGATTTGCAGCTAACCAAACCTACAAGTCACACCACTGCTTAGTCCTACAGCAACTAGACTGGATAGAATTCCCTCAGCTGCTCCGATTATACCAACTACAAATCATCCACTCTATCCTCTATCTACCCTCCTTTTGCCCCAGCCTCTCCACTATCATATCCAAATATTCCCCTGCTAGGATGCTGCACAGCTCAAATCAAGTATTATTAGACATCTACAAACCCAAAACCAAAATAAGCTGCCTTCTCTATAACTATAACCCAGCTACATCCTGGAACCAACTCCCCATGGAAATAAAATCCCTCCAGCATAGCATAAGTTTCAAATTTGCCACAAGGAAATACCTAAAAAAAATAGTGGTCTTGCCACTGTAGCCAACCACCCTGAAACCACCATCCTTTCACCTATTTCACCACCTCACTCTTAATGTATCTCTAACACTATTCCCCTGCCTCTTTTACCTCTTCCCTTCGTCTATCTCCAACCACTCTTAATTCTTACAGTCTCAAGACAACCTACCTGTCTAGTCTGTCTCCTATACTCTACCTCCCCTACATCTCCTATTAGCCATTCTTACTTTCCTTTCTTGTTTCCAAACTCCTATACAACTAGATCCTACCCACTTTAAATAAGCATCTGCCTAACTATTAACTCATTTTGCTCTAAGCAGCTTAAATAATATTGTAACTAGTCACATTTTCTTCTGCTAATTGTTTAAAATCTTGTTTGTAACAACTCACATACTTGTCTGCCAATTGTTAATACTTTGTATAACTGAATTGCCTGAGGAGCTTTTTTTCTCTCCACGTCTCTGCTTGTAAGATCCTATAGCTGATTGTTACTACTATTTTAGTAAAATTTAATAAATTGTTTTCTAGTCCTGAGGAGTTTTTCTCCCTGGGTCTCTGCTGAAAATGAGCCAAAAGCTCAGCCAGACTAACCCGGTTAACAAATGTAAAATAAATAAATAAAAATAAATAATACATTTATTTCACATCTGTTTACCAGGATGGAATACCGATCAAGGATGACCTACTGCAGGCTCAGCCTGGGTTGTAGTGAGCACCAAATCAAAACAGAAAAACAATACAAAAATGCATGCACAAATAATACATATATAGCTTAAATCCATACAGCAAATAGATTTAAGTATGTGACAAAATAAATAATGCATAACAGTAGAAGAGCAAGTAAAATTAGAGAAGTTGCAGAGGTATTGAGGGTAAAGTTACCATGTACATGTTTGCATAAGAGTGAGTTGTTCAATGACTATATGGTCATAGAGACACTGAATTATAGGTCAAGATAAAAGAATGAGACTTCTTTAATTATATGATCTGGCTTGCATTATTACATTTACTTTCAAATGTTTGCATGTATATGTATATATACATGGATAAATATATTTATATATTTATATATATGGATATACTTTTTGATATATCAAAAGTCTACAATTCCAAACATTATTTTCGCAAGACGAAAATAACGAAACTTAAAATCCTGAACCACGGACTTTTTCCCAGGGCAAGTAAACACCTGCCCAAAACTACACAATACAAACTGTACCATCTGAAACCCACCTAAGTGGGGAGCTGTACCCCTATACTCCCCAACTATATATACCAACTCCAGGAAAGCACTACAGTGGAAAAAAGGGCATATTTCCCCACGATGGGGTAGTGTTTACTTGCCCTGGGAAAAAGTCTATGGTTCGTGATTTTAACTTCTGTTATTTTCATCTCATGAAAATAAGGTTCGGGACTGTGGACTTTCGATATATCAAACTAGAGCCATACATTTATATATATATATATATATATATATATATATATATATATATATATATATATATATATATATATCAAGCCGCGGTGGTGCAGCAGTAGCATTGTCACCTCACAGCAAGAGGTTCTCCCGTTCGATTCTCAGCTGTTGTGCCTTCTGTGTGGAGTCTGCATGTCCTCCCCGCAGTTGAGTGGCATTCGAAAGACATGCATGAATGGGCATGCCTTCGTTGAAGGTTGGGCATCAGGCTGGCACCTCGGCACCATAAAAATCTACTGCCAATCATTAGCGGACCGGGCAAAAGTGCTCACCTATTTAATATCTTAATCATGCAAGCAATAGTCACTATTTTAAAGGAAACCATCATTCATTGTGACTGTCTCTTACACTGTACAGTAGAAGCAGAATTATGAAATGATATAAGAATGGTGTTCATGAGGAGAGAAGTGCGGTTACTCTTTAGGAACCAGTTTATCTGCTAAATGGTAAGCAGGGTTGGCCTTAGGTCAAATGGTGCCCTAGGCAAAAGGGCTCCACAGTGCCCCCCACACCACCTGGTGCCCCTATCCTGATCTATTTACACCATCCAGTTTACTGGAAAAAAAGCCCCTGCTAGAGCGGCTCCTTAGGCAGCCATCTAGTTGGCCTATAACTAAGGCTGGCTATGATGGTAAGGGTGATGTTCACTGGCCAAACCAACAGACCTATTCCATCAAAATTTCTCTGCTCACATTTGAAGACTGCATACTAATGAGATATATACATTCTGTTGTCTGGTTTTCATTACCCCTGTCAGTTGCTGTCTGAGATGTACAGTATGCTATATATTGTGCATGCTTTCATATTAATAAAGGGAGTAATTCTAAACTTGAGTTTGTACTTAAGTTTGTATCCACTACTTCAGTGTATCACCTGGCATTCATGGTGTGCTGCAGGAGTAAGTAGCAGCTCCTGTTTAGTTGTGATGCATACTTTTACCCCTATTCCTTGTGCAGGGCACCCAATGCCCAAGTATGTCAGCTGTTGTACTGCTGTATTCAATGATGTCCGGTGCTTAATACAGAATTAATGGCATATTTTTTTCTGAAAATTTACATTGCTGTCTTACATTCTAATCCATTTGTAATTATTCTGTAATTCTTCTGGTTTTAATTTTCTACTCCTCACATCACACTTCCAGCTTCACACATGTTTAATGCTGCTATGGTCTCACTGACTTGTTCTCATAATTTGATCATACCTTGAAAACCATTGCTCACTGGTTGAATTCCACTGGTATCATACCTCAGATTTTCTTACTGGTTAATGGGAAGAATACAATAAATAGTAGAAAAGCAGGAAGCATTATTCATTGTAGAAAGACAATTGCTTTCCTTAACAATAAGATTGTTTTCGGACATGTTTGTGAAGCAGAGTGTAATGCTTATTGCTACCATCACAACCTTTGTTTTTTTCAAAGTGATCTAGATGATCATCA
Source organism: Protopterus annectens (assembly GCF_019279795.1). Taxonomy (NCBI): domain Eukaryota; kingdom Metazoa; phylum Chordata; order Ceratodontiformes; family Protopteridae; genus Protopterus; species Protopterus annectens. The sequence goes on along the minus strand of NC_056739.1, from coordinate 1,412,357,616 downwards.
CAGATGAAGTGACATCCTGACCCCATGTGCAGACATGGTAAAA
>NC_056739.1:1412287573-1412355073 GCF_019279795.1 Protopterus annectens | reverse complement strand
AATAGGTCGAGAGGTTGAGAGGTCTCAGCCTGTAGCTGACCGAACAGTGGGTAAAGCCCAGGAAAATTACATGAAAAGTTCAGTGTTTTTTCTGTGAAAATTGAGTTAAAAAATACAGAGCACATCCCTGTCAGTGTTAAAAATTACTAAGGACCTTTCTGATGCTGTCACTGTAAAAAAGAAGGATTTGAGACAGACAAGCTTCAATTATATAGACAAGCAGGGGAAGTTGGAAGTGTTGGAGAGGTAGGAAGGAAATAACCAGTGGGATGGGGGGGTGGGTTGTAAACACCTACTGGCATCCCTGAAAGACATGCAAGAATAGGACCTAGCAAGAAAACGGGTCTACTAGGTCTTTATGCTGAGTCCTCCAACTATATTGAAAAGGCCAAAGCAGTTTATAATTCATACTGTGTCTTATGTACAAAAAAGCAGGTTCTATCAACTTTGCTGTGACTTCAGAAATAAGACTCTAATATAATACAGCCAGCTATATGTGATATTTGGGTCTACTTCATAAAACCGAAAAAGCAAATTCTTGAACGCTCACATGAACAAATAATCAAAAACTAGAAAGTGGTGTTTTGGGATCACAGTACAGCGAAGATCAGAATATTTGCCCTTTCCTCACTGTAGTGCAATCCTGGAGTAGGAATATATATATTGTGGGGGGGTGGGGTGGAGAGTGCAGCCCCCTACAATACCAGTTTTGAGTTTTTGATTATCCGCTCATGTGAGCGCTCGAGAGTTTGCGTTTTCGGTTTTATGACATAGACCCTGATATTTTAGGTTTCATTATTGTCAGTTTTCTTTATTATGCATTTTCAGCATGCTGGTCTCGATGTTGTAAGTTACGATCATATGTTAACTCCATCATGTGAAGTAGACCCATATTTATATATATATATATATATACATATACATATATATATATATATATATATATATATATATATATATATATATATATATATATAGATAGATATAGATATATAGATATATTGTTATACATATGAGAGCTATATGATAGTTCCCTACATCAGGGACATACAAAGGTGAATCCCCTCCAATGTAAATGCATTAAAGATCTAATTGCATGTTGTGGAATTCACTATTACTTGTTTAAATTGCAGTCTAATTCTCAGTGTCAGGAAACACAGTATCAAGTCTCATACATCTGACAGAGCCATGGCAGTGAATGATTTATTAACACATCCTTCTTGTACATAACAAATGTATCAATATAGCTACATCCTGAAAAAGAAAATAAGACTTTTTGGTACCACTTCCATGTCTTTCTGAAGTGCTCGTTAATTTCACTACCTTATCACTGACATCCTTGTTGCCATTTTGCTGTTGCACTGAACAATACTACCAGGTGTGATATTGGGATTCTAAACATGCCTAATATCTCCTACTGTGACAGTTGTTAGCATATATATATATATATATATATATATATATATATATATATATATATATATATATAAACATTTTTTGAGCCTAACATAAAGCATTATCCCCCGGGTTTAGAAAGGCTTAGTGAGGCATGGAAACCTTAACTCCGGAGGTTTCTATATCATATGAAACCTGTTGAACTCATAAACTGAATGCTGCTGAAGTTTCTTCTCAGATGGACCTCAGCATGGACAGCAGTCTTTTAGGCAGAATCATATGTAAACAGGGCAATCTGAGGGAGTGTCTAATGCTAATTAGCCATGTGCTGCCTCTTAGAAATGTCTGTGGCTTCCAGTACATTCAGCCTAGTGATTCTGAATCTCTTGGCTAAGTAAAATATCACTTCAGGAAGAAAACAAATGACCATTCCAATATAGCGGCCAAACACTCAGTTGACTAAAAGCATGGAGTCGGGCTTGTTTTAGTGTGCATATGTGTAATGATGTGTGTGTGTGTGTGTGTGTGTGTGTGTGTGTGTGTGTGTGTGTGTGTGTGTGTGTGTGTGTGTGTGTGTGTGTGTGTGTGTGTGTGTGTGTGTGCGCATGTGTATGCATGTGTGCATGCATGTGTGTGTGTGTGTGTGTGTGTGTGTGTGTGTGTGTGTGTGTGTGTGTGTGTGTGTGTGTGTGTGTGTGTGTACATGCATGAGCTGGACAGAGATAGATCTCACTGAGCCATGTCTGGGAATGTGGGATGATTAGGTGATGGCTGCTCTAAGGGAGTGTGGTAGGTACATTCTCAAATCATTCCTCATTGCCCATCCAGCAGAGCAGCATGATGTCAGCAGGCTGTAAGGAGAAACAGAGGTAGGTACTGTTAGCCACCTATGTAACTGAAGGCTTCTGATGCATGTTTTTTTTGTCCTATGGGATCCCTTTCCTCCCAGGTCTACAAGTGCACCATAAAGTCATCCCATGAGAAGTCAAGGCTCAAACCACTGCTAACATTATAGGGATGGTCTATGCACTTGTAGGGTACCGGTGATTGTGTGGACTTGGTATTCAGGCAACCAACCAGAGGGCTATTTTGGGTTAGGGGAGGTGGAATACAGTGTGCTCATTCATCATTCCTGCATAGCAATGATCGCTTGCTTTACTTTTCAGCTTTATAATCCATAAATGATATTACAGAAGTATAAAACCCTAGAAATTCACACACACACACACATACACACACACACACACACACACACACACACACACACACACACACACACACACACACACACACACACACACACACCAATGCACATATAGACAGATACATATATATTTATACACATATAGTACAGGCACTCACATTCATAAAATATCCTATTATGTCTATGCCTGTCTGTCTACAACTGAATTCAGCTCAGCTCACTTCAGTTTAGTTTATTTAATAAGCTGAAGCATAGGCATACTACAGCTAGGGAAAAGTGAATAATATCAAACAAAAACACAATAATGTTAGTATACAACTTTTATCTCAAAAATACAATTTTATTGAGTCCATTTAACAAAAATTTTATAAAGTAAAATAGTCTTAATGAAATACTTTTGTTATGTTAATACAGTATTTATGAGACCAGTTGCCATAATGGTTAAGGTCTTTGCCTTCCATGCACAAGCTACAAAGTTTAATCCTGACCTCCAGCCAGTACCTGTTTGGAGTTTGTATATTCTCCATGTGTATTTGTTGGGTTCCTCCAAACTCCAAAAAAAACATCCTGACTGTTTCCATCTCAAGCTCTCACAAGAATGGAGCTGAGGTCAGCAGCACAGACACTAGATGGTGCCCTATATGAGGAAGAGCTGTACAGAGCAAGCATTTTGGGCATCTACTGTGGCAATATCCACAAGATAGGAGAACAAGGATCACATACCATACTCTGTTGCAGAGCTAGCCACTTGACAGTGTAAAAATATGGTTCTAGGAGATGCGGTCATGTTGACAAATTTGGCATTGGTATTTGGTGGCATTTGGAGGGGTGTATTTGACACTCTTAGCCAAGGTGTTGATTTTCAGTTGTCTGTTGAGTGAAAGCTTGAAGTAACCTGGAAAACATAATCGAACAATTGCTACACTCAATGTAAGTTCACTGACAGGAGTGAATGATATAGGCTGGGCATTCTTTGTATTCAGAATTCAAAATGGGAGTGCAGTGCAGCAAAGCTACTTGGCTTGGGATCCAAGAAATGGTATGGGAATTGTGGTGAGGGAGAGGTTTCAGAAGGTAGTGATGGGTCACACGACAGACTCTTAGCAATCAGACTTTTAGCCTAATGATAGAGTATTATTCATAATTTCAGCCTATGGCCCACAGTGTTAGGAAAAGAGTACCAGATAGCAGTTGCAGGACCTGCTAGGTAAAGCAGTACAACATGAATTGGTGATGATAATGGCTGACCTGAATGCACATATTAGGACAGACAGAACAGGATATTAGGACTGTTGTGGGGGGCAACAGGACTAAAGAAGGAGAAGACATTCTAGGCATGTATCTGGCAAATGGCTTGATAGTCACCAGCCAATGGTTCAGAAAGAGAGACAGTCACAAAATCACATACAAGAATGACCAACATGCAACTCAGGTAGTCTTCCTCCTTGTAAGGAAATCAGTGAAATCAGTGATTCCATGAACAGTGAATAGAATCAGTGATTGCAAAGTCATTCGCAGTGAAGCAGTCAGCCCACAGCATAAACCACTGGTTGCCACAAACAGCTGCAAGCAGTGTCACCGAAGACCATAAGGTCAGCAGAGACCAGGCTGAAGACCTGTAAGATGGTGGAAAAAAGCACAACAGCTCAAGGAATTACTCAGGACTGTTGCATTTCAAGAAGAAGAGGAAATAGGTGGATTTGATGAAGAAAGGCACCACCTCAAAACTGCATGTTTGACGATTATAGAACAGATTTGAGGAGAACCCAGGTATAGAAATAAGATACATCAGGAAAACCGGAGGTGGAATGCGGAAGTCCAGGAAGCCTAAAAAGAAGGAAACAATGGGAGATAGAAAAGGCAGACCAGACTAGGAAGGAATATTGCTTGTCTAACAAAGAGGCTAAGAGAGGAGTTGCAATAGCAAATAACAAGGCATCAGAGGCACTTTACCAGCTTCTGGAAAGTGACTCAGCATATGGCACAAAGAAACTATATCAGGCTGCAAGGCAAAGACAGAAAGAGAAAGATGATAGTCCTTCATAAGGGATGCCAGCATTAACCTGCTCACCAGTCTACAGGACATCAAAAGCAGATGGAAGGAGTACATCCTGCAGGTTTTGAATGAAGAAAACCCCACAGAAGCTGTACTGCCCCAGACAACAACTATTATGAGGGAAGAGGAGGAGTTCACTATAGAATAAGTAAGAACAGTACTAAGGAAAATGAAGTTAGGGAAAGCAGCAGGCTCTGATGAGGTCCCAGCAGATATGATATACATCTTAGGTGAGATGGGGGAAATGTCTCCTGAGAGTGCTCGTAGCAGTATGGAGAAAAAGGTGTATCCCAGATGACTGAAGAATAAGCACACAAGTGCCAGTATTCAAGAACAAAGGAGTCATTCACAACTTTGGCCAGCACAAAGGTATCAAACTCCTGTCATATTGTATGAAAGTTCTGGAGAGGGTGACTGATATACAAATACACAGAGTTGTAGAATGTAAGATGGGAGACAAGCAGTTCAGATTCAGATCAAGATGCAGTGTAACTGAACTAATGTTTGCAGTGAGACAGATACTTGAGAAGAAGCTAGAAATGAGGAAATAGTCCACCTGGGCATTTCTAGACTTGGAGAAAGCATATATCAAGTTTCCAAGAAGCTGATATGGGCAGTCCTGCAGTGGTTTGAAGTCCCAGAAATATTAGTAGAATTAGTTTACGCTATGTATAAGGACCCAATGACTCAAGTAAGAATGGTGTTTGGTCTCGCACAGGTGTCCCTAGCGGGAATGAGTGTACATCAGGATTCAGCTCTAAGCCCACTGCTCTTCATACTGGTGATGGACTACATAAACAAACAGGTCAGAGGGGACAGACTACCAAAGTTGCTGTATGCAGATGATGAGGCATTATAGGCAGACCCTGAGCAAGAACTTTAGCAAAACATAGGGGAATGGAATGCAATACTAAAGGCAAATGGGATGAAACTGAGAACAGATAAGACAGTTGTAGTGGCACCAAATGGGAGAAATCAGAGGAAGCTGAGAAGTGAGATAGAATAGAAAATAGTGGAACAGGTTAAGGGCTTCAAGTATCTGGGGGGGAGGGTTGGTTGGTGAAGAAATTTCTAAATGAGGAGGTCAAAGCAGGAATGAGAAGCCTGCGGCGAACTGGTTCAGAGTGTCAGGAGTAGTTTATAACAGAAGCATGTCAAAGATGCTGAAAATTAAGGTTTACAAAATAGTACTGCGGTCAGTACTACTGTATCATACAGAAACATTGGCAGTAAAGGCTGCGTAGTTGAGAAAGCTAAAGATGATGGAGATGAAGTTCCTGAGATGGGTGTTATGATATATGTTGCGATACAGGTGAAGAAATAAGGACAAAAGAGCAGAAGCCAAAGTAGCTCCAATTGCAGAAAAGGTAAAAGAAAACATTATGGTGGCTTGGGCACATATGCAGAAAAACAGAAGACAATCTGGTGAAGAAGATTTGAGACAGACAGGTAGGAGGAAAAAAGAAAACTAGAGCATCCATAAAAGAGGTGGAGGGATTGTGTGAAAGAAGACTGGCAGTAGTCAGGCATGAGTGTCAAAGAAGGTAGAAGAGTGGCAATGAATACAGAGGTGTCAGCTGACATGACACTCCAACCCCATGTAAAAAATTGGAAAAGTGGATTCATGATGATGATTTAGGATTTATGGAACATTTACGTTTGTGCAACATTTTCAAATGTTCCACAGTTTTGTTACAGTAGCAATGTACTGAATTCTACTGATCTGGAAATAACAGAGAAAAACAAATTAAGCTAGTGTTTTAATGGAAATCTAGGTATCACCAACAAACAGCACCTTGTCTACTGAGCAGAGATGATGAGATGACCACTAATGACATCCAGCTCTTTAAAATAAAAGGGACTTTTTTGGTCCTTACAAGCTACCAAGTGCTACCAAGAGCCCATGTAGTTTGTGTGCTGCAGTTGTAAAATAGCCATAGAAGTATATGACAGCCATAAGGCAATCCACAGCACAATTTGCGATCTGTAGGTGACCATGGTCACAGATGTTAAGCTCATGGTAAATTGCAGTAATGGAAAACAGACAAAGATGAGTCTAACTTAACATGAAACTAGATTATCTGAAGCTATTGAATGAATTGTCAGCACAATATTTCTGCATTGGAAGAAGAAGGGATGCTATTGCTACAGCTGACAAAAGATCCCAAAGTATTTTATTTATTAATTAATTAATTTATTTATTTATTTATTTATGTTATTTATTTTGACATTTGTTAACTTTTTATATCTGACTGGGCAGGTGCCCTTTTTCAGAAGAGGCCCAGGGAGAAAAGCTCCATATAGAAAATATTTAAATATAGAAAGAAATTTAAATACAGAAAAACTTTCAATACAGAACAAACCATAATACAGAAATAACTCTAATCACATACAAATTATAAATACAGAATAAACTCTAAAAAACAAAAATAAAGGAAAAGAAATACAAAGTTCTGGAATTCACTATTACTTGTTTAAATTGCAGTCTAATTCTCGCTGTCAGGAAACACAGTATCAAGTCTCATACATCTGACAGTGCCATGGCAGTGAATGATTTATTAACACATATGTGCCTGTAGTTTGAAAGATCAGTTGAATGTCCTCCTTTGTGAATTGGAATAGTGAAGAATTGCTTCCAGATAGAAGGGACTGTAGATTCCTGGATGGATATGTTGATAAGGATTGAGATAGGGTAGGCTATTGAGTTAGCAGATAGCTTTAGGAAGTCTGATGGTAGATTATTGGCTGAGGTAGAGCAGAAGTTTAATTTAGTGAGTAGTGATTTTATGTAGGCAGTGAGGACTGGTTTGCGTGAAAAGGTAGGTTTATAGTCAGTGGAAGACAAAGGAATATTGAGATGAGAAGTGTGATCATTTTGGATTAGTTTGTTAATGGAGTCAGTGAAACAGGAGCCGAATTTAGTGGTGGTTTCAAGGGGAAGTTATTAGGGCAAGGGGTTGGTATACTGGGAGAGCCTGGGTAAAGGATCATGTAATGGTGTTCCAGAACTTTTTTGAACTGTTGAGATGGTATATTTGAGGCTGTAGAACAATTTTTTTATCATCATTGATTTGTTTTTAGTGTGGTTGTGGAGATTTTTATAAGTTTGGAGGTGATTAGGGGATTTTGTTTTTAGCTGGTTCTTCCATGCAATATCCCTTTTGTACATTAGGGAGCATGTGGAATGAGAATGCCATGATGCATGGAGAGATTTCCCTCTGATTTTCCTAAAGGGAGCAAGGCATTGAGAATATCCAAAAAAAAAAAACAGTTGAATTTAAGAAAAGCATCGTCTAGCAGTATGTTAAAAAGGAAGGACCAGTTTATGGAGGAGAGTCTATTGTTGAACTCATCAGGGTTGAAGTTAGTGAGACTATGGCACTCTTTATGTTTGTGTTGTCTAATCTGATGAAGAAAGAACCTTTGAATGCTGGTTGGAAGGTGGTCACTGATAGAATCAGGCATTGTTTTGGGGTTATGGTACAAGTTCAGAATGGATACTAGGATCCAGTCTAGGATAGAACTGGAGTTGATAGATTTGCAATAGTGAATAGGGGATAATATTAGTTGCATGAAGCCATGGAGATTTGTACTAGAGGTAGAGGAGTCAGTGGTCAAGATTTGCCAGTTGATGTTGACATCTCCCAGTATAATTGTGTCATTAGATATGTAGTGGGTAATCCAGGGGAGAACATGTTCAAGAATGGGGATGTTATTACCCAAGGGGATATATATATTATATATATATATATATATATATATATATATATATATATATATATATATATATATATATATATATATATATATATATATATATATATATATGTGTGTGTATATATATATATATATATATATATATATATATATATATATATATATATATATACCAGCAATGGTAACATTTTTGTGATTGTATTAGAAAATTGTGAAGAATAATGTTCACACAACAGATAATGAACCACAAGTTCCAGTTTATTTCTCCACAAACAATACTGGAGGAAGAAGTGGAACAGTGAAGATCTTTACAGAGCATGAAAAGCCATAGCCTCCATTATCTATGGGTTACTCATTAATCAGCTGCTCCATATGCAGTAAAGCATGGTGTTCTGACTGTTCCCTAAGATTAACATGGACAGCATATATTTATGAGGTTAGGCAATGACAAACAATGCAACATGACCATAACTCAGATGTCTTCACCCCTCTAGCTTCTGTGACATCTGCTAGTAGAAATGCACAATTTGAATAAGAATGGACAGAGACTAGAGCTACAAGTAACCCCAAAACAAAGATAAGTCAACAAAAATGAATTTCAGAAACTGTGTGCACCCAAAGTGGAAGGAGTCAGATTAGTGAACACTTATGAAAAATATCTACACTGGGTTTTTTGTTACACTAGCTAGCTTATATAATAAAAAAGTATAGGCATAACTAGACTCTAATGGGTAGGTTCATTGAGTGCCTTTTGTTCAAATGTATTTTGATTGCGTTTTTTGAAATCACAAGCACTGTGCAATGCAGTGGAGTTTTTTTTAGTTTCCCCACTTTTGCGCTACTGCAGCATAAGTTTATATATATGTGTGTGCATATATATATATATATATATATATATATATATATATATATATATATATATATATTGTATATATATATATATATATATATATATATATATATATATATATATATATATATATATATATATATATATATATATGATTATATCGTGAAAGGTAGAAACCTCAAAAGAGAAAATTACCAAAAAAGAGGCAATCACAAAACACTGAGTGACTCGTAAGAATGAATGATAAAACTATGAATACTTCTTTCCCACGTAAAATGTTCTATATTCATAAAACTAGCTCAGATCAAATGCTGTCTTGGTAGCGATACTCTTACGGGAAGTGTTTTTAGTAACATCATACACAGGGTTAGGGGCAGCATTAGTGGTAGGGATAAGGTTATGGTTAGCATCATCACTCATGAGTAAACTGGGTAAGGAGCTTTGCCATACACATTATGCTACTAAAATCATTTCCCTAACATTATCAATACACACAACAAAGGGACACAGAGCACACAAAACACAAATCATGCACAACAATGAATAAATTCCCTTACATAACTCTTAGTCTAACCCAAACCTGTGAATACCTGCGTTTTCACACCAGCTGCTATAACACGGTCTTTTACATCTTCACAACTACCACTTTTTTATTCAAACATTAATTTTCCTGTAAAGTCTTGCTTAACTTCACTAAATTAAATTAAGTTTATCCACGTTATTCACACAAATGAGCACCCATTCATTTCTGTATTCTTTCTTTTTTACATCCTCAAATACCTTTCTACCAAGTGTGTATTATATAATTTCAGTTACAACCACATATATATGTGTGTGTGTGTGGGGGGGGGGGGTACAGGATAAATAGTTGAACTGCAACCAAATTGAAATCCGTTTTGTAGAACAAAGGTGTTCAGGAAACAGTCTACTCAAAAAAAATAAAAAAAAGTTTTCTGTGTCTCCCAAACTGCCACTAAATTAAACATACCAACTTCGAGATCACACAATACCAGAAAAGGGGGAAAGTTCACCTATCTGTGACATTCAGCAATCTTGCAAAAATGCAGGTCACCCACCTACTCTGTTCAAAATGCTGTTTGTTGAGTTTACTCTTCACATAATACATTCAAATAGAATGTCATTGGAACACATACAGTGTAACCATATATACGTGTATATAATATAATATAATATAATATAATATAATATAATATAATATAATATATGATTACAATTCAGAATGCTTACACTTTAGAACTGCATTATCAAGTTTGTGACAGCTCATTCGGCTGACAGTTAAGAATGCAAATGAAAGTACATGTGCTTGGGCACCTGTTGGCAGGTTAAAGTTAGAGTAAGTAAATTGATAGCTTTGTGTATGCCACAGTGGTGCAGTGGTAGCATTGTTGTCTCACAGCAAGAGGTTCCCCCTTTTGATTCCCGGCTGGAGTGTGGGGAGTGTCTTCTATGTGGAGTCTGCATGTCCTCCCCATTGTCGGGTGGTGTTCAAAAGGAATGCATAAATGGGCGTGCCTTCATTGAAGGTTGGACATCGAGCTGGCACCTCGGCATTCGTGAAAATCTACTGCCAATCATTAGCAGACCGGAGGTCCACTGTGGTGACCCCTAACTGGGAAAAGACAAACAACAAGTGTTGTGAATGTTTGTCTGTGTGTGTTTCAGTGTCTGAGCCTGTGTTGTGTATGGTAGTGTTCAAGAAAGAATTTTTCTAATGTAAGGTGCAGAGTTAGGATTAGGGGAATGCTATTATATTGCTATTTTTTTTTAGTTTAGTTTAGTTGTTTTTGCAGTTTCTTTATGATGGAGTTTGGATGTTTTTTTTTTTTTTTGTTAGTATTGCGAGTTCTTTATTTGGATGTGTCAGTATTATAAACTGTTGGTATTTTGATCTGTCAGTATGTATATATGTGTGTGTGTGTGTGTGTGTGTGTGTGTGTGTGTGTGTGTGTGTGTGTGTGTGTGTGTGTGTGTGTGTGTGTGTTTACTTGAACTACCTGAAAGCACCCATAGTTGATTTGAATAACGTTGATATAAAAATGGAGACAATGCCAACATAGTGTGTAAGACAAGAAACAGCCTGAGTGCATGCAAACTTTCAATCATGAAAAATGCAATAAAACATCACTATGTGCATGAGGCCAAGTGCCGCTATACCCTACCACAATTTTTGCTAATTAGGTATACTAATTCTGAGATCACACACATGTGGCATAAGGGCAAATTTCCCTACCCTTGAATTTGAGTAGCTTTGCACACCTGTCGATCAGCTGCCTAGTCAACCATATGTGGTCGACTAGGCCGCTGTTGATCTAACACTCATTAACCTTTACAATATCTATATCTATATCTTTATCTTTATCTACATAAAGGTCTACTGGTAATGAGTGAATGATCCAAATATCAAGTTTACAATGTAGACCACAATGGGTCGATTTTTCAAACACTGACATGCTACTATGAATGTATTGAGCAAAAATCTCAGTGCAATGTGCATGCAAAACAAAACTTTAAATAACAGCATAAAGCATGCACCCCCCCCCTGCTAATTATATATACTAACTCCGAAATCACACAATGTCAGGAAAGGTCATATTTCATATCCCTAACAACTGTGCGATCTCACACAGCTGTCAACCATCTGTGTATCTGACTAAATTTTGTTGACTAAACAAATGTTGAACAAAGGGGGATTTGATCCTTTTCAGTTCCCCATATCTATATCTATACCTATATCTATATCTATATATAAATCTACACACAAACACACACACACATATATATATATATATATATTATATATATATATATATATATATATATTATATATATATATATATATATATATATATATATATATATATATATATATATTTTTTATATATATATATATAGAGAGAGAGAGAGAGAGAGGGAGAGAAGGAGAAGTTTATATAGATAGATAGCTAGATAGATAGATACTGATATATGGATATATAGATATATGTGCGTGTGTGCATTAGGAAGTTGAGGGCCAGGCCCCATATTATGTGGTATATAGGGGGGTCATCTCTCTGTTCTACAACAAGGAATTTCTTCTGTATACAGAAAGATGGATCAACTGTAATTGATTTTTTGAAAGACTCGAATGAACTTTTAGAAAGCCACACTATCAAAAGTTGCTGAGAGATCAGGTGGATCAAGTTAGATTAAACATCGATCCTTCTCTACCACAAGGTTATTTGCAACTGTATATGGAGGTATCTAAGTATTACATTATTTCCTTAAGTTGGACTTAAATGGAGCAAGGAGAGTGAGAGAATTCAAGAAGTATAATATTGTACCACAAGCAAATTCACATATGCCTTGCACATAAGCATGAGTTATATGAATGGCTGATAGCATTCTTGAACATTAAGAAGTGTCTAAACTGGGGGCGGAGCCAAGATAGCCAACTGATAGCAGCAGTTTTACTGACCTCCATGACACTAGTATAAAAAACAGGAAATAACTTATTTTATTTTAGCAAAAATACTTAGAATTGATAGATGAAAGTATAAACTATATTATTAGTAACTTTGGTGAACTTAGGAAAGTTATTTCCTGTCGAATTATAAAGGAGAATATATCATTTGTGGAGATGAGCACTTCGAAGACTTCTCATTCTGATATGGCTTTAATAAAAAAAGAAATGCAGCTTGTGACATCTGCTCTGCAAGAACTCTCACTAAAAATGGATGATTTTAAGGAGAATTTATAAAACCTCAAGGAAAATTGTCAGAAACAAACAGATTCTGTCAAGGAACTCATACAGCAGCATCAATCCACAATAACATACTTAGAAGGATCCCTGAATGATCTTGATGCAAGACTGATGGAAGAAGAAAGCCAGAAAGATTTTCTCATCAAACAAAACATTTGGCTACTCAGTACAGTGGATGACCTGGAAAACAGGGAGAGAAGGTCAAATATTAGGATTTTTCGCATCCCTGAGACAGTTGAAGGAGAAGATATTTATTTCCTGAATACCTGGATTCCAGAGATTTTAGATTTAAAGGAGGGTCTGTCCTTTGGCATTGAAAGGGCTCATAGAGCTTTAGGAAAGCCAGTGTCAACATCCTCCTCTACTCCTCCCAGATCAATAGTCATAACGTTTCTATCTTATTTGGTCAAGGAGTTGGTCCTAAAATCTGCTTGGAGGAAAAGTCCATTAAAATGTAATCAAAACCCAATTAGGTTTGATAATGACTATTCTACCAGGGTTTTGGAAAAGAGGAAACAAGCTTGGCCATTAATAAAACTGTTAAAGCAGAATAAGATCAAAACTCAGATTGTCTTTCCTGCCAGAATAAAAATTCTATATCAGAATGAAATGAGATCATTTAATGCCCTAGATGAAGCCACTGCCTTTATTAAAAACAATAACATTACTTCCTTACCTGAAGATATGGAATGGGCATCTGCATCTCTGAAGAGAGTTACTGATACTGACGTTAAAAAGAAAAAACAAAAAACTGAATCAAAGATTGCTGTTCCTACTAAATCTCTCAAAGCATCTACTGCAACTGGACTTTAATTTGTTTTATACTTGCTAAATTTTAAAGTAAGGTATGTCATGACAATATTTTTCTTATTGCTTTTCTTTCTCTTTTTGCTTTTTCATTTCTATACTTTTTTGGGGCGATATTGTAGTTGAGGGCCTCACCAGATGCGCAGTAGCAAGTCCCGCCCAAAACCCACCCCCCTGATATGTAATTCATGAATATGCATTCCCTCCAAATGTACAACCGCAGAAAAAGTGCACTGACCTTGTAATATGACAGTAAATATAACAGTAAACTGTTTACCAACATCTGTAATAGACAAGTTTTATTGCAATAATAATAATATATACTATAATCAGCAAAGAAACTAAACCATCAAAGCACACATCATCAGGCTTTTTACCATGTAGCATTATAGTTCTCTTTGTCAGAGTCAGAATGCGATGGTTCACTGTCCCAATTAATGTCCAAACAGACTCTTTTTTTTGGTGCAGGTGTCACAGCCAACTCTTCCTCAATATCATTGGCAGGACCTTTTACTAAGAACAGCTTTCCTGGGCGATACTGTATTAACCGTTTGTGTACATTTAATATTTTCATATCATGTGTGCACGAGCAAATTAAATATGCAGACCGGGTTGTCACTTAATTTGCGACACGCCCACTTCTGGGCAAAAAGAACTGGTGAGGCCCTCAACTACAATATCGCCTTTTTTTGTTCATATACAAATTAAATAACTGTTTATGCTTTTAGTATATTAGTATAATATTACTGTTTTATTAAGTGATATAATTGAACAGTAAGCTATCTTTGATTTTATGACCTTAAGATGACATGCTTTATTTCAAATAATATATAGCCCTTTGCCCTGGTAAATGTTCTTCTGAGTTATTACTCCTTTAATTCTAAAATATTATTGATGTCACCTCCCCTCATACCTAAATTTATTGCACAAATTACCCTAAATTTAAAAACATGGCCCTCATTTTCTATAATATGTTTACTCAGTGCATTAGTTGGTACCTCCCTTCTAATCTCGGACTTATGCTCTATAATACGCTCTTTTTTTGTGCAATGGCAGCAGCTCAATTTAGAATTGAGTGTGAACTATATGAAGCTAATGAACAATTTTTTTGAGCCTGTAGAAAATAAATTAGTAGAAGAGATTGATAAGCTTGAGAATGACATTCTTAGTTTGTCATGTTTTGAGAACTGTAATGTGCAGTATCAAGCTTTCTTGGATCGTATACAATCCTTAAACGCTAAGCTGGAACGTAAGAAAAAAAGTAAGATACAGCGTGATTTGACCGATTTTAGAAATGGCCATATCTTTTCCTGGCCGAGGAATGAGAATAAATGTGGGCAACTTGTAAGGGCAAATAACACTGTAATAAAAGAACAAAAAGTACTTTCTAGTGGCTTGGATCAGTTGGATAATTTTGAATAGCCACAAGCATCTACAGTGGTCATTCAAAGCAGGCATATGCAAAACCTTATGAATATAACATTCAATCAGCAGGACGCTTCTAAAGAAGGGGTGGATGATGATGAAACTCTTGCACAAGGTACAGGAAGTATTTCCACTACTGCAGTGTGTTCTTCAAAGTCAAATGAAGAACTTTTTCCGCGGATTTTAGTGGATAAGAAGAAACAAACTGAGATTTCTTCTTTTTTACCCTTCCAACTGAAGCAACCCAAAAAGGTTGACGTGCAGCCATTATTACAAAGGGGCCGCTCGCAGCAAAGGGATCACTCGCAGCAAAGAATAATAAACAAACGACGCCAGCAACCAAAAGGAAGAACAGCAGTCCTGCAACATACAACAAGGCAGCCCGTCGCTAAGGGGAATAATAGAAATAAAGAAAGGAACTGTGAATATCTCAACATTTGTATTAAGTAATTATCAACTGGAGATATTGAGCAAGGGTATGAAATTCATACCGTATGCACAAGACAGCATAGTGCAAGCTATTACTGATATAAGAATGTTTGCAAGGAGTGTGACTTTGAAGTTAATATTTAAAGAAACATCTAGTAAGTTACCTGTCTGTAGAAAACTAAGTATTTTTACACCTCAGCCTTGTCCTGTCATCATTGCCTTTATGAATGTTGTAGAGAAAGAGCTAAGGCAACTTTACTTGAGGAAAAATAAAAAAAGTTGTATAATTTATCTTACTCTGAATATACGGCATTGGAACAACTAGAAGAAAATAATAGCATAGTCATTAAGCAGGCAGATAAAGGGGGAGCAGTGGTTATAATGAATAGGGATAAGTATATGGAAAATGTAGAAGTCTCCTAGTAGATTCTGCAACTTTTAAAGAAATTACTGCTAATGAGGTTAAAAAATGTATAACAGAAGTTAACTTGATGATCTATGATTTACAATTGACTCAAGATATAACTATTGATCTCTTTAATTATTTTTCTGTACCATGTCCAAGAATACCACCCATTTATGGCATTCCTAAAATACATAAGTGTTTAGATGACCCCCCCCCTTAGGCCCATAGTGTCGGACAATGGGTGGGTAACTGAGCCGATATCTAAATATTTGCAAGTACAATTAGGCAAATATTTAGTTAACTGCCCAAGTATATTGAAAGATACGGCTAATTTCTTATCTGATTTATATACTTGGTATGAGTTGAATACTGAGAAGACTTTTATTTTTGTAATGTTAGATATTGTCTCACTTTTTACAGTAACACAAATGAATATGGATTAGATGCGATAAGATGCTTTCTTACTACTGAAACAGGCATGCAAGTGAGAGAGGTAGAAAATATTTGTGCATTATTGGATATGGTGTTAACAAAAAATGTTTTCATATTTGATAGAAAACTATACATTCAACTAAATGGGGTGGCAATGGGCACCCCAGTAGCAAATACATATGCAAATTTAGTGTTGTACCAATGGGAAAAGCAATTTGTTTTGAGTGATTACAACAGTCTCAATACTAAGGTGAAGTTTTACAAAAGATTTGTGGACGATTGTTTTTTAATTTGGGATGGTACTTGTGATGAATTGAAGAATTATATTGATTATTTAAATGCAACAACAAAATTTTTGAAATTTAAAATGTGCTTCTCACTAGACAGTATAGTGTTTTTGGATATTCGATTGTATATGAAAGCTAATAGAATAGAATCAATGATTTATAAGAAAGAAGTGAATGCCAATAGGTACATTAGAAAAAATAGCATGCATGCACCATATACCTTTAAAGGTGTGCTAAAAGCACAGTTAATAAGGGCTAGCAAACTAAATACAGAGGAACACAATTTTGTGTCTCAAGCAGGAGAAATGATACAAGAGTTTATAGGAATTGGTTACTTCTGAGTTATTGCACAGGGATAGTCACTGCCTAGATTAATTTAAACTGTTTTGGATACATGGGATAACAGGGCATATCTATGATTTAGTATATATTAACTAGTTTTTTAATATTTATAATTTCTGATTGTTTCAGAATATATATTGGTACTTGTGTGAACAAAAAGCTGTTTGCCGGCTTTTGACATAAATTGGGTCTCTGACAGTTATATGCTTGTATGTTTTATGACACAAGGTTTTTAAATGGTTACAAGTTATGTTTAATGTTAATGTACTGTTTTCTCTCTCATTGGCATTGCATGTTATTTTACTGTTTGGAAGTATCTGAGTGTTAAACTTTGCATTTGTTACTGTAAATAAGCAGACTTTGTGACACAGTTAAAGTGAGGTCAGGAAACAGTACTGTGTAGTGTGCTGGGGTGATATCAGTTTGAAATCTAAGAAGTGAAGCTTTCTTACTTATCTCGTGACATCATGCATTCTATGCATGGAGATCAGATTATATTACATCTAATGTGTATATGCAAGCCTAATTGTGAATGTCAAGTCTCTGATTGGTTAATATAGCAAAGTAGGCTTCTTTTACAAGAATTATGAGCTACACTGTCTGCAAACATTCATGGTTCCCTTTTATAAAATTGATTATATTTTGTGATCAAATATATACAGAAATGTTATTTTTTTTTGTAAACAGTTAATTATAGCCACTATTTCTTGTGATATACTGGAGTTTTTTTATAAATAGATCTTTCCTATGCAGTTATCAAGTGTTTAGTATAGGCTTATACATTTACAGGAAATGCTTATGACTAATGGTAATAACTGTAAGAATACTCAAATACCATACTAAATTCTAGCAAATATATGTATGAATAATTTTGATTGAACAATAATTACTTTGCATTTAATATGTTGATTTCCTTATTGTATCCTAGATATTATTTATATTTCAGATGTATGTTTTCAGTTATTATAAAGTCATGTTTTGTAGTATATTAGCATTTTATGACAGGGAAAGAGCTCAGTAATATCTATGACTTGTGATAACACAACAAACAAGTTATGAGTTTCAGTATTACCCTATTACTATGGTAGATATTTACAGCTATCTCTGTCTTAATTCTGTCTTTGAGTCATTCACTTTTAAGACTTGCTATCCATAGTAAGTTTTATATAAATATTGTTGTTTTACTAATTTTTGTCATTTTAACTGATGCCAGTTAATTATTATTGATTTTAGTCAGTTATTTAAATATCTGCTATTCCAAAAGTTTAGGAGTTAAGGACAAATATGTCTTATGGAATATTTCTAAAAATCTATGTTAACATCTTTTGGGAATGACACACACTCACTATGTGCTAACATACTATTCTTGTGAAGTTTTTATTTAGTGGGAGCTTGTCATGAAAAGATTTATTCAGAGTGCAAGTAAATACAAATGCTAAATGATTCTTTGATTTGTTCTGCCATTTTGAAGTTTGTATTAGAACTAATACAGATGACATGCTTAGGTATTTTGGGTAATCATTTAGATTGTTAATAAAGTTAATGTTTCCTTAGTCTATTAAGCACCAAATTCAGATTATATATATCCTAATATGTCTCTTGCTTCCTTAGTGAATAATTACTGTATAAATGTTTAATGCTTCTAATAAAAGTGTATGTAACTCATCTCTAAAACCTAACTGGACTCAATATCTGATTAGTTGTTTATCACTACTATTTTTCTCTTAATTTATAATATATTCTTCATTTTTTTACTTTGTTTTCATGGGCTCGAACCAACAAAGGTTGATTGTTAGGATAGGTAGTCTAGCAGATTTATTTTTGTTTACTAGACTAGGAATGTATCTCATTCCATGTATAGGGTGTAATAAAGTTTATATCAGAGTGAAATATGCTACTTTTTTGTTATTTAACTGTTTTTTCTAGTTTCGAAATGCCTGACACAATTGTTTTACTTTTATCTTTCACAGGGAAAATTATTTGGATTGAGATTGCAGCAATTGATATTCTATTGTCTATTCAGGAACAGCATTATGTATACAGGATTCTATTAATACAAGTTCCTTTATTATTTGTTAGCTTTAAAGAATTCTGGATATGGATATAACTTTGATATTCTAAAATACTAATGGCTTAAAAAACCCATATAAGAGAGCCAACCTACTAAGGTATAGGTTCATAGGTTGGTACTAGGCTATCGGCTCTAGGGCCTATACAAGCCTAGCCATAACAATTCCCTGGCAATTTCTGTCCACAATGTTTACTTCCCTGGACCCCTGTCTAGCAGGGTGACTGTCATGATCCCTGGAGTGAATTTCCTTTCTCCCATCCAATCATCAAGGTTCCTTTTGAAGAGGGCCAAAGAGGTGCTCTGTGACATGTATGGGCAGTCTATTCCAGAGTCTAGGGAGTCTCTGGGTCAGGAACATGTCCCTCCAGCATGTATTGTTTATTGTGATGACAAGGTTTAGATCCCTGGAGTGTGTGGTTCTGAGGGATTGGGATTTATTTGAGTGTAGCATGTCCAACAGCTCTGGGCTTGACATGGCCTTGTATGTTAAGCAGAGATCACCTCGGAGTAGATGATATGCAACAGAGTATAGCATGAGTTTTTTAAGGCGGTCAGCATAGGGCATCTGTTTTAAGCCTGTGATTCTGTTAGTGAGGTGTTTCTGCGGCCTTTCCAGTTGTTGCACATGTCTTGAGAGGTACATACCAAATGGGGCATTGTATTCTATAATGGGTCTAATGAGGGATGAGTACAGTGGGACAATGACCTCCTTTTTTCTGGATGGAAAGCCCTTAGTGATGAGGTGTGCCACACAGAAGGATTTCCTGACTGTTGTGGCAATGTGGTTATTGAAGGTGAGACCATTGTCCACCTGCGTCCCTAAGTCTCTTATTACACTTTTGGTGTTTAGTGTACTGCCACCTATGTGGTAATTTATGGGTACATGTTTTTTCCCAAAGGGGATAACTATACATTTCTTGGCATTGAGCTTGAGACCATGGCTCTGGCACCAAGCATCTGTTTCTGTAAGGCCCTTTTGAAGAGTATTGACATGATTTGGGGATTCAATAATGGCTCCCAGTTTGCAGTCATCTGCAAACTTTGTTAGCTAGAGTCCCTTAGTGTTGGCCTGTACTTCAGAGAAGTAGACGCCAAACAAGAGAGATCCCAGGACTGAACCCTGAGGTACTCCACTTGTCACTTGTCTGGAGCTGGATTTGGAGTCAGCTACTTTTACAGTGTGGGTTCTGTCAGTAAGCCATTTGGCAACCCATCGAGTGAAATAGGGATTAATGCCCAGTTTAGTAAGTTTATCTATGATTCCAGAGTGAGGATGGTGTCAAAGGCCTTGGCGAGGTCCATATAGGCTGTGTGGACTGCCTTACCCTCATCCACAGCTCTGGAGACTGATTCGAAGAAGTCAATCAGGTTCAGGAGACAAGATTGGCCCTTCACGAACCCAAACTGGGTGGGGACCAGTGTTTTAAGGTTGCCAATATCTTTGTTTATAAGTTCCATGATAATACGTTCCATGGCCTTGCAGATCAGGCTCATCAGACTGATGGGGCGGTAGTTCCTGGGATCTAAGTCGGACCCCCCCCCTTGTGGAGTGGGATAACTGTAGCTGTGCGCTACTCAGTGGGCATGAAGCCTGAGGTGAGGGTATGATTAAACATAACACTTAGGTGAGGTGCCAGTTCATTTTGTAGTTCATGTAGTACACAGCCCGGGATGTCATCTGGTCCCGTGGATGCTGTATTCATAGCTTTGGATAGTGCGTTTTTTTACCTGTGTAGCCATTATTACTGGAATTTGGCAATCTTCTGGTATTGAGATGGGCCATTTAGGGGGTGAGAGGGGGGTGAAGTTGGCATTGAATCTATCTGCCAGAATATTGGCAATATCCTTGGGGTCAGTATATTTATTGCCATTCTGTTGTAACTCAGAGCAGATCTAAGCATCGCCATTTAGATTCTTAACATAGTTATAGAATGCCTTGTGGTTGTCTTTGGAATCTTTGGCAATTTTATTTTCGTAACTAGCTTTGGAGGATTTTATGAGGGATCTCAGCTTCTTATTAAGGCTGGTAAGGAAGTTTTTTGCATCCTGGGATTTTCCTCTTTTCTGCAACAGTTTCTTCCTTTTGTTGTAAAGTTTGTTTATGGCAGGGGACCACCAGATTGGCTTCCTTATTTTGGAGGAGAGCATCTTGGTTCTATTTGGGATAGCACGATTCATGCATGAGTGGATGTGCTTGTACAGTGCCTTAGTGCAGGACTCAGCAGTCGAACTTTCAGTTCCCATCTGCATGGGTGTCATGAAGTTTGTAACTTCTGACTTGAGTAGCATGAAGTTGGCTTTGGAGAAGTTTTTTATGGAGGTTTCCTGACTGAGGGGTGGGGTGGGATGTGGATGTTAAGGGTGATTAGCTTACGGTCTGATCTGAGCAATGAGAAGGTGACCATAGGTGTGGAGCATCAATTTACCATGTTGGTAATGACCAGGTCTAAGATATTGGAGCTCCTGGTGGGACTATGGATTAGTTGATCCAGGGCATTGGAATTTATGAATTCCAAGAACCATTGGGCAAAGGTGTTGGGACACGAGTAGTTTTCCCAGTTAATGGCAATGTAGTTGAAATCATCCATTATTAGGGTGTTTGGTTGTATATTAATATTTTTCAGTATGTTTAGAAAGGTGTAGTGAGAATCTTGGGGCATGGTGGGGGATCTGTAGCAAGCTACAATTTGTTTTGCAGTCTTACCTAGTGTTAGTTGCACCTGACAAATTTCAGATGCATTGTGTTGGGCAACTAACCTAGAGGTGTGAATATCCTTGGTGAATATGGACACTCCTCCACCTTTAGTGTTTCGATCCTGGTTTGGTGGCCGAAAAGTGTGGCAAGAGTTGTAGCCTGGTATTGCAGGGGTGCTCTCTGGATCCTTGAATTAGGTCTCAGTTACTGTACAGATATCAATATTCTCCATTTTTAGGAGTGCCTTGAGAGAGTGCATTTTGAGGTTTAGACTTCTGGCATTGAGTAGCATTACCTTCAGATTTTGCATGCTTGTACCTGTTACGGTGGTGGTTTTGTCCTTTGAACTTTGCCTAAAAAAGGCACTATAGGGGTGACAAGTGCATTTGCCAGTAACCTTAATCCCAGGGGTGACAGATGCAGACCATCTCTGGCAAAGCATCATGGTCTGTCGATCACATTGTTCCAGGCAGACAGACACTGGATCCCCTTTGAATGACACCAGAAGCTTAGCCAATTGTTGAAGTCAATCATTTTATCCTTATATTGTGGTATCATTCAGGGTGAAGGCAGGATGCTACTTAGGGCTAGGGTCATACATGCCTGGACCACATGATCCTAGAGCTCTTCCATGTCTCTTTTCATGTAGTCATTCACTTCAGCATGGACAATGACAGATTCATATTTGTACTTGTTGTGGAGTGACTTGAGTGCATGAGTTATTTGGTGGAGCCTGGCACCTGACAGGCAGCTCACTGTAATTTTCTCCTTGCTCAGCCTAGTGAGTGGGACATCAGTGTGCCTGACTATAGAGTCACCTAAGACTAAAGTGTTAGGTACGTTGTCTTGCCTTAGGGGCTGTTGCTGGGTGGCACACTGGTGTTGTGAGCTATGTGACACTTTGGTTGTGATTGGTATTTGTTTGCATTTCAGCTTCGGAGGTCCTTGTTGCTTGGGCAGGTTACAGTTAAGGGCCTCTGCATATGTAGATTTAGTGTTGCCATGTGTGGGTGTATCTTAAACTAAACAAGGCTCAAGTAGTTTTTCTCCAAGAGACACACTTTAAAATAAATGACACATTTATGTGGGACCCTAAGGAATACACAATACTTGCTAAATCTTCTTATAAAAATAAGACCAGAGGAGTAACAATTCTATGGAAAAAGACTTTCTTAAATCCCCAAATCATTTACAAACATGCAGATAATGATGGACTCATGGCCTTCATTATACTTAAGTTTAATAATAGAATTTGGACCCTGATTAATTTATACTGGTTCCCTGGTATGGTGGTTGGTCTAGCTAAGAAACGCTTAGACTTTATTACAACTACTTCTAAAGGTAATATTATACTAGGAGGTGGTTTCAATTGTATCACAGATATTACATAAACTACCAATAGAAAATCTCCTAGACTATTGTCCTCAGCCAAACAGTTAAAAAATGGACAGAAATGTTTTAAATTAAAAAATACCTTTAATTCTTTGGGACCAAATTCTTTACTATTCTCACACCAGGACTATAGACATGGTACCCAAACTAGAATAGATAAAATTTATATCTCACAAGATCTTTATTCTAAAATCTTGAATTGTTCAATACAACCTTGTCCCTTTTCAGATCATAATTCCCTGTTGTTAACAATACACTTGGAATTCAATTAGTTATTACTTCAAGGATTCCTTCATGTATCACAAAAATTAAAGACTTTAAATCTTGGATAACTTCGAACTTCAGCTTTTCTTAGAGACTAATTATAAATCTGAAGCAAACACAATTATGGTTTGGGATTCTCTTAAGGCCTATCTATATGGTAAAACCATTAGCTGGTACAAAAATAAAATTAATGAATGGGACTGAGTTAGAGCAACTCCAAAATCAAATATTATCTTTTAAATTTAATAAAAACTTAATTGCTACAGATAATAAGAAGAAAATAGAAGACTCAAAGAAGAAATACAATAAAATATTATCCCATAAAAATAATTTATCTATAGAAAAGCTGAAATTAAATTCTTATGCTACCTCTCCTAAGCATCTTCATAACCTATCTGTGAAAGTTAAGATACAATCAAAAATTAATAACATTGATAGTATCTTTCATGAAGGGAAAAGAAAAAAGTCTCGGAGATAGGGGACATTCTGGAGGCTTTTAATTATCATTATGCAGAGTATCATAAAGATAAAATAAGTACAGATGAATGTGATAAGTTAGAGAATATAGATCGCAACATAACAAGAATTCCTGAGGAACTTAAGTTAGATCTACAAAAACCTATTTCTCAAAAGGAAATTATAGATGGGATTAAAGGAAGTAAGTCTAATAAAGCACCTGGGATAGATGGCTTAATTATCAAAATGTATAGATTGTTCCCTTTTTCCATAATCTCTCTCCTACATAAAACCTTTCTTGAAGTACAAACATTAGCAAATATTCATCCTTCTTGGAGATATTCTCTAATTTTTCCTATATTAAAAGAGAATAAGGACCATAATCATTGCAACTCATATAGACCAATTTATTTGTTGAATAATGATTATAAATTATTTATGTCAGTTATGGTCAATAGATTGACACAAACAAACATGGTCAATAGATTGAAAATACCCATATCTAAAATAATGAATGCAGACCAAACTGGTTTCATACATAACAGGCATACAAAGGATAATATTAAAAGAGTATTATCTCTGATAGATTACCCCAATAGAGGAAACCATGAAACATTGATAATAGGTCTTAATATTTAAAAGGCCTTTGACTCCTTAAATTGAGGTTATTTATTTAAAGTCTGACAGTTATTTGATTTTACCCCCTTTTTTATAACAATGCTAAAGAAAATCTATGAAAATAATCTAGCATATGTCAAATTAGGTCGCTTTACTTCCAAAGCAATCCAAATCACTAGAGGTACTAGATAAGGAGGTCTCATGTCTCCTATCCTATTTGTTCTGGCCATAGAAATATTTGCCATTTTAATACATAATAACCCAAAGATAAGAAGTATAAATATATATAGCCAATATATTTTTAAAATAATGATGTTTGCTGATGATGTCTTACTTACATTACCCAACTCTAAGGAAGTGTTAGGTGAAGTGGATATAGTAATAACAAATTTCCAAAAAATCTCAGGATTCTCCTTCAACAAATATAAATCAAAATATTTATTATTAAATAAAAAAAGAACATACAGGTTCCAGTTAATCATATTATTGGAAACTAAGTTTCAACTCTAGACTGTTTAGGAATAGTCCTAGGCAAGAATATAGAGGAAACCTTACAGCTTAATTATGCTAAAGCTATATACTTAATCAAGACATTAATAAGCAAATGGAATAATTTGTTTATAACATTTGATGACAGGTTACAACTGATAAATATGTTTTTTTTACCTAAAATATTATATATAGCACAAGCCCTTATACTTCCACCAGAAAAGAAAATCCTTAAAGAAATCACTTCAGCTCTGATGAAATTCATATGGTACCCCAAAAGAAATAGAGTGGCATATTCTCATTGTATCAGAAAATGGAACAAGGGGGTTAAAATAATCAGAGATTGAAACTTATATAAAGGCATCAATAATTAAAATAGTGATTAATTGGATAAATCCTAGATGCTCTTCCAATTGGAAATAGTTACACTCTATTATACTAATGAATGAACATTATTTATCAAAGAATGCTTTGGTAATTGACAAAGATAACAAGATATGGCACTATTTAAGTTTAAATCTACAGTATAGTACAACAAAATTAACTAAACTAATACTAATAAACAATATTTTTGATGTGTTTAGAACATTCATTAACACAAATTTAGATAAAAAACCGTGGCATAGATCGTAAATACAATTTACTATTACAGGGGATTTCCCTGATAAAACACATAGAGAGATTTTTGGTTTATGGGAAAATAATAACCTATTTTGTTGGTTGCAATGTATTGAAAACCAACAAGCTTTGAACACACAAAGTATATTGTCAACCTATAGCCTACCCCTAATGATTGGTTGGTTCTTCAGAGTGTCATAGCATACACTAAGGATCTGTGTAGAATAATACATAACTCATCCTTCAAAACCGTACCAAAAATTATAAACTGGATATATAATAATATCAATGTTAAGAATGAATTATCATATCTATATAACGCCTTAATTGTCTATAAGACAGCTCCTAAAGATTCTTAATGGCACTACTTAATTAAAGGGTTTCAAGTATCATAATCAAAGGAAGATAAAACAAACATTTTATTTTCAGTTAAGCTAACTTCTTACTCACAATTCTGGAGGTTTTTTCATTGGAAATTTCTACACAGATCCTTTCTGACATCTGAGAAACTCTCAAAATGAACCCTTCAAACAGCAAGTTATGTTGGAGATGTAATCTGTCCACTAATGCTAACTTGTCTCATATTTTTTATGACTGTACTAATTTTAAACCATATTGGAATGAGATTAACAAATTTCTTCAAGCTATCTATACTGATATATTTGTTTTGACAAAGTGTTTAATTTTATTGAAAGTTGTTAATAGTAATAATATGAAAAAAGATGACCTGTATTTGTTGTGGACAATATTAGCAATAGCCTGAAAATATAGAACTATAAGATGGAACTCTAATGTAGCACCCACAATGGAAGAATTCCTATCATCACTGAAGAAATACATACTAATGGAGAAAAGAACAAAAGAGTTAAGAACATTTCCTAAGCCATTGGTTAATAGTTCTTGGAGGAAAGTTCTGAATTTGATTGATACCTTACAGATGGAACCAAACTCTTCCTAACTATCATAGTTTATATATTAACTTATTATTTAACTACAAATGTTTTTATCTGATTCCTTTTTGTCAGGTTGAATGTAAATACTGTAAATAGTTATTGAATGTTATGAATGTATTACATTATTGTGTTATTTCATCAAAATAAAAATCATTTGAATAAAAAAAAAAGACATGTCTAAACTCATTCATGTCTATAGCACATTTGTGTATACTTCCAGTTAATACTCATAGCTCCTTATGGCATCCAGTAGTTATTTGGATCTGGCTTCTTTAACTAAGTGGCTTACCATTAAAAAAATAGGCAATATTCAAATAGTTCAAGGATGTATTATCAAAATGACACTAAGATCGTTACTCTAGGATATCCTGCAGTAGAGAAATGAATCACTGTTTGCCATTTATTATTCATATTTTCATATTTTTTATTACACTTTCATAACTGAGAGACCTACATGATGTTTTGTGGTATGGTGTGAAATATGTAGGACAGTGAGATACAGGAAAATGCATTATCAGTGTCCAATTATATCACATTGTTCTTGAGAGATTGCTATTTGTTTGCTAGTAATTATGCAAATAAGCAATATTTCCATATGTACTTAATATTTCAAAAAACACATGACTTACCAATTGCTGCATGGCATCAGGTGAAATATTAGATCTTGTTGAATCTTAGATGTTGCACATCTTGAGAGATATTTAGTGTTATTTAATTTGCTATACAATTAAACATATGTTTACATATTTTTGTAAATAACTAAACATGCACTCAGAGACAAATTTCTTGCTGTCATGTGAAAGCTTATGGTCAGTTAACCAAAGTGTTCTAACAATATATGTTTATGATTTATATTTTCCAAGATATAACAAGTTGTGAAAGCTTAGCAAAAATATAATTCTGGGTTTGTGTGACGTAGTGGTATTTTATAGTACTTTTGGAGAGACTATGGGCCAGATTTACGAAGGCTTGCATGGAGTGTAAGAACAGTGTAAGACAGCAGACAGGCAATATGTCTGCCAAGCGATTCAGCAATAGCTGGTAGGGGTGTGCATGAGAGCTTCTAAAGCTACTCTTGCACGGACAGTGTTATGGTATGCAAATTACCTCATTTGCTGCTGAAAGCTATGCAAATGAGGTAAATTTGTAATCCAGGAACCACTAACCTGTCCATGTAAGAGTAGTGTTATCTGCCGAATTGTACTCCGTTGGTAACGGAGTACCGTTCTACAAATAGCTAAATGGAGCTATGACAGCTCCAAATAAAGGATGCATCTAGTTAAGGAAGCATGCCAATGGCCAAATATAAGGCCATTGGCATTTGCAAATGTTGTAAATCCTCAAAATCCAATGTTATTTTTTTCCCAATCGCCGATGTTTAACCGTAGCGCAGCATTGCGCAAACATGCTGCACTTTAAATTAAATGAAAAAAAGGCAAAAAGGTCCACAAATGTGCTTTTACACTAAAAAGCTTGTCCTGCCATGCAGGTGAATGGCAGGCTGCAAACAATATGGCCACTGAGTAGTGGTTGCTAAGGGGGGGAAGCTCAGTGTGAGAGATGTAACCAAGCATTAGTAGGCAATCCTATGCAAATGAGGATAAGGATAGTGAATCCCAACTTTCCCTGGCATGTGAGCCATGTCCCTAGAGTGTAAGTGTAGGAGTAGGGTAGTCGTTGAGTAGAAGGTAGTTGACATCATGAGGGGGTATGTCTGAAAGACTGTAAGTTGATTGGAGCACAGTGGCATGTGCTTGCCCTGAGTTGCTCAGGATTGCAAGAGGCGTGTTTACAGTGGTAGTAGCTGAAAACAAGAAACCAAAGGCGTACGCCATGGATATATCAGAAATTTCTTGCAAACGGGCACACAGCGTGTGCACATGTAGGCTAGTGTGTGCTAGTGTGCGTGCATGTGCGCTTGTTTGCGCGCTGCTGCCCCTTGTGGAAACAGAAAGGGAAAAAGGAAGGAAAAGAAGTAGTAGGAAGTTAACCAAGGAGACCTAGCAGAGCTGCCAGGTGAAATATATCACAATCAGCCAATTACACAGGCAGTCGACTAGCCCAGCCCAGCAATTTAAACTCTGCAAACAGCAGTCTAACCTGTTTTTTCACAAGAACTCTGCAACACTGCAGTTTAGAAAGAGTGAAAACTCAAAAAGATTACGGCTGACAAAATGTTAGGGGCTGCCATTGCTATTATAAACCAACATGTGCAAGGTACTGAGGGTGGTGATGTTGTGAATGCTGCTGAGCAACCCACAGTGAGAAGACGGAGAGGAGTGTACAGACCCAGGGTAACCTACCAGGGGCTACATGAGCTGGAGATAGTGGAGCGCTATAGAATGGACAGAGACCTCCTGCAGCAAATTGTTGAGCTGTGCCGGCCACGCCTCACACACAGAACCAACAGAAAGGAACCCATCCCAGTGGATACCAAGGTATGTGTTGGCCTATGAATACTAGCTACAGGTTCCTTCCAGAGATAAACTGGTGATATGATGGGAGTTTCACAGGCATCAGCCTCCAGGATACTGCACCAGTTCCTGGATGCCATGTCAGCACATGGCGGTGAGCATGTATATTTCCCCAATTCCAGTGAGGCATTGGCCAGCAATATGCGTCTCTTCCACCAAATAGCAGAATACCCTGACGTGGTGGGTGCAATAGACTGCACGCACATACACATCAAAGCACCACCCGGTGAGCGGGGTAGTGTCTACATCAACTGCAAGGGCTTCCCCTCCATCAACTGCCAGGTCATGTCTGATGCCCAGGGCATAATAATGAATGTGTGCACTGGCTGCCCTGGAAGCTATCATGATTCCCACATCTGGCATCTGACGCAGCTGTACCAGAGATTTGCAATGGGGACATCCCTGATGGTCACCTAGTGGGGGATGCTGGATACGCACGGGAGCCATGGCTGATGGCACCCATCAGAAATGCACACACACCCAAACAAGAACTCCATAATGAGGCACATGCACAAACAAGAAACATAATTGAGCGTGTGTTTGGGATGCTCAAGTCACGGTTCCAGTGCCTGGACACATCCGGTAGGGCCTTGCAGTACTCAACAACTACATGTACCCAAATTGTCATGGTATGTGCCATGCTACACAATATGGTCCTGCAAAAACAGCTGCAGCAGGAACAGCATGGGGCAGGGCCAAACAGCCCCCCCCCACCATTGCCAAGGCCTGCACAGGCACAGTGTGACTTGGAGGAGGAACAACCTGAGCCTGCCCCAGTAGGCAGAAGGAGGCGTACCCAGTATGCCCTGGCCTTGGCAAAGAGGCAACGCATAGCACATACACTGACTCAGTAGGAACATTGGAAATTACACCTATCTCTGACTCGCACAAACAATAAAAGAGATGCCTAACTTGACACTATCTGTTTCAAACATGTATAGGGAGTGTATTATGTGCATCTGACATAGGCAGCCCTGCAGCACCACCTGAGGCATGATTGCCCTATATTAAGCAATATAAAGCAGTGTTAAGAACATTTTACCAGTATTTAGCATATTTAAGCACAATTGCATGGAGCTGCATGCCGTGCAAACTAGCGCAACGTTGGGCAACATTGAGCAACGTTGGGCAACATTGGGCAAAGTCAGGCAAAGTTGGCTAAACACGCTCACACCTGCTTTACTGTTCCTTAACCAGTCAGATCTGCCCAGCAGGAAAATAAAAAGCAGTGACAGGGCTCAAACTCAGGATACTGTGCACTATAGTCACAGTACTGAACCACTAAGCCATGACAGCATTTCACTGGCAAAGACACAGCAGGGCAATTGTAGACTAATGCAAACACAAACAAATGCTGTATTATGCCCTCCGAACTTCCCCCCAGGCCTATGCAGATAGATAACAGCAGACCAGGCAGTGTGATGTGGGTTGGGTAGGCTATGAAGTCACAAACTAACAAACGTGGAATTGGAAGCTAAGTTCTGTAGTACAGTAGTATGCCTCAAGCCAGTATGATAGGCAACAGTACAGACTGAAATGGAGTACCTGACATAGCAGTGCAGGCCTAGCAAATGTGTATAAGTGTCAGATGAACCCCTCATCCAATGTACACCCACAGTAACAATCAGGTGTGCCCCCTGGGTAGAATTGTACAAATAATAGCTGCCTCCCCTGTATGTAGAAATGTTGATAAGTCTATGCAAAGCGACTCATAGAAGCCCTGCAGGCACAGCGTGCTTCCTGTCGATGTACAACACAAAGGTGAGCCCTGAAGTAAATAACAACTTGATTTTACACACACATATAGTATATATGTCCATACTGGGCATGCTCACACACTTCAACAAATTTAGCAAATCTCAGTCAGCAACATACTGAAAGGTCATACTGGGCATGCTCACACACTAATAAACGAAGCAAATGTCAGTCAACAACATACTGAAAGGTCATACTGGGCATGCTCACACACTTAGGCCATGTCTGAGTACAGCAGTGGGCCACACATATCTGGCAGTTGCAGTTCTCACCCCAGAAACATGTCACTATCCACCAATCCTGCCTTGCACACACAGTGATATGAAAACAGACCCATACAATATATTGGACTCCTGTCATAATCAAACTATGTACTACAAGTACTGAACTTGTTCAGAGAAAGTGAAAATTCAAAGAAGACCAATAAATCTCCGATCAGTATCATCAATAAACAACAAGCACCCCTAACATTATCCAATCCATGTTCTGGCAATAATATTCTCAAAGAGTCCATAGAGAACCATGAAGCTTTATTTCATAATGTCATAAATATCAATGTAAACACATATATGTTCTGAGTCATTGCAAACTGTAAATTAATACATGTACATGACTGACACCGCCAACATCTTGTCAGACAGGTTCATACATATTTACCCCCCTCTCACTGACAAAAGGGCCCATTATCATACCTGGAGACTGTGAAAACTCAGAAATCACATATACAATGGTTAAACAGCACTTTCCAAACCTAAAAACACGGCGTCTATGGGATAACATGGCTTCCCTAGCTGTGTCATATGTGAACTCCAAAACAAACAAACCCTGCACCTGAACAGTCCATTGAGACTCACTCTCTGGACAGGATATGAAACTGTTGAATGTGTTACAGCAACATTTGGCACACTCCACAAGTGTTGGTGCACAACAGCCCATAGGAACTATTGTCTTATAAGCCTATTAAGCCTGATCTGCAAGGCCATGGAGTTCATCATGATGGAACTCATTAACAGAGCTATTGTGAGCCTACAAACACCCAACCCTACCAATTTCGGTTTGGTCAGGGGCACATCATGGTTCCCAAACCTGCTAGACTGTTTTCAAGGCAGTCACCCAGGACATACATCAATGAAATGAGCTACACATGTCCCACATAGACCCTGGAAAGCCCTCTTCCAACATCCCAGACACATGTCAATGAAATGAGCTGTACACGTCCCACATAGACCTTGGAAAGCCCTCTTCCAACATCCCAGACACATGTCATATCCACAAAATCAACAACCAGTGCATAAATATGTATGTCATCTGATGGATTGCCAACTGGGGCACAGATTGATCCCACAAGGTAAGAATTGTGGTCTCCTGTTCAAGCTGCTAACAACTGCTGTCCCCCATGGCTCAGTCCTGACCCCTCCTGTCTGGCGTATACTTTTCAGAAATACAGTCAAACACACGAGGGCTATGTTTAGCAAAGTTTGTGGATGACTGCAAAAGAGTTGTCATAATTGATGTGTAGGACAACAGAGACATCCTTAAAAAGGGTCTCAGTCAGACATATGTGGTGTAAAAATTATGCCCTCGAGCTACAGTCATACAAATATCACATAGGTGCCATCACCCTAAATATGGAGGTGATAATAAGGGATCTATGGACACATGTGGATAGTCATCTCTACTTCCAGAAACATATTCACAAAGTGGTTAGAAAATCAAGCTATGTGTTCCTACAAACTGCCAATGACTTTGCATGTAGGTCAAAGGAGGTTCCCTCTACTCATCAGTCATCAGACCCATCAGAGAGTACCACAACACACTTGCAATGAATCTGACTAGGCACCTTCAGCAGCTGGAAAGATCACTGAAGTACCTCAACAAGAGAATTACTGGCCTCAAACAGTTGCTCCATGCAACCAGACTGAATTTAACTCAATCTGTACTCTTTTGCATACTGTCTACTCAGGAGATCTCTGCCCAACAGACAGGTCCATGTCCAATGCAGAACAGATGTACATGCACTATCTGAAGTAAACCCAAGCTCACTGTACCACATGCTCTAAGGATATCATCATCACAACATTAAATAGAACATGTTGGAGGGATACATGACTAACTCACATACTTCACTTGCTTTGGAACAGGCTACCAACCAACATTAAGCCGAGACCCTCACTGACACTCTTTCAGAGGAGTCTTGATGAGTGTACATGAAACTGAACTGTCACACCATGGATCGCTTCATCAGCTCTGCTACACCAGAGGCCTAGGGAACTAACTCTATGGGTGGTGATAGCTGCACACTCTGGCCATACTAATATATGCCTTCAGGCAGATAGCCTATCACCTACCTATGTACATATATATATATATATATATATATATATATATATATATATATAGGAGGAACACAGTATAATAAGCCAAAGATGGATGGGCAGAGATGTGTGTAAGAGGGTGACCATGACAGGGAGCCATCCAGGACTGTCCCACCCAGCACACATCCCAATGGCATGAAAGACATGAGGTGCACATCTCTCCCACTGTACATAACAGCCACCAGTATCTGTAAGCATTACAGTGTATGTGGTACATGTGCCTGCTGTACAACATGACTGTACAATGAAGTACACATCTACTATCTGTAGACATGTACCTGTCACATAGGTCCATAGTTATGTAGTAGACTATTTCCACAAAGGCATATATCAGCCTACGCAAGTTGTGCAGCTTTCACCACACCATTGGGTAGTCTCCCAAGGGCTAGTTCTAATAGTTAGTACCCTAAGCCCCTTTCTATTGGGGCTGCTGAGGTGATGCCTGGCATTAACAATCTGTTTCCCATCCACTCATCAAGGTTCCAATTGAAGAGTGTCAGCGAGGGGTTCTGTCTGATGTACATTGGGACTCTGTTCCACAGTAAGGCAAGTGTCTGGGATGGTACTGTATCCCACCAGCATGTTGTACTCATTGTTCTGATGAGGTTCATATCCCTGGAATGTGTAGGTCGACTCAATGTTGTTATGTGTAGATGGAGCATGTTCAACAGTCATGTGTTGGATATGGCCCTGTATGTTAGGCAGAGTGTGCCTCTGAGGAGGTGGTACACAACGAAGAACAGATATAGTTTTACTAGTTGTGTTGCATAACACAACTGTCTGAGGCCAGTAATCCTCTTTTTGCGGTAGCTATGTGGTCTCTACAGCTCCTGGATATGCTTAGTCGAGTACATCCAAAATGGTGCACTGTACTCAATGATGGGTCTAATGATGTAAGAGTAGAGTGCCAACACTACCTCTTTGGATCCTGATGCAAACCCTTTGTTGATTAGGTGGGCCACATAGGATCTCCCAATCACTTTGGCAACATGGTTGTCAAAGGAAAGATAACTATTTACTTGTGTCCCCAGATCCCTTATCACCTTGTCATTTTTAAGGAGGTAACACCCATGTGGTAGTTTGTGTGTATT
The DNA here is from genome assembly GCF_019279795.1 of Protopterus annectens. Classification (NCBI taxonomy): domain Eukaryota; kingdom Metazoa; phylum Chordata; order Ceratodontiformes; family Protopteridae; genus Protopterus; species Protopterus annectens. The sequence continues at coordinate 1,412,320,712 of NC_056739.1, read as the reverse complement.
TTGTTTTCAACAAAGGAACACTATGCATTCCTCCACAGTGAGCTTGAGGCCATGATTCTGACTCCACACATCTGTCTCATAGAGTCCCTTCTGGAGAATATCTCTGTCTTCCGGGGAATCTATTATGGCAAACACTTTACAATTCCCAGGAAACTTAGTCAGCCATGACTGTCCTGTGTTGGCATGTACATTTGAGATGTCTATACCAAACAGGAAGGACCCCAGGACTGAACCCTGGGGGACACCAGTCGTTACCGGTGTAGAGTCTGACATGTAGACAGCAACTCGTAATGTGTGGGGTCTATCTGTGAGGCAGTGTGCAATCCAACCTGTGATGTATGGATTCATGACCAGGTTGGTGAGTTCATTTATGATACCTGACTGGGGAATGGTGTCAAAGGCCTCAGCGAGGCATAGGTAGACTGTGTGGATCTCATTTCAATCATCTGTAGTCTGGGTAACTGTCAAAGAAATCCTGCCAGTTCAGGAGGTGTGTTCTGCATTTGACCAAGTCAAACTGTGTGTGCTCAACTGTGTGAAAGTTCCCAATCTCTGTATTGTTGACTTCCATTATGATTGGCTCCATTGTCTTGCAGAACACAATTGTCAGGCTCATACAGCATGAATGCCAAGGGGTTTCTGTGGCCCCACCCCTGTGGAGTGTGAAGAACATTGCTGTGTAACATTCTATGGGTACATATCCTGTAGAGAGCACGTAGAGAAAGGTGTAGGTATCCTTGATGAATATGGATACATCCTCACCCTATGTGCTATGATTCAGGTTCTGATCCTGGAAGGTATGGGATGAGTAGTATCCTGGTAGTGCTGGTGTACTGTCTGGAGCCTTGAACTAGGTTACCAATACTGCACAGATATCAATATTCTCCATAATGAGAAGTGCCTTGAGTGCGTGCATCTAGAGGCTGAGACTTCTGGCAATGAGTAGCATTTAGCTCACTTTGTGGTTATTTGTGTTGGTTATGGGGTTTGATTTGTCCTGCATGACCGACCGGTGTTCCACACCTGATGTCAGCACCTCATTGGCCCCATCTGACCATAAGCTAATCACCCTACATATCCACACTCTGAACCCACACCCCCATTAAGGAAACCATGTTAAAAGATTTCTCCAAATCCAACGTCATACTTCTTAAGACAGAAGTGCTGAACTGCAGGACACGAATGCAGATGGACAATACAGTTATGACTACTTAATCCTTCACAATTGCACTTCATAAGCACTTACATGACTGCATGCATCGTGCTATCCCAAACAGAACCAAGACGCTAACCTCCAAGAAAAGGAAGCCAATCTGGTTTTCCCCTGCCATAAACAAACTGCACAACAAAAGGAAAATACTGTTGCAAAACAGGGTAAAATCCCATGAGGGGAGGAGCTCCATGGTCCACATCAGTAAGAAGCTGTGATCCATGATAAAATCCTCCAAAGCTAGTTATGAAAACAGAATCGACACTGATTCTAAAGACAACCACAAAGCAATCTATAGCTATGTCAAGAATCTCAATGGCAACACTCAGATCTGCTCAGAGTTACAGCACAATGGCACTAAATATACAGACCCAACTGATATTGCCAACATCCTGGCAGATAGGATCAGTGCTAACTTTACCCCCCCTCACTCATGAAAGAGCACATCTCCATAACAGAAGACTGCAAAGTTGCTGTCATCACGGCTGCACAGGTAAAAAACACTCTCCAAAGCCAGTAACACAGCATCCATGGGACCAGATAACATCCCAGGCTGTGGTCTACACAAACTACAGAACGAATAGGCATCACACCTACGTACCATGTTCAGTCATAGCCTCACCTCAGGCTTTGTGCCTGCTGAATGGTGCACAGCGACGGTTATCCCACTACAGAAGGGGGGAGACACCATGGTCCCCAGGATCTAGCGGCCTATTAGCCTGATGAGCCTGCTCTGCAAGGCCATGGAATGTATCATCATATAACTTATAAAAAAAGACATTGGTAATCTCCAAACACTGGACCACAACCATGTTGGGTTTGTAAAAGGCAGATCATGTCACCTAAACCTGATGGACGTCATTGAAGCAGTCACCAGAACTGTAGACAAGGGTAAGGTGGTTCACACAGCCTATGTAGATCTTGCCACGGCTTTCAACACCATCCCCCACTCTGGAATTATAGATAAACCCACTAAACTAGGTATAAATCGCTATGTCACAAGATGGGATGCCAACTGGCTAACTGACAGAACACACACTGTGAAAGTAGCAGACTCCAAGTATGACATTAGACCAGACATAAGTGCAGTACAACAGGGTTCAGTCCTGGGTCCTATCCTGTCTGGAATCTACTTCCCTGAAGTAAACTTTAACATGGAAGGTCTGTGGCTAATAAAGTTTCCAGATGACTGCAAACTAGGAGCCATAATCAAAACTACTGAAGATGTGGACATCCTACAAAAGGGCCTCACTGAGACAGATGCCTGGTGTCAAAGCCATGGCTTCAAGCTCAATGCCGAAAAGTGCATTGTCATCCCCGTTGGTTAAAAACCCTGTAGCCATGAACTACAACATAGGCGGTAGTATACTTAACACTGAAAGTGCAATATGAGACCTTGGGTCACAGGTGGACAGTGGATACAACTGTGATAATCACATCCCCGCAGTAGTCCAGAAATCTTTCTAAGTGGCACACCTCATCACAAAAGGTGTCTCATGCAGGATAGAATAGGACATTGTTCCCCTCTACTCATCACTCACTAAATCCATAATAGAGTACTATGTACCTCACAAGACATCAACAACAACTGGAAAGGCTGAAGAAATAACTCACAAATAGCATTAGTAGCCTGAAATACATGCCATACACAGACCGTCTCAAAATGCTCCAGCTGTACTCTCTGGCATATCGCCTACTCAGAGGACATCTCTGCCTAACATACAAAGCTATGTCAAACACAGAGCTGTTGGACATGCTCCATGTAAAAAACTCTCATTCCCTCGGATCTTTGGCCCCAAAACCCAGAGTGAAATACAAAAGGAAGTGGTGTATCCATTTACCTTATGGATACCCACACCTTCAGGTTAGTGGCACAGCATGAGGCTTGGAGACCATGCAAGTGCAACTAACATTGTGCAAAGCTGCTTATCAGATTGTAGCCTGCTACAGATCACCTACCTTGTCTCAGGAACCTCACCCAGTATTCCTGAGAACAGTGGAAAATATAAATGTCCTACCAAACACCATTATATGAGGAGAGTACAACTACCAAAACACTGACTGGGAGAATTACTCGTGTACAACGTCCTTTGCCCAATGCTTCCCAGAGTTTAAAAACTCGAATGGTCTGGAACAGCTGGTTACCACACCCACTAGACATGACAACATACTGGACCTGATCATCACCAACATGGGGTACCAGTGTTACACAACAGAGATAAACCCCTCGCTGGTAATATCAGATCATAAGGTAATCACACTGGACATCCACATCACGCCCCCCCCAACAGTCAAGGAAACCACTGTAAAGAAAGTTTCAAAAGCAAACAGCACTCTTCTCAAGACCAAAGTGGAAATTTCAAAAGCACCCTTGCTATAGGATAATGCTATACAATCTGCAGAATAATTTACAAGTGCATTCTATGAGCATCTACAGGGATTCATGCATTGAAGCATGCCAAATAAAACCATGATGCACTCCTCCAAATATAGGAAACCAATCTGGTGGTTGTCACACATAAATGAGCTATACAACAGAAGGAAGGAACGAACACATGATAGAGCAAACTTCAGATAAGGAAAGGCATCACTGATCATTATTAGGAAGAAACGATCGCTCATAAAATAATCCAAGGCCAGTTTCTAAAGACAAATTGCCAAGGAATGTAAGAATAATAGCCACAAAGCCTTTGTTAGCTATACCAAACATTTAGGTGGAACCCTCAAAAATGCTGTCAGCTACTGCAAAATGGAAAAAAGATACACTGAACCAACTTACATTGCCCACATCCTGGGGGACAAGTTCAGTGCAAACTCCCCCCCCCCATTACGTCAAAAAGGGCCTGTGTCCATCCCAGAAGAATGCAGAGCACCAGACTTCATGGACATGCAGGTAGAAACAGCCCTCTCCAAACCTAAGAACACAGCATCAATGAGACTGGATGGTGTCCCAGGCTGTGACTTACACCAGCCCCAAAAGGAACTACACCCTCACCTACATTCACTGTCCAGACTCAACCTTACCACAGGCTATGTACCCAAAGAATGGCATACAGCAACAGTCATCCAGTTCCACAAAGGGGGTGCCACAACAGAACCAGGAAACCATTGCCCTATAGGCCTACTCAGCCTGGTCTGCACAGCTATGGAGCAAATTATCATGGAACCCATAAACAGAGACAATGGGGACCTCCAGACACTGGACTTTACCCAACTTGGCTTTGTTAAAGGTAGATCCTGTCTCCTAAACCTAGTTGACTTATTTGAAACAGTTACCAAGGACATAGATGGAGGTGAATGTAGTCCACAAAGCCCACCTGGACCTCACTAAGGCCTTTCGACACCATTCCCCACTCTGGCATCATGGACAAACTTACCAGCTTGAACGTTACCAGCTATGTCACAGGATGGGTGGCCAACTGGCTCACAGATCAAACACACATGTTCAGAGTTGCAGGTGCCATGTCCAACTCTAAAACAGTCACAAATGGCATCCCACAGGTATTGGTCCTGGGACCCCACCTGTTCAGTAGATACTGCTCAGAGGTACAGGCAAGCACAGGAGGAGTATGGCTGAACAAGTTTGCAGATGACTGATAACTGTGGTCCATAATCAACTCCACGGCTGACACAGACATCCTACAGAAGGGTTATACACAGACAGATACCTGGTGTCAAAACAATGCCCTCAAGCAGAATGCCAAAGAATGCATAGTCATCCCATTTGGATAAAACAAAGTGCACACAAATTACCACATAGGTGGGAATCCAGTATGTACGAAGAATGTAATTATGGCCCTGGGGACACATGTAGACAGTAAACCCTCCTTTGATGATCACATTGCCAAAGTGTCTACAAATTCCTTCTATGTAGCCCACCTAATGTCACCTAATGTAACCCACTTTGTCTAGTCTGATGATGTCACCATCCTACAAATATACCTGTGGAAAAGAGAACTCCCAGTAATGTGTATAGCGCATTGTGTAAATGTGTACTGTTCTAGTATTATTAAGTAGTTAGTTAGGGGTTTGAATCCTGCATTTGACAACTGTATGAGAATGTGTGTATCTCCTTGTAGAGGAGCATCCTTTTTGGAGACAACTACAACACCTTAAATGTGGTATACCCATCTTTGTCAAGTCTGATGATGTCACCATCCTACAAATATACCTGTGAAAAAAAGAACTCCCTGTAATTTGTATAGTGCACCATGTAAATGCAAACTGCTTTAGTATCATAAGGTAGACAGGGGTTTGAATCCTGCACTTGGCAACTGTATGAGTGTGTGTATTTCCTTGTGGAGGAGCGACCTTTTTGGAGACAACTACAACACCTTAAATGTGGTATACCCATCTTTGTCAAGTCTGATGATGTCACCATCCTACAAATATACCTGTGGAAAGGAAAATTCCCAGTAATGTGTATTGTGTGTCATCTAAATGCGTACTGCTCTAGTATCATAAAGTTGTTAGGTAGGGGCTTGAATCCTGTACTTGGTAAGTCTGTGTGCGCTCTGTGTGTGACATAGTTGGCAACTGTGTTGTGGGTTTTGCTTTTACTACTGTATGACATATCACAATGACAACAGTATGTGCAGTGCACGTCAGGTAGCTTTGTGGCAAATTCATATAAGTACATGTGACCTCAATTATTTCAGAGGTGGGAACCCTGCTTTCTACATGAACACATCTGTTATCTTTGCCAGAGTGTGCTGCTGCTTTCCAGACCTTAGGTCACATCTATATGCTTGTGACAATCCGAGCCACTGCAGTGATCCCTGGCCTAGGTCATCTGTGTCACGCACACTCATTACGGTTTCTATTGAATAGTGTAAGTGAGGGTTTATACCTGAGGTATATTTTAGACCAGTTAAAATGCAGCAAAGTCTGTCAATGATGGCTATTCATTATAGGTATGCAACAACCTTTGTGGATATGCATGCAGACCACTTATTGCTTATGCGATTCACCGAGGGATTTCAAAATACCTTTGGAAATGGGATTACCAAAGGAGAGATGATGTAACACTTGGCTGTATGTACCTATCGGTACCTGTCAACATGTTGGGGGTTACTACCTATGTGGTACTGTAGGGATACTATGTTTTGTAAAGGTGGATGACCATGCTTTAGTTAGCTAATAGTTTTACAGCATGGGTTTGACAACAGGTATCTGTCCGTATGATACCCTTGTGGGAGGATGTGTGTGTCATCTAGAGAATGCATTATAGGCCACAGTATGCATTTTCAGATGTGGACGGACATATCCCTACTGTGTTTGCTTGTACTAAGTGAGCTATATGGCAATCAGGAGTGGTCCCAGGAATGGGTGCAGGTGAACACTACTGGTTACTGGCATAGTATAGTTCCTGGAGGGTACAAATGTTACTGTGTGTCCTACATCTGTCTGTCAGTTGTCAAGACATCATCTAACGATTGTTTATGGTCAGGCTGTAGATATTATGTATACTACCAGAATGCAAACCAATGACAGTAACCGTATCACCCACAGCACAGTGTCAAACCATGTCATACACACATGTGTACCCAAGTTCCAAAATGTGTGTAGTACAATGTATATTGGCCACCAATAGAAACTATGGAGTGTTAACACTCTGTAATACAGGGCATGTCACCCTGCCCATGTGTCCACTATGCACATACATGCAGACAGTGCACCACCACCATGTTCACAAATGTACACCTGCAAACCTGTGCTGCACACATCCCACACGTACTGTCCACTCTCTAACACATGCTGCCAATACTACACACATCAGCCAAGTGGCACGTGGGTGGACAATACACTATTGGGATTAACACTGGTGTAAACAATACTACATTGACAATCATAGCTTTAATGCATCATGGCTGCTCAGCTACACCTTCAAGGATAACATTACACTTTACTGCTGACAACATGCTAACATTGCTATACTGCCATTGGCTGCCATATACGGGTATTTGTGGGACAGCCACAGACTGTACCTGCCAGCCTTTACAGATCACCGTCTCCAGCCATGGATACGGTACCTGTGCCTGGCAGGGGTGATACTGACAGTATCAGGTACTGAGCCAGACTGAGTACTATCCTCAGAGGTAGACATATGTACACTGGACCCAGGTCCCTGCTGGGACTGTCCAGAGCCACGTGCATGTGGTCTTCTAGGACGGTCAATGGACAGCCCACCCCCAACATTGCTGGGGCTGGTACTGGCACTACGGGAGAGGCTGTGACTTGAGGGACATCCACGGTGACTTCCAGCTGCTGATGTTGCTGGCATATGTCCACGTCAACGTCTCACACATCCCACACTGTCCTGACACATGGACATGACATTGTGGAGGGAATTTAATGTCTCACCCCAACGTCTACCCATGACCTCAGTGTAATTATGGATGGCACCTGCTAGGTCATGGATACTGTCATTTAAAGCAGTGTTATGTGCCCTCTGCACCCTTAGTCCCTGTCTGGTGTACTGTTCCATACGTACCTGTGCCTCCATGACAGCCTGGAACATGCGTGAGGTTGTAAGTCCTGTGGCACGTCTGCCAGGGGCATGATGACCAGCAGTGCTCCGACGAGAACTGCTGGACATCTGACTATGTGGTACCGTTCCAGACCTCTGGGTATAGCTGCTGTGTCCAGATGCATGTGCCATAGGTACCACACTGTTCTGGCCATTGCCGACTGTAGACTGTCCCTCAGCTAAGGGCATTGGTGATGAGGGATGTATTGGCAGTATGACTGTTTGCATGGATGGGGTGGACAGCTGTGTACTGCCGATTGGTGGCCCAACAACAGACCCTGGCAAACATGCCTGTGCCTCAACACACCTATCCTCATTATCACTATTTGAGCCAGTGACATCAGGTTCCCTGCTGCAGTGAACCAGCCCAACCTCAGCACCTGTGAGAGGAAGACAGGAAACACACTTTACGATCTGTACATGATGTCAGAACACATGAACAAATGCACACATGCACATGTGCACACATGCACACATGCACACATGAACACATGCACCCATGCCCACATGCACACATGAACACATGCCCACATGCACACATGCACACAAATACACTACTCACTAAAGCAGAGAGACACACACACACACACACACACACACACACACACCCACCACCAGCAATCCGGAACATAACCAATAGTGGTTGATGGTGGGGTACAGTATCACAAGACAAACAGTCATATCACACGTGTCAGCATGCAGGACATGTGTTGCTCAACAGCACATACGCAGACATGCACACATGCACACAAATACACTCCTTACTAAAGCAGAGACACACATACACACACACACACACACACACACACACACACACACACACACACACACCCACCACCAGCAATCCAGAACATACCCAATAGCAGTTGATGGTGGGATACAGTATCACAAGACAAACAGTCATATCACACGTTTCAGCATGCAGGACGTGTGTTGCTCATCAGCATGCAGTGCGAGTGTAGACAGTCCTTGTTAATAACAGTATACATGGCTTTGATGCATGTATGTTTTTGTTCAGTGATTGTCCTCACCCTGGAATGCAATGTGTACATGGAAACAACATTGATGTGCAAGTTTTACAAGCTCTGCAATGTGCTGTGCACCATCACTCACAGGTATACACACCATGGCTGGATGTTTATCTGTGTGTCACATAGATATCCGTTACTGATTAGAGCATCTGTGTCTTTAGCAGATAATTGTGGACACTGGTTTAGCTCATGCATGCTATGTATACACACAGGATGAGAGGTGAGTGTATATTTAATTGAATACCATTGCTCAACATAGCCATTGTACAGTAGTTATGGTGAGTGTAGAACATATTGTGGACATGCCAGTGCCAGCCATGACATGGCATGCTACAACACAACTGCAACATTAAACATCACACATACCCAATGTGTGTCATGTGACCTATACACTCAATAGCATTACAAGACATATATGTGTCACTTTGTGCAAAAGGTGATTGCTATGCATATTGTGTATAGGTGCATATGTTTGTACACACACAACATTGAGGTGTATAGCAATGAATGCTATGTGTAGTACTGTGGTTACTGTAACTGGATGGCGTGTTTTGTCATGAGCCATCATCATGCAGCATCATGTGGTCATTCAAGCCTACTTATGTGTGCCAGACCGGCACCTATCATGCTGTACCTGAACCGCAGTACCATGGCTACATTCACCATTTCACAGCCAGTTGTTACATGGGTTTGTAAGGTGCCCAATAGGGAGCATTGCCTAACATGAATGTGTTGTGTGTTGGACAGTGTCCCACTGCCCCATGATAGGCCTCTACCCCTCAGGTATATTATGTGTGCTGTGTGGATGACATTTGGGATACTGGAGTGTGACCTTACAGCGTGTGTCTGAATACATCATGTGTAGCATATTAACATGTACTGCGTATGACGGAGTTGTGTATCTCGTGTGCATGTGTATCGACTGCCTATCCATTGTCCACTATAGTGTAGCCACAGTTGTTTGGGATGCTCTGTGTATTGCATGTGTTTGAGGCAGCCACTCACGTTACTGAGATGTGCATAGTCTCACAGCAAACATGCACAGCATGCATTATGCGTAGGTGTGTTACATGTGTACATGGCCTACACCTCACCTATGACATGCACATTTTATTAGCAATATTACATGTAGAACACACTCACCAGCATGGGTCTGCTGCCTTGCTGTCACACCAGAGGGAACTACAAGGATATGACGCAGTTTGTCAGTGGCAACAACTGTGGCATTGCTACTGTGGGTTTGCAATCTTACAGTAGCACAATGGTTCACAGTCACAGGCCTACACATCATGTTCCTAATTATCAGTATTGAACAACACCAGGCTCCACATCTTCTAACTACACAGTACACATCTCACATATGCATGATCTAACAATTGAGGTAACAGTCTACAGATATGCCATCTTACCTGCATGCTCCATGTGAACTTGTTGGGGGGCTCCGGCCTCCATGATGATGCATGTGTGCTATTGTTGTTGTTGGCCGGGAGCACCCAGGCTCAGGAGCAGCTCCTCCACTCTGGTGGGGGGGTGGGTGGCAACCCCACCACCTGTGGCAAGCTGTTGCCTACGGACATCAGACGAACATTGCCGGACATGTCTAAGTAAATCACTGCAGTGATGTCGTACCTGCTCATAAGTCCGGTTATGCATGCCTATGTCATTTATCCTACAGACAACATCTTGCCACAGCACAGTCCGCTCATGCTGGTCCTGGCTGGTTCTTGAAAACAGCAGGGTGTACTGTTGGATGAGACAGTTGGCTAGTATCTCATCCTCTACATGGCTATAGGCAGGATTGCGATGGTGAGACATGACCCTGGAAGACAATAAAACAATATGTGTGAGCAAGACATGTGGCGCACTTAACATTCGACAGTACAGATATCACTGAACTGCCATAAATAGCAAACTGTGGTCTGTCAGAGGATACACACTTTCAATACCACACATCTGTGCTCAACCTACAACTGTCTGACAGTGTCTGACATGCTCTATATATTAAAACATTTTCTGCACAGCAACAAAGAGAAACCACTATGTAAGACTATGCAACAGTACATGGCACACTGTATGCGACACAATGCACCACCTAGCCACAGGTGGTATATATACAGCTAATGCATAACGAAATATGTAATCCATTGCAATGATTGTAAAGTCCAGTTACAGTATTACCAGTATACCACACTAGTTGTTGATGGAAAACCCCTGCCTACAATATGTGCACATTCGTGAATATAGGAGGCATACTGCTGTACTAGACTATACATGTTGCTAGATACCCACTTATATCCTGTAACACACATATGACCGAGGGCATGTTACAGGCATACCCATACACACATCAGACATACATACAGGACACCGAGGTATGGCAACCTAGATGAGCTTTACGTGTGTACCATACAGTACTGTGTGTCAGTACTTACAAACCCTTATGCCTGAGGTATGTAATCTGTGAGGACTACAGGGAACACACAAAACAGTGTTTCCAAGCAATGTGGACATACACCATACTGTGCTGTTTAGGCCTACAGCTTCAGGTAGTACTACAGTTCATACAGAGGTTTGATTCACCAGCAGTACCAATCAATGAGCATACATGTACTGCTTTGTCCTCCAATGGCACACCCCAGTTAACACAAAGGGACTACATCAGACCATATGCCATACTGCTTTTTCTGGCTAGCAATAGCATACACATCTTTTGCTGGGATCAGAGCTAGGACACATAATACCATGACAGAAACAGTTTCCCACTAAGCTATCCCACATATACACAACTGTGACACATTCACCAACACATTCACCATCACACACAGTCGACCTCTCATAGCAATTATTGCAACAAGTACATGTGGGTGTGTATTGGTTCATAGGTAGGTTATAGGCTATTGGCCCTAGGGCCTATAGAAGCCTAGCCAGATGGTACCCTGGCCTTTGACACCCAAGTAATTCAGTTTCATGTGTCCCTGTCAAGCAGAGCCACAGATGTGATTCCTGGGGTGTATTTCCTATCTCGCATCCAATCATCAAGACTATTCATGATGAGTGCTACTGAGGAGCTTTGTTTGCTATTGATAGGTAGTTTGTTACAGAGTATGGGATGTCTCTGAGATAGGAATCTATCCCTCCAGCATCTTCTGTCTATTGAGGTGACAAGGTTTAGGTCCCTAGAGCGTGTAGCTCATAGAGATAGTGATCTGTTTATGTGGAGAATGTCCAACAGGTCTGGGTTTGACAGAGCTTTGTATGTTAGGCAGAGGTCACCTCTGGGTTGGCGGTATGCGACACAGTCTAGCTGTGGTTTTGTGAGACGGTATGCATAGGGCACCTGTTTGAGGACAGTATTACTCCTTGTGAGGTATGTCTGTGGCCTTTCCAGTTGCTGTAGATGTCTTGGGAGGTACATACCAGAAGGGGCATTGTACTCTATAATGGATTTTCTGAGTGATGAGTAGAGGGGAACACTGACCTCTTTTTCCCTGGATGACACAGCTTTTGTGATGAGGTGTGCAATGTAGACAGATTACATGACTAGTGTGGCACTGTGATTATCAAGGGTGAGATTACTGTCCACCTGTGTCCCATGGTCTCTTATCACACTCTCGATGTTAAGTTGACAACAACCTATGTGGTAGTTCATGGGTACAGAGTTTTTAGCAAAAGGGATGCCAATGAATTTCAGACATTGAGCTTGAAGCCATTCTTTGTCACCAGGCATCTTCCGCAGTAAATATGACTCTGTCTCTCCCTGTCTCTCTCTCTCTCTCTATATATATATATATATATATATATATATATATATATATATATATATATATATATATATATATATATATATATATATATATATATATATATATATACACACACACACACGCACACATACATATAAACATCCATTGGTGTACATATAGATATACATATAGGCACATATACAGTCCACCTTTCATGGTGGGAATATCAATTATGTGAAGTATGTGAGGTATGCAGTTATGTAATGATATTGCACAGTCTTGTGCGAAATGCATTGAAGTTGTTCTCAGCCCATGTGGCTTTAGCAGGCCTCACTGGCTGCAACACTGCAAACCTAACAAATCACACCCACAGTGTTTAACCAGCACATAGGTTCATAGGTTCATAGGTTCATACTAGGCTATCTGCCCTAGGGCATTTATAAGCCTAGCCAGAGTGTGTTTGGCTTTCGCCACCCATTTTAAATTAATTTTGCTATGCCTTGTTTTGAGGTTAGTATACTGTGCCTCTGTCTAACAGTGACACAGAAGTGATAGCCGGGGTAAACCTACGATCTCCCATCCACTCATCAAGATTCCTCTTGAAGAGAGTCAATGTGGGACTCTGCCTAACCTGGACTGGGATTTTATTCCAGAGTGAAGGGAGCCTCTGGGTTATGAATCTGTCCCTCCAGCATGTCCTATTTATTTCAGTGCTGAGGTTCAAGTCTCTCGAGCGCATAGCTCGATGGGATTTGGATTTTCTGAGGTGCAGCATGTCCATTAATTCTGGGTTGGACATGGCTTTATCGTCAGGCACAGATCGCCTCTGAGCAGGCGGTATGCCACTGAGTAGAGCTGGAGTTTCTTTAACTGGGCAGCATATGGCATCTGTTTGAGCCCTTTGATCCTCTTGGTGAGGTACTTTTGGGGTCTTTCCAGTTGCTGCAGGTGTCTGGTAAGGTACATCCCAAAGGGGCATTGTACTCAATTATGGGCCTAATGAGGGATGAGTAAAGGTACAATGACCTCCCTGATCTAGATGTGAATCCCTTCATGATTAGGTGGGCTATATAAAATGTTTTTCTAACCACTTTGGCCGTGGTTGTCAAATGAAAGATTGCCATCAACTTGGGTCCCCAGGTCCCTAATTACTTCTTCTGTACTTAATGGATTACCACCTATGTGGTAATTTGTGGGCACTTTGTTTTGCCAAAGGGGATGACTATACACTTTTTGGCGTTTAGCTTGAGGCCATGGCTCTGGCACCAGTTGCCTGTTTCTATGAGGCCCTTTTGGAACATACTTGTGTCGGCTGGAGAGTTGATTATGGCGCCCAGTTTGCAGTCATCTGCGAACTTGGTCAGCCACAGTCCTTCCGTGTTGGCCTGTACCACCGAGAAATATATACCGAACAAGAGAGGTCCCAGGACTGAGCCTTGTGGGATGCCACTTGTAACTGGTTTGGAGTATGACATGGCTCCAGCAATTCTAACCATGTGGGTTCTGTCCTTGAGCCAGTTTGCAACCCATCTAGTGACATAGGGGTTTATATTTAAGCTGGTGAGCTTGTCTACAATGCCAGTGGGGTATTGTATCGAAGGCTTTGCGAGGTCCAGGTAGGCTGTGTGGACCACCTTCCCCGTCAATGGCCTTGGTGACTGTTTCAAAGAAATCGACCAGGTTTAAGAGGCAGGATCTGCCCTTAACAAAGCCAAACTGGGTAGGATCCAGTGTCTGTAGGTCCCCAATATCTTTATTTATGAGGTCCATGATGATCCTTTCCATAGCTTTGCAGACCAAGCTAGTCAGGCTTATGGGGCAATAGTTTCCAGGATCCGTTGAGGCACCACCTTTGTGGAGAGGGACCACTGTTGCTGTACACCACTCTTTGGGTACATATCCTGTAGTAAGGCTAAGATTGAACAGTAGTTTTATGTTTGGGTTTAGCTCTTCTTGGAGTTCATGTAGGATGCAGCCCGGGACACCATCTGGTCCCATTGATGCTGTGTTTTTGCTTTGGAGAGGGCAGCTCTTACCTGAGCATCTGAGATGTCAGGGGCAGCACTCTGTTGGGATAGATATTTGCCCTTTTGGTGGGAGAGGGGAGAAGTTTGCACTGAACCTGTCAGCTAGGATGTTGGCAATGTCTGTGGGCTCGGTGTATTTTTGTCATTTTGGACTAATTCTGAGCATATCTGGGAATTCCCACCCAGGTTCCTAACATAACTAAAGAAAGCCTTGTGATTATCCTTAGTGTCCTGTGCAATTTTCTCTCAAGCTGGCCTTAGACGATTTTATGAGTGCCCATAGTTTTTGCTAATACTGATCAGAGATGCCTTCCCTTTTGGGATTTTGCTCTATCATGTAGTAGCTTCCTCCTTCTATTTTTTAGTTTGTTTTTGGCTGGTGTCCACCAGACAGTACGTCTGCCTTTGGAGGATTGGGTCTTGTTTTATTTGGGATTGCATGATCCATGCATTCCTGAAGGTGTTCATAGAATCGTTTATAAAGGATTCTGCGGTCTGGGCCATATTTTCCACAGGCCGGGGCTTTGAAGGATTTCCTCGGTTTTGAGGCATGTGAAATTTGCTTTAGAGAAGTTTTCACTGTGGTTTTCTGAGCAGGGGTGGTCGGGATGTGAATATCCAGTGAGATTAGTTTATGGTCTGATCTTACCAGTGAGGGATACACTTCTGGTCTGGAGCATAGTGTCCCCATGTTGGTGATGATCAGGTCCAGTATGTTTTCCCTCTTGTGGGAGTGGTAACAAGTTGTTCCATAGCATTTGAGTTTATAAATTCTAGGAACCTTTGGGCTAGAGTGTTGGAGCTAGAGTAATGCTCCCAGTCTATGTTTGGGTAGTTGAAGTCGCCCAATATAATGGTGTTTGGAGAGACCTTCATATTTTCCAGTATTCTCAGGAAGGCCAAGTGGGGTTCCTGTGTTTGGGAGGGTGGTCTGTAGCAGGCTATAAACTGGAAGGCAGTTTTACCCACAGTTAGTTGCACATGGATAGTCTCTGATGCTTCGTGCTGTGCCACCAACCTGGAGGTGTGGGTATCTTTGTGAATATTGATACTCCCCTCCTTTTGTGGTTCGGTCCAAGTTTTGGGGCGAAAAGCATGGTATGATGTATAACCTGGTAGTGCTGGGGTGCTCTCGGAGCCTTGAACCAGGTTTCTGTTACTGCACAAATATCGATGTTCTCCATGCTAAGGAGAGTTTCGAGTCGTGCATCTTGAGGTTTAGACTTCTAGCATTGAGTAGCATTACTCTTAGTTTCTTATCCTTGTGATACCTATGGAGGTGGGTTTGTCTTTTGAGCCTTGCCTAAAAAAGGCACTATGGGGGTAGCAAGAGCCTTTGCCAATATCCGAAAGCCCAGGGTGACAGGTGCAAGCCGTCCCTAGCAAAGCATCGTGGCTTGTCGAGCATGTCATCCCAGGCTGACAGGCATTGGATCCCCTTTGAATGACACCAACACTTAAGCCAATTGTTGAAATTGATCATCTTGTCTTCATATTGTGGCATCATTCTTGGTGAGGGTAAGATGCTACTCAAGGTCAGGGTCATACTGGCCTGGGCTACATGCTCAGAGAGCTCCTCTATGTCTCTTTTCATGTAGTCCAGGAGGTACGTCTCAGGTCATTCACACCAGCATGGACAATGACTGAGTCATATTTGTACTTGCCTTGGAGTGACCTGAGTGCTTGTGTTATGTGGCGGATCCTAGCACCCGACAGGCAGCTCACCGTGACCTTCTCCTTGTTCAGCCTGGTGAGCGGGACGTCAGTGTGCCTGATGATAGAGTCACCTATTACAAGTGTATCAGGTGTGTTGTTTAGCCTTAAGGGCTGTGACTGTTCGGCACACTGGCTTTGTGAGTTATGTGTTGCACGTGTTTTATTTTGGGGTAGCGGTTGCTTGGGTGTCTGCTTTGGAGGCCTCTGCTGCTTAGGCAGATTTTAATTAGAGCCTCAGTATGTTTTGTGTGTTTATGTGTTTGGTTTGTTGTCGTGGTAGGTCTATGTGAGACTGGAATTGTAGTGAGTGCGGTTTCCTTCTCCTCCTGACTGGTTACGCCAGTACTGAGTTGAGAGAGCTTAGCCTCCAGTTTGGCTATATGGTTGCATCTCTCACATGTGTTGGAATTTGTTGGAAGGAGGAGAGGGTTGTCTGTGTACATGAGGCAGTTGTAACATTGCCTCAAGATTCCCAGATTCACCTGCTGGACGGGAGAGGAGATTGACAACTGACCTTTGGACATGCTAGAATAGTATTGGGAATTCCTTTATAACTGAAAAAAAGGGCCAATGGGGAACAAGGTACTCAAGGGGAGTTTGTGAGGGTGTAGTGCTTTTAATTTTTTAGAGCTGACTTATATAATTGCTTTAGTGAGCAAGTGCCAGGTAACTTAAATGCAATGTGTTACAGGTAACTTAAATACAAACAGTAACTTTCTTTCAAGTGAAACAAGGAAATAAGTACAGTAAGCAATGCAGATATCACTAGGGATCCACAGAAGTGCTAAAAGGCCGCGTTTTAGGTGGAATTAGCGTTTCAGGGAAATAAACAAACAACAAGCATACAAATAAAGCTAGATTCAGCAGGCCTGGATCTAGTCTATGCTACAGCAAACAAGGTGTACCAATTTCAGTAAGAAACAGTTAGAATATGCAGGCACTATAAGCCTTTAACCAGAAATTCCCTGCTCAGAAGGGCAGAGTCCAGCCTCTCCTCCCACAAGAGTGCAGACCGCAATCCTTCTTAACGTAAAATAACTGGCCTGAAGCCCAAGTGCTTAAACCAGAACTAATACACTTTTAGAATAACAGACACTGAGCTCTCAATCAGCAGTTCCTAACTTAGAAGGATGTAAGCTACCTGTCCTGCCACCACAGTGCAGGCCACAAACCTTCCTAATGTAAAACAACTGGTCTGAAGCCCAAGTGCTTAATCCAAAAGACTTAGAAGTTATAGCTACACTTTAATCAAGTTACTACCAGCAGTAATAAATACAACTGAATACTTTAAAGAATGCCTGGATTAGTGCTCAAGTTATGCAAACAAAGCTAGATTCAGCAGGTCTGGATCTAGTCTATGCTACAGCAAACAAGGTGTACCAATTTCAGTAAGAAGCAGTTCAAATATGCAGGCACTATAAGCTTTAACCAGAAATTCCCAGTTCAGAAGGACAGAGTCCAGCCTCTCCTCCCACAAGAGTGCAGAACACGAACCCTCTTAATGTAAAATAACTGGCCTCAAGCCCAAGTGCTTAAACCAGAATTAATACACTTTCAGAATAACAGACACTGAGCCCTCAATCAGCAGTTCCCAACTTAGAAGGATGTAAGCTACCTGTTCTGCCACTACAGTGCAGACCACTAACCTTCCTAATGTTAAACTGGTCTGAAGCCCAGGTGCTTAAACTAAAAGGCTTACAATGAGTTACACCAAGCAGTAATAAATACAATTGAGCACTTTTAAGATGACGCAAAAGCAAACTAAAGTAAGAAAAAACACAAATACAGTAAAAGAAGATAATTTTTTTTTTTTTTTTTTTTTTTTTTTGGAAAGAGAGAAAGGAGTAGCAGAAACTAAGCTGATTGGCCTTCTCAAATGCTCTCCCTGTACTGGGTAGAATGTGGTAATGGCACTAGACTGGGAGGAGGGTCCCAGATCAAATTTACACTAGGGGCGGGCAACTGCAAAGCCACCAACTATAAAACACTATACCAACAGGGAGGGAGGGTGGGAAACAAACTGCAGAAATGTTACTCCCAGCTGAAAAGCAGCAGTGAGCCTTTAAATGAAAGTTTTAAACAGCTAAAGGAGCCACTAGAAAAAAGAGTTTAACTGCAACAAGTTATCATAAACAAACAACCCAACAGATGCTTAATAAGAGTGGACAATTTCCAGTTAATACCTCACACACAGTGAAACTAGCTAGAAAAAATACACAGTACACAAAGTGCTATAAACAACAAAGAAATAAAGAACAAAATAAACAAAAACAGGATACTTAATGTTATATATTGTAGCTCCGAGTTTGCTGAGTGTCCTTCCTTCGATAAGCTCACTGTAAAATGGCTGAACACTCACAACTGAGCTTCTTAGGTAACAGAAAGTTGAAACCTGAGACAGCTTTTAAGAAAGAAATCTCAAAAGAACCAATGAGGTGCTTAGTCTAAGCTGTAGTCCAGGAGACCTCAGTCAGCCAATGACCTCAAACAATTCTCTCTCACTGAAATGCCTGATGGCTTTGGCTAAAACAAGATGTCCCTGAATTATGTGCTCAGACACACAGCCTCCACAAATACTAGGCCCAAATACAAGCCTGAATATGGAAATGCTACAAATATCCCCACTACTTAGAACAAACTGCAGAAATGTTACTCCCAGCTGAAAAGCAGCAGTGAGCCTTTAAATGAAAGTTTTAAACAGCTAAAGGAGCCACTAGAAAAAAGAGTTTAACTGCAACAAGTTATCATAAACAAACAACCCAACAGATGCTTAATAAGAGTGGACAATTTCCAGTTAATACCTCACACACAGTGAAACTAGCTAGAAAAAATACACAGTACACAAAGTGTTATAAACAACAAAGAAATAAAGAACAAAATAAACAAAAAACAGGATACTTAATGTTATATATTGTAGCTCCGAGTTTGCTGAGTGTCCTTCCTTCGATAAGCTCACTGTAAAATGGCATGTCATATACCAGCACTGTATGCTGTCTTGTTTGCCACACACTACTACCTACATACAAATATGCACATAACAACCTTCACCAACATATATATGACCTCCCTTCATAAACAATTGAAGTATGTCCCTTGCTCTATGCACATGTACAGATGCTAATATATCTGACACAGATATACCTCTACATATGTGTGTGCCATACACACACAAGATCCATACTGTTGTAAGTCCCTGGACCTCACGGCTGACCTGTTGGGCCTTGCTGCAACATGAACAGGTGTCAAGAGTGAGCACACAGTAATATTAGAGGGTGTATACATAGCTGCAAATGCTAGATTAGCATACTTTCCTGGTACAGCAGTTGGCAATGCTAAGCTACATGTTGATATGACTATCATGCATGTGTTACTCTGTCACATCCATAGTTATATAGCTGTATGCGCTACTCCCCCAAACAGCCATTGTCCACACTACTGTACAGAACACAGATGACATGGTTCAGTCTGACATTGAATGCTGAGCTACATATATCACAGTTATGTCCCACTGCACACAACTACACAGTGGTTTGCCCATGGCAGTAGTTATGCAGGGCATCTGTGCATAGATACGCACTGCTACCGCATATTGATGTTTCAAAGTATGTAGAGTAGTCTTCAAATGCATCTACTACATGCCAGTAGATACATATCTGTTACATACCTTTCCTTTGTATGTGTTTGTAGTTTTCAGTTTGCTGTATCTTTGGCTTTATTTTAATTTATTATTTATTTATTTATTTTTTAATTTATTATTATTTTGTTTTTTTTGTTTGTTTGTTTGTTTTTTGTTTTTCCACTGGTGTGGCTGGGGGTGTGCATCTCTCTCTCTTTCTGTCTCTGTCTCTGTCTCTCTCTCCGCGTCTGCAATAGGATGATTGCATGTGTGGCCAGCAAGTACAGCCTGCTTTTATAGGTATCTGCACATGTGCATGTGATGGCCTCTGCACCAGTTGGTGGCCACCATTTGGTAATTGCATGCAGCCTGCTGTGTGGTAATTGCAGTACTCAGTCATAGCAACCCAATGCTATAAATTGCTATGTCAGGTAGGCGTAGCCCTTTCAGCTTTCCAAAGTGGGGCCCATGCTTGTTTTCTGTGGACACCGTTGTGTAATTCAGAAGGTTGGTATAGTTCTTATAACTGAAGCTAGGGGTGTAGCCAGTGATTTAAATGTACTCAGACCTGAATGTTGCCACTTCCACTACACAGTTGTCAGTGTAGAATTGTACTCACCCCTACAAATGCTAACACAAGATACTTGGGTGTATGTAGTTTCTTTTCTACTTATACAATTAACTGCCATACAAAAGTAGTTATTGAGATGTATTCATTTGTCACATGAACTGTTTGTGATCTGCTATACCGTGAATATTAATTTACTCACATTTGAACAGTTTGTGCTTTTTTAGTATTGACATTAGCACAGGCTGCTCAAGAAAACTGGACAAATTTCAGTACTGAGTATGCTTACCTACATCCTTGGTAGACCCTGAACACACCGGTTTATTGTACATTTTGGTAGGGGTGCAGAAGGACAGAGAGCATTATGTATTAATGTGTCAACTTTATCTTGCTGGACTTAAAGGGTTGCTCTGTACCTGTTAGTTTACCAAGGCAAGTAGTCTGTCTGCGTAGCTCCCAACTGTGGACCTATCCATATGGTAGCCAGAGGTTAGCCTGTTATTCTTTGTCTGTACACCACACCAGTCTTTTCAGCACTGGAACAATGGCATTGTCACAGTTGGTTGCTACCAGTACATGGCTACATCCCTTGGTATTTCAGTGTTGTACTCCTACATAAGGGTATGCTTCTGGAACTCCTTCCAAAGCTATTTGCACAGTGTGTAACAGCAGAATAGCTGATATGCCTGTGTGTTTCTGCCTCTGCCAGGCCTCTCAAACACTCAGGTACATATTTGAACAGACTCAGGGAAAGGTAGGTAGAAGTGAGGTTCACCTTTACAATATTAGAGATGTTAAGTTGAGACTTTGAGAGAACCAGAGCATATGGATTAATGCACATTTCCTGAAGTACAAGCGGTGTCTAACTCTTACTTATTGTCATTATTCATTAAGTGTAATTCACCACCTTTCTGCATAATGTCAGTAGCTTTCAGATGGATTCAGAGGGACACAGCTAAAACCTGTCTCAAAATCAGGGACATGCCTGAACATTAGTCACAGTTGGGAAGTATGGCCTCTGCCCTACTCAGATATGCTAGTGTTTGTCCTGCTATGATACTGTGTGGGGGTTGTAAAGTGTTGCTGTAACATTATTTCCTGCTAGAATGGCTGGTTCTCTTTTCACAGTCATGTAATGCAATTCTACAAGAACTGCTGGTAAAGATCCACCAAACAGGATTTCTGTTATGGCATTCCTATTTGTCCTTTACATTCACTCATTCTGATGCATGATGTATTGATTTCAGCACTAATTTGTGGTATGTTTACCATGGCTCAGTGGTACTTCATGCAGTCTAGTACCTACAAGGTCTGGGGTTCGAGACTGACAGAGGTATTTTATTTTGCTGCTGAGCAGAATAAGGGCCCTGACATACAGAGTGACTAAGGCACTTTTAAGCAGTTGTAAGTGGGTTTGCGTGGGTTTGCTCGATGCTTAGCTAAGCGCACACAAGCACACACAGGCACACACACTCGCAAACCTGCTAACTACGGCTTAAAAGGGCTTACTCCCGCTAACCCCTGCACTCATTTCTTTGAAAGAAAAGAAAATGGGGAGATAAGAAAGTGGTGAAAATGGGGTACAAAGAGGGAAAGACAGTAGGGAAAACAGTTCGGGATGTGCAGGACGGGTGTAGGGAATGTCCATAGCTGCCCATTTCTTTAACAGCAACAGCTGTGCATATGCAATAAATTTGGAGGGAAATATGAAACCTTCAACCCCTGTGAGAGGGGTGAGGACAACAAAGTATGTTGTACTGCCAATTAAATATCAGTTTATGTGTCCAGCGGACATGTATGCAAAATGAGCAGCCATGTATGGGGCGTAATTTTTTTTTGGGAGCAGAATGCCCTTTTTTTTTCAGGTGAGAGTGGAATGTGGGGTAGGGGAAGTAGGTATATTTGGGGAGGTAGGCTGTGGAGGTAAACAGACAAGACAAACAAGAAGCATACAGGGGCAGAATATGACACGTGGTGGGTTAACACCATTGACGGGGAAGGATGTTTGGAAATTGCAAGCCCATGAGCCCACAGATGGCAACAGTGGAACTGAGATCCCCACCCATGGGCAGTCACCACTGTACCTTCACAGCCCAGAGGGTGGCTGTGCTGCCAGCTGTGTAGGAGGGGCAGGCTTACCTGTGAGTCGTGCCACTTGTGCCTCAAGCTGGCGTAGGGGATCAGCGACAGAATACTCAATCTCCCTACGCACCACAGCCCGCACCATTCGGAGGGTGATAGGCGACCCTCCTCCACCCACGCTTGCATGGGGGGACGAGCCCCATCCCCTGCAGCGCTTCCACCCAAAGGTGGCACAGGGCCAACAGAGGAGGAGGTCCCAGGCTGGGCATCTGACCTGCTGGTGCCAGGTGCCATCGCCAGCTGAGGTGGAACAGGTGGGTCAGCTGGAACCGGCCTTCCCATACGTTCTATGTTTAGGAGAATTTAATGAAAATATGGGTTAGTAACAGTCAACAGCATTCCCAATTAGTTATAACGGCATGCAGAAGTGTTCCCATTAACCCAACACAACAGAGTTCCAACAGTTGAACAGCAAGCATGACACATGCATATATGGGACAACAGTGGACATTACAACAGCATGCAGGTTTAATTGAGGGCAACAGGCCACCAATATTATGGTATTTGAACAGGACACATGCATCAAAATAAATGCAGATATTTATAAACCAATAGGACATATGTCCCAACAAATGTTTTGAGATTAGACATACCCATTGAAGTGTGGAATTGCATTTTTTATGCACATACAGTAGGGTGGAAAATGATAGCTCCATTAACAACTTATATATCCTTCTAGTTTATACTACATTCCTATTGACTACAGTTATATATCCCCTACAAGTATTATTACATTACACATTTGTCCTTAGATCGTGAAATGGGTTTTGCTAGATCTTTATATACATGCGCTGTATCTGATATACAAACTGCCTGGGATGCAGATGTTACTGCTACATATTTTGTGAGTTGCTCAGACACACTACTGCTGAGATGGTACACTGACAGCTCTACTTTCATATACATATCTAGATATGTGTAGGTGAAATTATCAGTTATATGTTGACAGCTCCTTACATTTCTGCCAGCACAATGACATTTCTGGGGAACACAATACCAAGCTACTCATGTGCCAGATTAACCTGTACATGCTGGGCATGAACCAACAGTTGAGGACTGTGAATATGCTTAAAAGCTACTGGCACTCCCTTCATCCACTTTATACTGGCCTACCCAACTGTGTGTTAACAGCGCTTAATACAAAAGTACTATTTCTATAATGCAAGAATGCAACAACATTTCAAAGAAAATGACACAGACACACTCCAGGAATTATACCTTTATTAAAGACTTAAAACACTTTTCTAGAGGCTCTCTCATTTATTTTATATGACAGTACATGCAGAATAATTATTAGAGAATTATTATACCTTTATTTATTGTGTTTAAACACATTTTTCTGGCTCTCTCATTTATTTTATATAACATTACATGCAGAATACTTACTAACCTGCCTGGTGGTGCAGCCTTAGCAGCCTATCTGCATAGGCTTGCTGATTCGCAGCACAGACACCTGCAGCTGTGAAGTAATTGAAGTGATATTGAGACATACCTATCCATAGTATACACTAGAATAGCAATTCTTGCATACTTAATTCCAAGGCTACTTGCTCAGTAGTGGGGCATTTGGCATCCCACGGGCCTCCGGGATCCACTGGTCCAGTTGATCTGCCTTGCATCTTCTCAGGTCTGCATGGTGGTGTCTGACCTTCTCACCAGTCCGAGGGATGCCTGTGGCACTGCTGAGTTCATGAGCTAGACCGTCCCCAGCTTCTGCTTTGTATTGGGTGCCCTGGTACTGGCCCTGCAGGAGTCTATCCTCATGATGGTGGACAAGGAGCCAAACCATAACTTTTGACTCCTCAATGCCCCAACGTTGCATTCGAAAATGAGAGCCCTCTCCAGCACCAGCCATTGCTGCCTGCGGATAGGAGCTACAACCAGTTATAGATAGTATTCCCGCCTATGGAGCTTAAATATGCATCATTTCCCGCACTTATTTGTGATTGGCCAGTTTTGAAAAAACGCAGCTGAAGGTACACCTGCTTAGCAATGGGTAAACTTACATTGATATGCATGTGTGTGTTGAAAGTGCATACTTATGTAAAGATGTCATGGCTTAATGGTTCAGTACTATGATTATGGTGCACAGTATCCCGGGTTTGAGGCCTGTCATTGCTTTTTATTTCACTACTGGCCAGATCAGCTAGGAGGTGTGTCTATGTTTTACCGACTTTGCTCGACTTTGCCTGACGTTGCTCTACGCTGCTCTAAGTTGCTCTACATTGCCAGATGTTGCTCTATGCTGCTCTACGTTACTCTACGTTGCCTAATATTGCTCTACGTTGCTCTACATTGCCCGATGTAGCTCTACATTACTCTACATTGCCCGACGTTGCGCTGGTTAGCGCAGGGCGCAGCTATGCGCACACATGTTCTGTTTGCATTAGTTGGCATGATGCGCAGCTCCACGCAAAGCTATTGCACTAATTAAAGTGCTGCTAAGCTATGAGCAACTATACTGAAATGTGCTTAATACTAGTAAACTTTGCTTAGCAGTGCTTCACTTTGCTTAAGATACATTACTTCTGCATTCATCAGTATACATATGAATTTCACTTTCTTATATATATATATATATATATATATATATAAATCTATAAAACATTCGTTCACTACTACATAGGCCATTTCAATGCTTTTTACTAAAATTTAATTGGTAAATGGAATGGATTCTTTTCATATATGGATTTCCAATAGAAAATAAAAAGGGGAGTGGTGGGACTCAAACCGGGAATGGCTCCTTTTAGTGCGAAGGTTCTACCACTACGCTACTGCTATTTTGCCTAATTTGCATATAAGTTTCTTATTATCCTCTTCGATGTCTTACTGCTAACTGCAGTTAAGCAATTTGCAAACACACGCAAATATGGGCAGCTGTATCGGGAATGATAAAAAAAAGAATAAAAGTTTTATATTTTATTATTGTACTGGGGTTTAGAATGTGGAGGAGTGTGGTGTTGGGTATGTACACATTTGAGCAGACTCGCTCATGTCAGTTGACATTTCCCTGTTGTGATACTTGCAGGGGTGTGGATTGTTGGACTGCTCGGCAGTCTGACACACCCCCTACACTCGTGCATGTTCCATGTTAGCCTTGGAGTTGAGGCAGCGCACCCTCATTAATATGCATGTCACGCTGCCGTGTTATTCTTATACTGGTGTTTCCGTGTAAGCCTCCTCTACTCTTACACGGAGGATTCGTGAATCCTGGGGTATGAATTCACTTACTATTATTTCTGCAAAGAACAATTTTTTACTGATGACATCACTATTTGTACAGTTTTAATAGATTTTATTGTCCGCAAAATATTCACGTTTGTTTATTTTACATTTTTGAAGTTGCTTTTTCAGAAAATGCTCTGGAATACAAGGATGTGTGCTGGCTGCTAGACTTCTAACATTCCATACCACGTAGGTGTTAGTGAGTTAAAAATGGAGTTAATCAATGCTTTTATATAGTTGCATAAAAAATAAATGTATTCTCAGAGAGGACTAAACAATGTGGATAATAAATGGGACAAAGTCATAACCACAATTTAACCAGCTTGGTAAAAAAATGGTCCACTTCACAGCTTGAAGGACATATACCCCAAAACAAACTTATGGTATCATAGTAATTAGCATAAGAAAATCCATTCCACTTATATTTATGCATTATCTGTCTGACTGGGTAAAAACTGTGAAGAAAAATAATTACTCAAATCCATATACAAATAGAGGTGTTATTAAACAAGGAAATGCCATAATTATGCATCCAGTAGGATACATTTAAAAAGAAAACACTCTGTCAGGTGAAATTTTCTATGAATAAAATAATTCAACATAAATAAGTCAAATATCACGGTCTCATAAAAGTTTGCAACTGTAACAATTGTTAGTTATTTTTTCTTATCTCTAAGTAGCTTCCAATATGGATAAGTGGATGCATTTGATGCTAAAAACTTGGAGCAGTGCCACTCTTAATATTCTGTCCATGTGAATGAGTTCAGGAACTATGGTGGTAAAACTAATTAATATGCAAGCAGCCTGAATTCAACAACAGGAGATCTCTACAAATGACCAAAATGATATAAACAGAGAAAAAAAACCCTGTAAAAACAGGGTCTCCAAAAATTCAAAATAGCAGTAATCAGTAAAACAAAATTAAATGAAGCTCATTTATTTCCATATAAAACCAGTAAGAAATAAACTGAAAGGTGGTTTCCCTACAGTTATATTAAGTGCAGCTGAGTAACACTGTAACAATGCATTTAAAAGCATGAGAAATCATGAAAAACATCAGCCAGCCAGCTAGGGTGACATTAGCCATCAGTTTCTTAGAAATGAATGCAGCATTGAATGTAGCTGTATAATTTAACAATGTTAAAATAACTGAAGACATTACTAAAAGTGGCAAAGCATTTTACATTAGCTGTTTTTTCTGAGATTGTGAGCTCATAATGACATACACACAATTATCTTACCACTTAAAAAAAGGAGTAGGAAGAAGGAAACCTGGAGATGTTTTGGCATCTTCACAATTGCCGTCTTTCAAAAGGGCTTCAGAGGGAAATCCTAAACAAGTGGCAGTATCTCATGGTCAGAGTAGGTATCCAAAGTCCACATAAAGCTAAAGGTTATATCAAACACGACTTACAGGAAAAAAGCATCAAAACTTGGTTTGACACGTTCTTAGTGCAGCAAACAGCATGTTTCACAGGACCAATGAATAGCTGAACTTAGTTCTGATGAGTTGTGAATCCAGGGGGAATAGATTTCACCTCATGGAATGCAATGTAAGGGAAATGTATTGCAGTTCTTAGAGATCCTTTTCTCACACTTTTAGGCAGTGCTAATTGTGTCTATATTGGAACACCGAACATTTGAAATGTCGGGTGTTCAAATATCAACCCATTTTCAGCGAACGCTTAAAATACCGAAGTAACAGGAAACCGAATTCTTTCCTAGGGAAAGAATTTGGTTATAAAACAACAGAGAAACCGCCAACTATATAAAGTAGAGCTGGGACTCACTTTTTGTTCTTGTTGTTGCTAATACTAAAAGAATTTGGTTGTCTGTTTCTGTTGCTTCAGTATTTTCAGCACTCTGGTGGAAAGTTACAGGTCAAGTTCAGGTAAGTGTGCGATTGTGTGGACGTGTGGGTTAGGGTGGGTTAGGTGAGTTAGGGTTAGGGCGTGGGTGAGGTGATTGTTTGATAGTGATGAACCTTAGGGTTAGGGTTTGGGTTAAGGTAAGTGGATAGTTAGTGATGTTTGTATAGTTTAGTGTAGGGTTAGGTGTTAGAGTTTAGGTGTATGTGTATGGATTGCTGTTTGTTTGGTGTGCTTGTGTTGTGTGTATGTGTTTTGGAACAGCAACTTTTTTCCCTAGGAAAAAATTTGCTGTTCAGAATGTTCAATGTTTTTTTTTTTGATTGCTAGGGTTCGATATTAGAACACTCGACATTTTGAATGTTCGGTGTTCTAATATAGATCCGTGCTAATCTTACAATAAAAATCTAGTGTTCCCTAAAATCCAAGAGTTAAATGGTTCTACTCAGAGAAAAAGAAGCAAATGTTAGCAGCCTGCTCCATCCACCCAGTGCTGACTTCACAACCCATTCATTATTGAGATGTATTTACTGACAGACTTATGGGTAAGTTAATGATGTCATTCTGATGTTCTTCACTTCCAAATGATGTGACTAAAATATCATCAACAAAAAGGACTATACCATTTTTAGAAGTATTAAGGTCCTAGCATTTAATTGCTGGAACCTGTGTTCTGAGAGACTGCCTTCCAATCTATCTGCAAATATACAGAGCTGAGTATATTTTTTTTGGTTTTAGAGTTTGTTAATTGTTGCTTAGATCTCTGTTGAAACTATTGTCTCCCTTTTCTGAGAGACTGCTTTCCACTCTATCTGCAGATATACAGAGCTGAGTATATTTTTTTTGTTTTTAGAGTTTGTTAATTGTTGCTTAGAGCTCTGTTAAAACTATTGTCTCCCTGTTCTGAAAGACTGCTTTCCAATCTATCTGCAAATATACCGAGCTGCGTATATTTTTTTGGTTTTAGAGTTTGTTAATTGTTGCTTTGATCTCTGTTGAAACTATTGGCTCCCTGTTTTGAGAGACAATCTATCTGCAAATATACAGAGCTGAGTATATATTTTTTGGTTTTGCAGTTTGTACTGTTAATTGTTGCTTAGATCTCTTTTGAAACTGCCCCCCCCCCCCATTTTCTTCTGTGTCTTCAGTTGGTATAACTGTTTTTTACAGCTTGTGTGTTATCTAACTCAAGGATCACTTGCATAAAATGAGACCTGTTAGTAACAGCCTGCATTTAATTGCTGGAACCTGTGTTCCAAGTGACTGCTTTCCAATCTCTCTGCAAATATACCGAGTTGAGTATATTTTTTTTGTTTTAGAGTTTGTTAATTGTTGCTTAGATCTCTGTTGAAACTATTGCCTCCCTGTTCTGAGAGACTGCCTTCCAATTTATCTGCAAATATACAAAGCTGAGTATATATATTTTTGGTTTTAGAGTTGGTCGTGTTAATTGTTGCTTAGATCTGTGTTGAAGCTGTTTTGTCCCATCCACACTCCCTATTTCTGGCTTGTAGTTTAAATTTGGTGGCTTTTGCAGTTGCCCGCCCCAATGTAGATTTGATCTGGGATATTCCTCAAGTCCCATCTCTTTACCACATTCTATCTAATAAACTCTTTCTGCACTTGTTTTTAGTCCTTTTTAATGTAATTGCATTTTTTAAACTGTGTTTGGTCTAATATTGCTACATACTCAAGTGTGCTAGCTTGCACTGCATGTAAATTGTTTTTACTACTGTTTTTCCTACTTTTCTGTAAAAAAAAAACCTCTGCAAGCCTGTTTCCTACCTTTTCTGTAACTAATGTTCCAGATGCAGATTTGCTGTGTCCAGGACTGTATGTAATCTTCTGAGCCCCCCCAAGTCTTTCTGTATTGGAGGGAAGCCTTCTAGCTTATCAGTGGGAGTGGTAAGCACTAGGTAACCTGTCTACCACATAAGGAGTGGTTATGGCCCAAAAATTGTAGTTATTGGCTGTTTGGGCAATCTCTTCCATCTCTCTCAACTTTCTGATTTGAAGGCCTGCATGTGCACTTGTTTCTGTCCTGTAACTCATCTAGTACAGATACAGATTCTTAGTTTTAGCACTTAAATTTGCTTTTTCATATGCAGCACTTGTTCAGAACTTGTAAGCACTAAATAAGCTACTAATTACTATAGAACTCAACCTTCCTCATTTCCTAGACGAAAACAGTTTTTTGTACTTACTTTTCTCACCTGCTTAGAGAAAAACAGCTCTTGTACTCACTTTCCTCACTTATCTAGTGGAAAATAGTTTTTTTATTCAAGCATGTCAAAAGGTCAGCTCCCAGTGTCCTCTCCTGTCTATCTGAGGAATCTGGGCATCTTGAGGCAATGTAGAAATTGCCTCATGTACACAGACAACCCTCTCCTCCTACCACCTAACACTACAACCTATGAGAGATGCACTTATCTAGCCAAACTGGAGGTAAAGCTCTCTCCAACCAAGACTGAACTTGACAGTCATGAGGAGAAGGTAAACATTTGCACCACACCATACTCATTACACAGTCTCACTAAATCTACACCACCAAAATCCACACATAGTAACAGAAAAACATTTGTGGAGGCTCTCAATAATAATCTGTCTAAGCAACAAAGACCTCCAAAGAAGAAACGCAAGCAACTTCCATCCTCCAACACAACCCAAATGACACATAGCCCACAGACTCAGTGTGCCACTCAACCACAGCCAATAAGGCAAAACAACATACCCAACACACTAGTCATAGGTGACTCTATAGTCAGGCACACTGATGTCCCACACACCAGGCTAAACAAGGAGAAGGTTACTGTCAGCTGTCTGTCGGGTGCCAGCATTCACCACATAAACCACACACTCAGGTCACTCCACAACAAGTACAAATATGACTCTGTCATTGTCCATGTTGGTGTGAATGACCTAAGATGTACCTCCCTGGACTACATGAAAAGAGACATGGAAGAGCTCTCCAATCTTGTAGCCCAGGCAGGTATGACCCTAGCCCTGAGTAGCATTCTGCCATCACCCAGAATGATACCGCAATACAAGGACAAAATGATTGACTTCAACAATTGGTTAAGCTTCTGGTGTCATTCTAAGGGGATCCAGTATCTGTCTCCTTGGGATGACATGGTCGACAGACCACAATGCTTTGCCACAGATGGCCTGCATCTGTCGCCACTGGGATTCTAGATACTGGCTAAGGCTTTTGCTGCCCCTATAGTGCCTTTTTTTAGGCAAGGTTCAAATAACAAATTCAGTACCATAACAGGAACAGGCAAGCAAAAACTGAGGGTAATGCTACTCAATGCTAGAAGTCTAAATCTCAAAATGCACTCACTCAAGGCACTCCTTAAAATGGAGAACATCGATATCTGTGCAGTGACTGAGACCTGGTTCAAGGCTCCAGAGAGCACCCCTGCAGTACCAGGCTATAACTCATACCACACTTTTCAGCCATGCAACCTAGACTGAAACACCAAAGGCGGAGGTGTGTCCATATTCATTAAGGATATCCACACCTCCAGGCTAGTTGTTCAGCATAATGCATCCGAGGTTATCCAAGTGCAACTAACTCTGGGCAAAACTGCAATCCAAATTTTATCTTGCTACAGATTTTCCCACCATGCCCCAGGATTTCCATTCCTCTTTTCTTGATGTACTGGAAAATATTAGGGTTCAACCAAACACCCTAATAGTGGGCGACTTCAACTATCCACCATTAACTGGGAAAACTACTCATGTGCCAACTCCTTAGCTCAATGCTTTCTGGAATTCATAAACTCCAAAGCCCTGGATCAACTTATCCACACCCCCACCAGGGGCAACAATATCCTAGACCTAGTCATTACCAACATGAGTGACCGGTGTTCCACACCTGAAGTCAACTCCTCGTTGGTCCGATCCGACCATAAGCTAATCACCCTTGATATCCACATTCTACCCCCACTCCCCATTAAGGAAACCACGGTAAAAAAATTCTTAAAAGCCAACTTCATGCTTCTTAAGACAGAAGTGGTGAACTTCATGACACCCATGCAGATGGACAATACAGTTACAACTGCTCAATCCTACACAAATGCACTCTATAAACACTTATACAAGTGCATGGATCGTACTATGCCAAACAGAACCAATACGCTATCCTCCAAAAAAAGGAAGCCAATCTGGTGGTCCCCTGCCATAAACAAACTGTACAACAGAAGGAAGAAATTGTTGCACAAGAGGGTAAAAGCTCATGAGTGGAGGAGCTCCCTGGTCAGCCTCAGTAAGAAGCTGAGATCCCTTATAAGATCCTCCAAAGCTAGCTATGAAAAAATCGCCACTAATTCTAAGGACAACCACAAAACATTCTATAGCTATTTCAAGAATCTCGATGGCAACACCCAGATCTACTCTGAGTTACAGCACAACGGCATGAAAATTACAGAACCAACTGATATTGCCAACATTCTGGCAGATAGGTTCAGTGCTAACTTTACCCCCCCCCCACCCTCTAAAGGGCCCATATCTATATAGAAAGAATACAGAGTCCATGTAATCGCAACTACGCTGGTAAAAGCTGCAATCTCTAAAGCCAAAAACACAGCATCCATGGGACTGGACAACATCCCAGGCTGCGTTTTACATGAACTTCAGAATGAACTGGCTCCCTACTTAAGCACCATGTTCAATAATAGCCTTGCATCAGACTTTGTTCTCACTGAATGTTGCACAGCAACAGTTATCCCACTCCACAAAGGGGGAGCCACCACTGATCCTGGGAACTGTCGACCTATTAGCCTGACAAGCCTGATCTGCAAGGCCATGGAACGTATCATCATGGAACTCATAAACAAAGACATTGGTAACCTCCAAACTCTGGATCCCACCCAGTTCAGGTTTATGAAAGGCAGATCATGCCTTTTGAACCTGATTGACTTCTTTGAGGCAGTCACCAAAGCCTATCTTGACCTCACCAAGGCTTTCGACACAATCCTCCATTCTGGAATTATAGCTAAACTCAATAAACTAGGTATAAATCCCTACATCACAAGATGAGTTGCCAACTGGCTCACCTACAGAACCCACACTGTAAAAGTTGCAGACTCCAAATCTGACCTCAAAGCAGTGACAAGTGGAGTACCACAGAGTTCCGTCCTGGGGCCTCTCCTGTTGGGTATCTACTTCTCTGAAGTACAGGCTAACACAGAAGGCCTCTGGCTAATGAAGTTCGCAAATGACTGCAAACTAGGAGCCCTAGTCAAGTCACCAAATGATGTGGACATCCTACAGAAGGGCCTCGTTGAGACAGATGCCTGATGTCAGAGCCATGGCTTCAAGCTCAATGCCAAAAAGTGCAGTGTCATCCACTTTGGTAAAAACTCTGTACCCATGAACTACCACATAGGCAGCAATCTACTTAACACCAAATGTGTGATAAGAGACCTTGGGACCCAGGTGGACAGTAGTCTCTCCTTTGATA
>NC_056739.1:1412240073-1412285073 GCF_019279795.1 Protopterus annectens | reverse complement strand
TTTAGAATTTCTTGTAATATAAGCCTGAAGACAGGGTCATGCAAATAATAACTACTGAATTTCTGGAATCTAGGTAGCACATTTTTTAAGCTTGCATTTTTAAGTGTGCTTTGCCATAAGCATCACAGTGACATGAACAGCATATATTGACTCAATATTCTAAGTTCTTTGCTAGTTATCTGACAAAATACAACTGCTTATAAGCTATGCTATCAGTCTGCCCTGTCTTTTTCCACACTAAGAAACAAACTGTATACAACAGTCAGTTGTTTCTCAGTAATTGTACGACAGACTTAAATAACACTGCCAAGTAATCTAAAAGAAATATCACTGTTCCACAAATTTGGAAATGGACTTGAACAAATCTATGCAAACAAGCTACTTGTAACTGCTTCCCAAGTCAAGTTGCAATATGAACTCCAAAATACAGAACATACAACAGTTTCTATAGCCAGCTCATTTATTTATTACTAATTATCCTAGACCCTGCTGAACCCTACACAAATTTCTTCTCCATACATCTTCACTTGTTCTCTGCACTTCAATCACTTATCTCGGTTATTCCTCCTCTTCTCTCTACCCTCTCCCATTTTTGTTTTTCCCTTATCCTACCTAAAATATACATAATGTTTATATCAGCTAGATCTGTTTCTTACTGTGTTTGTAATCGTTTGTATTTCTACTCAATATTTTGTCTTCTGCTTTGAAGTCACCTATGAATACTACAATATATCTACTCAAGTATTGTTTTACATTTTGTGACATGGAAAGTTCACTACTAATGTATACATATTGCATTTTTCTCTTTTTTGCATTCTTGTACACTCCAGGCCAACCCTGACAACGGTCCAGCTGGTTCTGCATTATATCCTCATTAATATACAAACATAAAACAAAATAACATATTTCCCGGCTCCCTGCTTATTACTCCAGTGTTTTGAATATTTTTGATACCTGTAGTAATCTTTCAGTCTATTGCCTCTGATGTTTTATGAAAATATATGATGCGTATTCTGTGGTATACACTTGATAGTTTTGCCTTTATCAAAGTACTTCACTGATAGGGGAGCCCACAGGACTTTTTGCAGGGGGGTACAAACTTACGACCCTCCCCACTCAGACCCCCATGCAGTCCCCCATGCAGCCATTCCAGTGTGCTGCCATAAACACTGCTCAAAACTCTGTGTGCATACTGTTTTATGATTTACTTCTACAATGATTATAGATATTTGGATTTCATTTACAACTTTTATTTCAAATTTTATAGCACAAACACTGATATACATTTGCTAAACAAAGCAATAGTCTTACATTGAAAACAGACTTAGCAATAAAACTTTTCTAACTTTGAAACTCACATTCACTGAAACAGCATTGAAACCCACAGTCAAAGAATAATGCATCTAGCCAGTGGTGGGTTAAGTTTACCTTTAGGTTGTTTTCAAATCAAAGGCACCCTGTACACGCTTTTCAAACCATGCAAAAGTTCTTTGATTCACTTTCCTAACTGCATTAATTATAATATAGAATAACTGAATTATACCCCTTGTATAATACAACACCACTTGTTAGACTGTGTTTTAAATTTAGTTTTTAACATTTTTCCACTAAACAATGAAACAAAACATATTAACCAATAATGACAAACTGCCCAATTCAAAACATTTCAACCATAAAAGGCCACTCAGTCTTTTTTCATTACAATCCCCCAATATTAGTCAATATGGACAATATCTGCAGAAGTAAAAGTCATCTGAATAATTCCACATTAAAGAGATCTGAAACTAATGAAGAAGTTGCTAGAAAACAACTTTATATTTCAGTGTTTCATCTACAAATTTAGTGACTGCTGCCCTTGAAGAATAAATTGCCTATGTTACATTAAAACAATGGTAAGCTAGTATATTGCAATAGGGAATGGGCAAGCTGAAAAACAGGTTCATAGTTACTAGGCATCTCATCCAAAGGAGGACATACTCAGGACTGACTCACCCCACCCCCTTAAAATACAAATCTACATGCTGTGGGAGTAGAACCTACAGCCCTCTGCATCAAGGTGCAAATATGCAACCTGCTGCACTATTAATACTGCTTTAAAAGTCTGTACCACAATAGTGACACCATTTGCTAAACAAAACAGTTGCATATTTTAAGAAGACTTAGCATTATCAGCAGTAAACTTATTTTTCCTTGAAGCTCACAATTCCTTGAAAATGCACTTGAAAATAAATTCCACCTGCTAACTCTAACTAGGGTATTTCACTCTCTCTCTCTCTCTCTCACACACACACACACACACACACACACACACACACACACACACACACACACACACACACACACACCTCAACCTCTTAGTGCAATAAATTTGGACAAAGCCTAAAATAAACAGAGACAGATTATAAATATTACTTTCAAGAACTTTGAAAATTGCTAGAATAACAGGATATGTGTTAGTATGCATTTTTGTAAAATATATGTCTAAAACTCAAATGTATGTCATTATTTAGCAACTTCAATCCTTTTTAGGAGGAATATGGGACAAAAATCTGGACATTCTTCAAAAACCTGGTCATCTGAGGGGTATACTACCTCCCTGTTATATGAACGTGCATACACACACACACACACACACACACACACACACACACACACACACACACACACACACACACACACACATAACACCATAGCTTTCAAACTCTTAGCACAATAAATCTGGGCAAGTTGCTAAAATAACAGAATTTGTCTTGGAATGCAGTTTCAGAAGGATATGACGTCTGAAACTCAAATGCATGTCATTATTTAATAACTTTAATCCTTAGTGCATCCCAGTAACTTGTCAAAAAAAAAAAAAACATAATTTTTATAAGGAACAGACCAAAAATATAAGGCAAAAATCTGGACCTTCTTTGAAAATCTGTACAGTTCAGAGGTATGAACACACACATCCCCCTACCTCCTTAGAAAGTGGTTCGAAAAACAAGTTTTACATTAGTATACATTTTCTGAAGGATATGAAGTCTAAAGGTAAATGTTTGCCATTATTTTCTGACTTTAGTCCTCAATGATTTGCCAGAAAAACACAATTTTATGAGAAACAAACCGAAAATATGAGGCAAAAATTTGGATAATTACGATGTATAACCCCCACACACACACACACCTACCTCCCTCTTGCTTACACACACACACACACACACACACACACACACACACACACACACACACACACACACACCCCTAACTCCCTTACACACACACACACACACACACACACACACACACACACACACACACACACACACACACACACACACACACACACACACACACACACACACACACACACACACACACACACACACACACACATCCACACCCCTACCTACCTACCTATGTCTTACATCCACACACCCCTACCTACCTACCTATTTCTTACACACACACACCTCTTAAACACTTACATGCACTTACACGCCTACCTCTCACTTGGACATTCTTCTGCAGTCCAAGTGTCTTCTGGAATTCAAATTCCGTATGGGAGTGGAAGATGAAGACGTAAACCATTGGTCGCACAGA
Organism: Protopterus annectens; assembly: GCF_019279795.1. Classification (NCBI taxonomy): domain Eukaryota; kingdom Metazoa; phylum Chordata; order Ceratodontiformes; family Protopteridae; genus Protopterus; species Protopterus annectens. The sequence goes on along the minus strand of NC_056739.1, from coordinate 1,412,281,491 downwards.
TGCAGAAGATGAAGACAGGATCAAAACCCTGTTGCATCTAAGCAACTGGATTCAAAGGGCATTCTTGTAGAATAACACCCTTAAAAAAACATTTTTTTTTAATTAAAAGGAAATTAATCTAGCGGCCATCTGGTGCACCCCCTTGCACCTGCCTGCGGGCACCCTTGTTCACTGAGAAATCAATCAAAGGATAGCTAACACTTGTGAAAATATAAGCCAAGGAAACAGGCAACCATTGCTTGTGAAACAGGTTTTGTGTTAAGGCTTATATACACAGATGTGCAATTGGATGGAAGTAAAAATAGTTAATCCTATTTTTCTAACATTGCGTGATGATGAAACTGTCAGGGATGGCATCCATATTTTACTAGGGGTCAAACTGAGTTTCATGAAGTGAAACAATATATGCTATCAATTTGTTATTGCACTTCAGGTTTTTAAACATTAAACTGCATGTGTAATCCTGTTCCTAGTCCATGAATATATTTTATGCATGTATTTATTTTGATTTCTTGGTCCTATAGTGTATCAACCGCTTGGCTTTCTCCCTTCACTCAGTTGCAGTCTAACAAAGGGGAATTGAAATGGTATATACATGTTAATAAAATGCTGAGTTTAGATAACAGCAACAGAAGATACTTTATGAATACATTACGGAGTGAATGCTTAGTCTGCAGTTATTATATATAAGATGTATATACATGGAATTTATATATCCGAGCTTACATCACTGCTGTATTCTCCAGCCCAGCATATATACAATTAACCTTACAATTCTTATGTCACACATCAGAAAGGGACATTCTTTTGCACATAACTTTTATTGGCACCAATAGGAAAGGGGTTTATCACCTATAAACATGTAATAGATAAACAAGTGTTGTATATTTATGTACCTGCTAAATGGTGATATAATAACAGTCAATAAACATAACTGACAAATGACAACACAGATAGGATGACATGTCATGATTTCAAGTTTTCTACTGGTAATCTGTAAACATCTCAGACAGCATTATGCTGGTCATGCTCACATGGAATTACAGGGAACAAAAGCATAACAGCAATTCAACAGCACAGCATACAAGAAAATGTCATAACACAAGACAAATCACAGTTTCTGATGGTCTGGCAACATCCTATTTAGTAAGTAACATTTACAGAAGCTGTAATTTGCCATTACGCTGTATAATGTGAAGAAAACAACTGCAGTAATAAAGAAATGTCTGGTGAGCTCATGCAATATAAAGCATAATTATTTTGGAAATCAGTAATGCCTCTGGGCAATGAATGCTTACAGATCCTAAGATAATCAGAACAATTTAATTTAGTCACAATGGTGAAAAGGTGCTACCTTCCACACAACAGTGAGCAGTACAATATCAATGCCTCTTTACCAAGGAGGCTCTTTCCATTGTATAGTATACACACTGTCCCAGAATTAAACCTCAATCTATCTGTTTAGGTATACTATACAAGCCAGTAATCAAAGCATGTGCCACAGGAGCACTCAAAGCACAATATGCCCTGAATAGCCATTTCACTGAGATGCAATCACAACCTGTGATAATATATCATTGTCCAACATAAAAATGGATATGAATTACTAAATTCAATGGTGTTTGTGTAATATCAGTACATTTATATAATGTTGCCCTTTCAGGAATTGAAAGAAAAGTATGTGATTCATTCAACTAATTATATGCGGATGAACCACAAGTGACACAGTGGAAATCTTAACACAAATATGATACTCCACCTATGCTTACTTATTACATCATATGTATGTATTGTGAACAATTTCTTTGAGATACAAGGGATGGCAGTGGCCTCTCCCACTGTAAATTTACACATTACAACTGTGCTGGATTCCATTCATGCATTATAATATAAGGCCAAGCAATTTTAGCAGTCATTGAATGTGAATGTTAAACACCTAAGGATTTGACAACAAAAAATATATATTATAGAGAATGAAAGTGCCACATTCAAAGTTTCACTACAGTTGTGAGATATTTCAGTATGTCAAGTCCTTACATCAAGTTATACTCCAGGGGGCATGTGTGCCTATAATTCCTGTAATAAGGTAACAACAAACAGAATTTAGACTCATTCCTTCGTGCCAAAGGATAATGCTTACTACATACGTTATGTAAGGAAAATGTAGTCAAATGTCATCATTACTCTGACTACAAGAATTGCTATATGAAAAATTATCACAACTTTTTGTAAGATGAGCGACAAGTACAGTCACAATAAGACTGACACAATGAAGTCTAAGCAGTAATTGTTTGATTTGAACTAACTGCCTAATCTCACAAGCAACTGATTAGGGCCTATATTGCAAGTGCCACAAGACATACTGCTGTACAGATGGAACACTGCACAGTTAAATGGATGACATAACCACTGTTTATTAGCTGGATGTTTAAGATAAAAAGTGCACAGCTCTATACTGTACACCTACACATCATATATGTAAGAGCAGTATACTCAGAATGAGGGTGAAAGACACACTCACAGCTGGCCTCAAACATCCTACATATGCAATTACACAATACAAAGCACAGTATCAAAGTCATGCACCACAGTAGAATTTGCACTACAACTGCGAGATACTACAGTTATGGTAGCATAATGATTGTGTAGCCAAAAATGTATTTTCCCTAGGGATGCTGGGATTTGCTGATGGTGCACTGCACCACTGTAAATCTTATTAATGGAAGTGTGCATAAAGGTTATTGTGAGATGGCCAACAGTATATGACAGTAATTACAGTCACACTATTTAAGCAAGGATAGGCTCAAACTACCTACGTAACTAGTTGTACAATCTATACAGCAAAATATCAGCAGCCAATACCACAGGAGAATACTGATTACAAGGGAACTATACATCTATGCAGGGATGACCTCAGTAGTACATTGCCAAGGAGATGTGTCAGATAAAATGACTTGTACAGCCATCTGGGGTTGTAAAAGTTGCCACTGAAAAATGTGTGGACCAATCCTGAATTAATTTACAATCACACACAGTTGTAATAATCATTTCAGTATTCAAAACCTCCTATCTATTTATTTACACACAAATTAGTGTAAGAAATGCAAGTACCACAGGAAAAGTCTGGCTTTTAAAGTGTATCAGTCTACATTTAAATCCCCCTCAAAAATTAAAAAATAGAAATATATGGTAGAGGGACAAATAAAGGATATTTAGATCCATTGCATGTCACATTAATTCATTCAATGCACTTTTGGGGACAGTTCATAAGCAATTATAACAATTTAGTACTGTAGACCTTTACCACATCTATATCTGATGTGGGGGTATATATGTGTCATAAAATAGAGAAATTTCACTGCTAGGATATAAGTAAGAGTAGCCTTTATTTCCATATGATGGATAGGATATATGCATTAAAATGTAATAATTACAAGTGCCATAACTGAATTTCTCATGGCATATTATTGCTGATAATATTTTAAAAATAATACCCTGTAATAAAATCTAATTGCTGTTTCTGGGTATTGAACCCCCATACAGTTAAGCTGGTATTCTTATTGCCCAATGTACTAATCATAGGAGACTCACTTGTGAGACACACTGATGTCCCACTCACTAGGTTGAACAAGGAGAAGGTGACAGTCATTTGTCTATCAGGTGCCAGGATCTGCCACATAACACATGCGCTCAGGTCACTCCACAACAAGTACAAATATGACTCAGTCATTGTCCATGTGGGTGTGAATGACCTGAGATGTACCTCCCTGAGCTACATGAAAAGTGATGTGATGGAACTCTTGAATTATGAGGCCCAGCCAGGTATGACCCTAGCCCTGAGCAGTATTCTACTGTCAATCAGAAAAATACCACAGTATGAGGCGAAAATGATTGACTTCAAAAATTGGCTAAGTTTTGGTGTCATTCTAAGGGGAGCCAGTATCTATCTGCCTGGGATGACATGATTAACAGCCCTCGATGCTTTGCCAGAGATGGCCTGCATCTGTCACCCTTGGGATTCCTGTTAGTGGCTAAGGCTCTTGCCACCACTATAGTGTCTTTTTTAGGTATTGTTCCAAAGACCAAAATTTCACCATAACAACTTCAAACAAATGCAATCTGAGGGTCATGGTGCTAAATGTCTGAATTTCAAGATGCACTCGCTTGAAGCTTTCCTCAAAATGGAGAATGTCGACATCTGTGCTGTAATGGAGACCTGGTTTAAAGAGGCAGAAAGCACCCCTGCGCTCCAACGCTACAGCTCATTCCATACCTTTCGGCCCCAGAATACGGCCAGAAGCTCCAAAGGCAGTGGTGTCTCCATATTCTTAAAGGATATGCAAACCTCTAGACTGGTAGCCCAGCATAATGCATCCGAGATACTTCAGGTAGAACTAACACTGTGTAAGATGGAGATACACATCATAGCCTGCTACAGAACCCCAAACATGTCCTTAGACTCTCACCCCAAGTTTCTAATTACCCTGGAATCTATCAAGGTCCAACCCAATACTCTCATATCAAATATCTTTCCATCAACTGGGAAAACTATTCAAGTACCAATGTATAGGCCCAACACTTTCTGGAATTTATCATTTCCAGTGCCCTGGACTAGCTCATTATGACCCCCACTAGAGGAAGCAACATCCTTGACCTGGTTATCACCAACATGAGAGACCATTGCTCCCCACCTATAGTCAATTCCTACCTGGTTAAATCTGACCACACACTGATCACCATGGAAATCTCCATCTCACCTACAATCCTCGCTAAGGTGACCACCCCGAAAAACTTCTCTAAAGCCAAATTTGGGCTCCTAAAAACAGAGGTGGCTAACTTATTGGCACCTATGCCAATAAAAAATAGCTGCATGACTGCCGAATCATACACCAGTGCACTGTACGAGCATGTACACAAATGCATGGATCTTGTCATACCAAACAGAACTAAGATGCTCTCCTCCAAAAAAAGGAAGCCAATCTGGTGGTTCCTAGCCATCAATAAACTCTAAAACAGAAGGAAGAAACTGTTGCAGAAAAAAATGAAGTGACAAGACTGGAAAACCTTCCTTATCAATCTCAACAAAAAGCTAAGATCCCTTATCAAATCCTCTAAAGCCAGCTATGAAGGCAGAATTGGGGCAGACAGCAAAAACAACCACAAAGCCTTCTATAGCTATATCAAAAACATCCAAGGCAATACCCAGATTTGCTCTGAGTTATTGCACAATGGCACCTCCTTTATTGAGCCAACATATAAAGCCAATATACTGGCCAACAGATTCAGTGCCAACTTTACTCCTCTGACCCCCCCACACACACACAAGAGCCCTATCACAATACCAGAAGAAAGCCTTACAGTGGGAGAGGCCACTACCATCCCTGTGGTGCAGTAAAAGATGCATTGTCCAAAGCCAAGAATACAGCATCCATGGGATCAGATAATATCCCTGTCTGCATCCTACATGAGCTACAAAAGGAACTGGCACCACATCTGTGTGCCTAGTTCAATCACAGCCTTACCTCAGGCTATGTCCCTAATGAATGGCACACTGCTACAGTCATCCTGCTCCATAAAGGGGGATCAACTACAGACCCATGGAACTATTGCCCCATTAGCTTGATGAGTCTGGTATGCAAAGCTATGGACCGCTTTGTCATGGACCTGCTTAACAAAGATATAGGCAGATATGACTGTGGAAGTAAAGAAGTTGTCTACCTAACTAAGTGTGTAGTATGCCCAGCTTTCTATATATGTAAAATTGATAGAATGCTGGGTGAGAGAATATATGAACACATATATTGTATAGGTAAGAATAAATTAGAACACGCACTAGCTAGACATGTAAGTGAACATGAAGGACATCAGTTCAAATTTAGGGTCCTCCAACAACTGAGAAGTGATGGAAGAGGAGGACCGGAGTCATTAAAATTAGAAAGAAGTGAACTCCTCTGGCAACTGAGAGTCAATGCCTGTCAGTACCCAGGTATAAATAAAATGAGTTCTATAATGCGTATCCTACGGTTAAAAAATCTGGTAAGATAAAAAACAGGTAACCATAAGTATATTATGCCATCGTAGGCAGAGAGGGATTGTTTAGATTTGGTATAATATGGTTGCCACACTATCGCTCTTTTACCCTACATTGTGCAATTGTGTCTATATACTTTTAGGATGTAATTGATTTTATATGATACGTATTTAAGATTGACATATTTAGTATGCTCATCATTGTTTGGTGTTTTATGATATGAGAAAGGATTTGAACATGTCAGTAAGGACAACTACTACTGAACAGTCTAACAGTTTAAATATTTTAAATATTTTGGATACTAACTTTTGTAATAGTTGATGTTGCTCAACAAATACGTACACTAATGTTTAATTTTTTATGTTTAAATAACATTTTGGTAAAAGCACAAACGAGCGATTATATATCACTTTAAGTATTGATGAGTTAATTATAACCCCATGTGACTTGTCTTGAAATCTGTTTAAGACACCTGCATTTAGAAATGGTTGTCATTCAGTTTTCTGAAGAAGTCGAGTTATTTTTCTCGATGAAAAGTGAATTTTATGATTGTACACTTAAAATAAACATCTTTTATTTTACACTACACGTGTTTATGTGGTTTGGCCGTTTACAGTGGAGCGCTCAGGATTCGTGTATTTTTCTACCTCCTATATTGAGCCAACATATAAAGCCATTATACTGGCCAACAGATTCAGTGCCAACTTTACTCCTCTGACCCCCCACAAGAGCCCTATCACAATACCAGAAGAAAGCTTGGTACCCACCATTTCTGTGGTGCAGTAAAAGATGCATTGTCCAAAGCCGAGAATACAGCATCCATGGGATCTGATAATATCTCTGTCTGCATCCTACATGAGCTACAAAAGGAACTGGCACCACATCTGTGTGCCTAGTTCAATCACAGCCTTATCTCAGGCTATGTCCCTAATGAATGGCACACTGCTACAGTCATCCTGCTCCATAAAGGGGGATCAACTACAGACCCGGGGAACTATTGCCCCATTAGCTTAATGTGTCTGGTATGCAAAGCTATGGAGCACATCATCATGGACCTGCTTAACAAAGATATAGGCAATATCCAAACTCTTGACCTCACACAGTTACTTTGTCAAGGGGAGATCCTGCCTGCTGAACCTGGTTGACTTCTTCGAGGCAGTCGCCAAGGCTGTGGATGAGGGTAAGGCAGTGCATACAGCTTACCTTGACCTGGCCAATGACCTTTGGTATCATTCCTCACTCAGGTATTATTGATAAACTCACCAAACTCGGCATCAATCCTTACATCACTAGGTGGGTTGCAAATTGGATCACAGATAGGACCCACAGAGTGAAAGTTGTGGATTCCAAGTCAGACAGTTGACCATGAGTGGAGTCCCACAGTGCTTGGTCCTGTGCCCTCTCCTGTTTGGCTTCTACTTCTCAGAATTCCAGGCCAACACAGAAGGACTCTGGCTGACCAAGTTCAGTGATGACTGCAAGCTAGGAGTCATTATTAACTTCTCAAGTGATGCAGACATCCTACAAAGGGCCTCTCTGAGACCAATGACTGGTATCAGAACCATGACCTGAAGTTTAATGCCAAAAAATGCATTATCATCCCCTTTGGAAAAAACTCAGTTCACATGAATTACACATTGATGGGAGCCCACTGAACACTGAAGGGGCCATAAGAGATCTGGGCACCCAGGTCGACAGTGACCTCACCTTTGACCACCAAATTGCCACTGTGGTCAGAAAGTCCTATTATGTGGCACATCTTATAACCAAAGGTTTTGTATCCAGGAAGAAAGAGGTCATCATCCCCCTCTACTCATCTCTCATTAGACCAATCATCGAATATAAGCCCCATTTGGCATGTACCTGACCAGACACCTACGGCAGCTGGAGAGGCCACAAAAGTACCTCACAAAAAGGATCCTAGGCCTTAAACACATGTCCTACATGGACAGACCCAAGAAACTTCAGCTGTTCTCAGTCTCTTATTCTCTACTTAGTGGTAATCTCTGCTTGACTTACAAAGCCATGTCCGACACAGCCCTACTTGAAATGCTATACCTAAATAAATCCCAGTCCCCCTATGCCACATGCTCCAGAGATCACAACCTCATTACCACAATTAACAGAACATGCTGGAGAGACAGGTTCATCTCCCAAAGACTGCCCATACTCTGGAATAAGCTTTCCATTCATGTCAAACAGAGCACTTTGCTGGCCCTCTTCAAGAGAAATCTTGATGAGTGGATGGGTAACAGAAAGTTCACCCCAGGGATCACTCCAGCTGCCCTACTGGATAGGGGCACTGTGAACGAACATTGGGTGGCACAGTGCCTGGGCAATTTTTTTGGGTTAGGCTTGTAAAGGCTCCAGGGCTATTAGCCTAGTACACACCTATGAACCAATGAAATTATGAAACTAATTCTAATGCAAGCAGCAAGACTTATTGGGGAAGGCATTAATGTGTGATAGCAAGGGAAAAGTATGACTGCTAAAGGTGCTAGTCACTGAATGACTGAAACTTTTTTGTTTTGAATTTGGACCTGAATCATACTTCTTCCATGCCTTTCTGAGGTGAGTTATTCTCTCCTGATGCACATTGTGGGTTGCAGCTATTTCCCCTGCAGCTGTACAGAACAAAAAGAAAATAAATATATATATAGGCATAATGACTAACTGCATTCGCTGTCTAGATAATTAATGACATATCATAGAGTAGTTATGAATCAGTATCCATACACACCTAGGTTTGTTTGCAGTCCTAAATTCAGCCTCCCATTGGAGGTCTTGCCTGGACTTCTTAAGGTCACTGTAGTTGTGATGACATTGTTTCTCAGTGCATGGAATGCCAGTTGCACTGGAGATAGCCCTGGGTAAGCTATTCTAAGTCTCAGCTTTATACTGAGACACTGTATAATCTCCCTGCAACTCAATGATTGCAAAAGCCTATGCATCACAGTCATATACATCCTCCCAGGCAATAATACTCCTATTCTTGAAGACATTCTTGCCTGAACAACCAACAATATAAAAATGAAACTATCATCCTAGGTGATGTGAATATTAACTGGCTAGACATTTCCAATAACAAACCCTTGTACAGGTATTAACCTTCATATCTATACTCAACTAATCTCCGACATTTCTAGACCCAACATTAAGGAAAACAAAGGCTCAATTATAGACTGGATCTTAGTTTCCAACCCTGAAAAAATTACCACCTCAGGGACTCTCCCAAACAGCATTAGTGATCACTCCCCAGCATTCATAATACATAAACCTACCTTTATACCAAATGTACACCAATATAGATACACTAGAGTTCTATCCCATGTTTCCCCAGACTCCTTTAATGACATCCTACAGAATATTAACTGGAGCCCACTAAAACTTCTCCCACTTAATGAAGCTGTCAATTTGGTTCAATTCTATATTTCTTAAGATCCAAAATAGCCTTGCCCCTCTCCGGTTAAAAAGGATCAAGTCAAAACATGCTATTTGGCTAAGTTCACAAAACAAGTTATGTCTTCTAGGGACAAAGCCTGGAAAGCCTGGCAAAAAAAACAAATTGCTACCCAACCTCACTCATTATAAACAACTCCGCAATCAGGCTAAATGCTTAGTCAGCAAAAACAAAAAATAATACTTCCAAGCTCTCCATGACCAACACAGGCTTAACCCTAAAAGTTTCTGGGGAGCAATCAACTCCCTTCTCCACCATGGAACTAACAAAAACCTATGTCCACAGCCAGAAGAAACACCCTCTGAGATAACCTCCCTCTTTAACTCACAATTCATTGATACCATTCAGAAACTGACTACCACCTTTCCACCTATAACAAGTAACCCAACAGAAACTCCACCTGTACACTCCTCTTCTATGCCACTACCTGATTTCACTCTAACACTCATACCCACCTTCACTATCAAAAAGCTCCTTTACAAACTCAAACCCTGCTCCAATGCCCTTGACAACTTACTCGCTGAATACCTGCAACTCTCAGCCTTCTCCATTGCTTATCCTATTAGCATCCTCCTCAGTAGGTCTATTGAGGTATCCTATATACCTGATATCTGGAAAAGCTTTCATTCTTCCACTTCATAAAGGGGGCAACAACTTTGACATCTCTAACTTGCATCCTGTTGCTATCCTCTCCCCAGTCTCCAAACTACTTGAGAAATGTATTCGCACTCTGGTCCTCAATCACCTGACCCAGCACCAAATCCTCTCCCCCACTCAACATGGCTTTAGGTCCAGACATAGCACCAACATTGTCCACATCTCCTTCCTCAACACAGTCAATAGAGCTAGAGATGCTGGTTCCTTAGTCTCTGCACTCTTCCTGGACTTATCAAAGGCTTTTGACATTATTTCCCACTCCCTCCTTCTTACTAAACTCTCTGATCTTGGATTATCTCCCCCTAACTTACAATGGTTTAATAACTATCTCAGTAATAGGCAGCAATCTACCAAGTGGCAACAGTAGTTCTCTCCTTGCTCATAGGCTCATAGTTTAGTACTAGGCTAACTACCCTTGTGGGCCATTTTAAGCCTAGCCAATTATCCCAGGTGAGAATCAAATCCTGCACCTTGTGTCTATAAGGTAAACACCTTAACCATTATGCCAACCTCCCCCTATATGACTACAAATACAAGTGTTCCTCAAGGCTCAATACTGGAGCCTCTCTTATTCAGTATATTTGTCAACAACTTTCACTCCTTTCTGACCCACAGCACTGTTATACAATATTCAGATGACTCAACTATTATCTGCTCTGCTAAATCTGTCCCTATACTACAGAAGCTCACCCAAGAAGCATTTAGTTCTACCAAAACCTGGATGTTCCAGTACCATCTCTTTCTCAACCCCAATAAAACCAAACTTTTAATATTTACCCCCACACAACCTATCACAACTGACAAGTCACTATTCTCCATTCATTCCCAAAACAACACAAACATAGAAGTCATCCCCAGTACCAAATTACTAGGTGTCACCATTGATGACAAATTAACCTTCGACCTTCACATCCACAGCAACATCCAAAAAACTCACCATAAGTGCCTGTATAGGCACAACTATTTTCTTAGGCTCTCCACAAAAAAAGCTCTAGCCTCATCTTTCCTGCTTCCAACTCTTTTATATAGTGCTCCCATTCTTACCAATCTACAGTCCTACTTGAGAACAAAACTAGACTCTTATTACAACAAAGTTGCTAAATTTGCTACAAATGCAAAATTTTCTACCCGCCACTGTTCCTCTCTGCATCATCTAAATTGGCTAGAATCCCCTCACTACCTCACTTTTCTATAATTAACTACAGCCCACAAGCTTATCTACCACCCTGACATGTGCCCTTGCCTCTGCTCCATACTTACTATGTACCATATTACTCGACACCTAAGATCTGAAAACAAAATGTTACTGTTTATAGAGAAACCTAAGCTTTCAGCTGGCCAAATGCTGTATTCCTTTACTGTTGCTAAGGCATGGAATAATCTCCCCCTTCTCTCAGAACTATCAGCAATCTTACCGCCTTTAAAAAATCCATCAAACTACATCTTTCCTCTCACTGGTTCTGCTCCTGTACCCCTATTTACAACTCCGCCTCCTGACGTCTCTTCCTGGTGATTTCTCCCCAATACATTTCTAGTACTACCACCTCCTCTCTCTCTGCCTATTCACTGCATTCCTGTCTCTTTAGCCTCACTTTTTCTTTAGCCACACTTTTCTCTCCATACCATTCTATCGTATCCATCCCTTATTTTGTACTTATTCCTTCTGCTATGAACCTTGCAGACTTATTTAATATTGTGTTACTTGAATATTTGCCTTTCATTATTTCAATTTTTTACTTTATTTTCATTCAAGATAAATGTATTAATCATCATTCCTTGTTATATGTTATCCTTTTATAGATCTGTGTATGTAATTATTGTGGAGCTTTTCTCCCCAGGTGTCCCACTGAAAATGGGCTCATTCTAGGCCCAGTGGACTTTCCCGGTCAACAAATGCAATAAATAAATAAATAAATAAATAAAATTTTATGTCTTGAATTTGGACCTGAATCATACTTCCATACCTTTCTGAGGTGAGTTATTCTTTCCTGATGCACCTTGTGGGTTGCAGCTATTTCCCCTGCAGCTGTACAGAACAAAAAGAAAATAAATATATATGTAGGCATAATGAGTAACTGCATTCACTGTCTAGATAATTAATGACATATCATACAGTAGTTATGAGTCAGTATTCATACACACCTAGGTGTGTTTGCAGTCCTAAATTCAGCTGCCCATTGGAGGTCTTGTCTGGATTTCTTAAGGTCACTGTAGTGGTGATGACATTGTTCCTCAGTGCTTGGAATGCCAGTTGCACTGGAGATAGCCTTGGTTAAGCTATTCTAAGTCTCAGCTTTATACTGAGACACTGTATAATCTCCCTGCAGCAGCCTATTACTGTTGTGCTTGATGAGGACTGCAAAAATATCCTGAACTCCTCAACACACCACCTTTGTGCTCCAACTATAGCACTATTCTCTCCATCCCCAGCCATGTCTGCAAAAGTTAAGCTAAGAAAATATGTCTGCATTGACACACAGCCTTGTAACGGCATTTGTGCAATTAAAATCATATAGATTCATTGGCAGACACATTGGCACTACTTACATTATATAGTATGTGAAACATGGCATTGAGGTTTTCCATGTTTAGCCTATTTACACAGGTTCCAGTGTTCTACAATGGCATGATTAATGGCATGACTTTCAATCTTTGCAGTCTGGAAGGTGAAAGATGATGAACTGTAACATGTTGTGTTGGGGCTAACACAATGGTAAAATATTGTTGTACAAGGCAGGAATCTAACCCATTGGAGAGAGCATGAGAAAATTTAAATTTAGGTTATTAATTGACATTGCCACAGAAGAACTACTTTTTCAACTTGGAAAATATATACTAATTTCTGAATGAATGGAGATACACTTCAGAGATGCCTGCTCAGGTGTGATTTCAATTAGTCCTGAAAATAATAATAATTGAAATGTGATCTCTAAATAGGGTTCAAACCATATATCATGTGTCTTATGTCTCTCAAATCACTTCATTTACACCTTGTGCCACATAGAACATTACATGACAGGTGTATTTTTCATTGAGTAGCATTCAAAATGCATATGGTCATGCAATGCCACCATGCTGGGTTCTGCTACATAAGGCAACCTAAACTAATTTTGTTCATAATTTCCAAGTGGCACACAAATGCAGAAGGCAACATTTATCAAAATCATTCATGAAACTTGTTTTAGATAATCTGAAGGAAAATTAACTGAATCAGAGTAAATATCTAGTAATAAGAAGAGCTACTACTGCATTACACACAAACATTCATCCATTTCACATCTCATTGTCACATCACTACCATCATTTATGTATCACAATGTCAGGACTTTAGTTAATGACATTGGTATGGAAAAATAGGCAGGAAATAGCAAAAATGCTTTTATTTTTCAAACAACATGCACAGTTAATATTAACACCATTTCAAAGGATGTATCTGTCTGCCAGTTTTAGTTAGTACCAACCTTACTCAAGTTTCCCATCTCAACTCATTCATATAAAAATGTTGGCCAAGATTTATTATGGTCTCCCTCAGTAAAATGATCTGTTAACAGGTTTCAAACCCTGCATCACCTGTGCAGTTTCTCCAAGCTCAATACATTTATATGAGATGTGTCCATTAAGCTTCTTCAGTTAGTACAGCCCAGAATGATCCATTCTTATTTGCACTCTTGATGGTATTCCAAATTAAATGTGTCAGTTTTTTGTTGGTCAGTGGACTGACATTCACTGCTACTGTCCACTACCAGTCTACAGAGTGCAATGCCAAATGGTGTGCAACTGATCAAGGAAAAAAATAACAATGCACATTATATAACAAGTACTGTGAATGTGCATTTCTGATGTTTAATCAACTTTGCTATCTGGCAATAGGAATCTGTATAGATTTGAACCCTCAAACCAGGGTATTAAGATAAATCATTTAAGATTATTTCCCGTATTATCCAAAGACAAAAACATATATTAGCAAGGAGAAAGTGTTAGATGCATTAAAATGTGACATTGTAACAAGTCACATTGAAAGTGGAACAGAACCAAGTTACGAAAACTGACATTTCTTATTTGCCAGTAAATGTCTGCCTGATTTTAACATTGCCAACAGTTATGATACTTATGTTCTCACACAAAATTAATCAAAGAGTGGAAACACTACAGGTGTATCCCTCTCTCCTTTTTTATAGCATCTCATTCCCTTTTCTATGCTTTTCTAAGAGCAATGCTATCTCACAATTCTTTCCTAACAGCAATGCTATCTCATTTTATTGCATATGCTATCTGTATCAAAGCTTAATGTACTCCCTTGAATATGCACATGTCTTAGTAATAGACAGTAACTGTGGTCATTAAAACATCATTTGAATGTTAAGGATGCTTTTCTCCTACCTCATTCGATGTACTTTCACACTTTTCGGTAAATCTCTTCTCCCTGACACATCCTCAGTACATCAAATTGGGGAGACTGTAAAAACTGATTGTTCCTGCAGTCAGACTAATCATAGACACCTGTAAGCCATTAGCAGGTAACACCTCTCAATGCTCATCTTTTTGTTGCTAGGACATGTGCATGAAATTGTGTAGCTCATTACACTATGTTTGCCTTCCCTGCACTTAGTGCAGAGTGTGATGTTAAGGAATGCTAATGATTTAACACTTCATCTATATACTCCATGTGCTCACAGGTTGACTCTGCACTATATAAGGGTATCCGTGTTACGAATGCACTTGTATCATAGTGGGAGCACTGAATGCATGCAGGGAGCTTAGTACTGTTAAATGCACAACTTTTCTAGAATTAGTTTGCTTTCTACACTTGTTTCCTGTCAAGGTATGTCGCAATTTCTGACATAATTCTGGCATTGGATGGTCCAGTGGTGCAGTGGTTAGCATTGTTGTCTCACTGCAAGATGTTCCCTTGTTTGATTCTCGGCTGCTGTAGTCTGCATGTCCTTCCTGCATTCATGTGGGATTCCTCCACTCATTCCAGTTTCCTCAAACATTACAAAGACATGCATCTCTCCCTGGGTCTCTGCTGAAAATTGACTCAATCCAAGTCAGACTTTTCTGGTATACAAATAATAAATAAATAATGCTTTTAGTGTAACATTAAGGATGAATTGCAATTCCCATTGCAAACCATGAATTTATCTTTCTGCTTTTTCTATATCCTTTACCTTTGGCATAGCCCATGTATATCAATTATGTCTGCCTTACAAAATGTTTGCTAGAGAAATCTGCCTGACCTATATTTTGTCGATTTTATTTTACTGAAATTTGAACAGTCATTGCACATAAATGTAGTATAACTCCTTAGCAACGTCATGTATTTTTGGATGTGCTAGCAAAAATAAATATGTTAAGTTTGTAATACCTACCTGGAGTCCCTCCACACCAGTGCAGATAACACTATATTAAGATTTTGCATAAGCACTTCCAGTCTATACAAAGAATTTATTCTGTCTGACAAAGTTCTTTGTATAGATCAAACGCACTTACACAAAACCCAATTAAATGTTGTTTTTATGGTGACTCTGTTTATATTTGTTTATTATTGTTATGACTTTGGAGTTTATCTGATTCCTTTCAGTATCATGGCACTCTAGTAGTTTTGTCCATTTCTACTTGTACATTGTGAATTGTTATTGTTAATGTTGTGATGTATTACACATTTAAAACAACCTGTTCTCTGCATTACAGAACTGTTATATTTTATTGCTATTTTTTAGGGGGGGGCTATCCTAATATGTATGATGTCATAGGGAGCATTATCTTTTAAATTGCTGTTTGCATGACAGATGCATACTTTCAGACATAATTGATTTTACAGGCATCCTGTCTGTGTAATATATATTTATTTTTGTCTGTTTTCTGTTTCATCTCATACATTGAATGTCATCCTAAAAGAAATCTATACCATGGTAAGCCACCATTTATTGATGGACAAAATGATGTGATTATCTAGGCCTTACACCAGTATGGAGCCTTTAGCTCAAGAAAAAGTTAGAAGTGACCAAACTAACTGAGAGACCATATGGCAGCAGGTGGTGGATGACATCAATGCTGTTGTAGGGTATGGGAGAAGTTGCTCCCAGATATGACACAAAGAGCACATGACATGATGACCTTTGCCTGCCAAAGGGCAGGTTTCGTTGCCTAAGAATAGGTAGCTATGGGAGGTTGTCCTTTTACCAAACCACCACTAACTGAAACAGAGAAGTTCCTGTCCACTGTCAGAAGTCTTGACAGCTCAGCAGAGGGTTCACACAGAATCCTTAATTTTTGGTGCTGATATGGATGATAGATACTGAGTCTCTCAAACAGAACTTCTAGGGATGCAAAATACAAGTGTCATTGTTATATCTTCATATGCATATATTAAATATGTATGATATATGTAGAACCAGCGATAAGTGTTAGTCTAACACCACTGTAATAGTGGAGAGGAAATCGACACATAAGTAAATTTTTGAATGAGAAATTCTTAATCTTCATATTCATTTGCATTAAGATACTTACCAACCTTCTTTACTTTATCTTGCTTATATACAGAGACATCTCGTTTGCAGGCTGTAAGACCACCTGTGCATGATAAGCGCACCTTTGGTTACTGTTATTACTGCGTCTAATGTAGATTCAGGCCTAAATGAGAATAACATTTGTGTTGCTTTAGTATCTAATATAGTTTAATAAACCTTTTCTATTAGAAAAGGTTTTGATTTACTTTATTCTTTATTTCTGTTTGTTGTGTTTATCACTTTTCATCATAGCTTATCCTGATAGTGGCACTGAGAAACTCATACTTCCTGATGTCAAAGTACTGGTAGCCTCTGATGATGATGATGAGATGAAGAGCCACAGTCTGTGGGTGCAGAGGGTCAATCTGACACTGAAGATGTGGCTCCCACATCCCCTTCCCATATTTTGGGCACATACAGTATGCTTACACACACCCATGACATGGAGACCTCTAATATAGGACAGGTTGAGGGTGACACCGTTGATAATGGTAGTGTGGTTACTCTGTTTGCAAAGCTGGTTGCATCTCCCTGTACCCATTTTAAGGGTGAGGTGCTACACAGGAGGGTTGGTAGAGGTACTCAAAGGAAGCTGGCTGTCTACTCTCCTCCTGATTCTGCTGTTTCATTAGGTGCCACCAGGTATAGATGTTAAGCAGTAGTGGAGACACAGACACATTCCTCCTGAGCTTCAAGAGAGAGATAGTGTGAGTAGTAAACGTCATACATTCTGACATGTGTGACTCCCTGAACCATGTGGGTGACTCCTTGGACAGGATAAATGACACACTGGATTCAGCAGTGTCGGTGACGGAACATCTGGTGGGGAGGGTGGGCATCCATGCGGCAAGAGCGTCACTACATCTTCTGGTGTTAGCTGACATGGCCGTGCAAGATCCTTTTGCCATAGTAACACTACTTCTACTACTCTATTAATGATTGTGGGTCCACACCTAGATGTGGTAGGCCATGGGGTCATGGTCCCGGATGTAGTCATGAGGAGAGCTTATCCAGTAGACATCACTCAAATCCAGGCAGCACCCCGACATTTAGCCAGGGCCATGGAAGTATCAGTGCAAGTCTTAACAGAAGTGGTTGTTGTGGTCAGGCTCTACCATGCACGACTTACACCTGTTTGCATGCCAGGACATAATGCTAGTACAGTGATTAATTTTGTTCATGCAGACACACAAACATTGAACAAAAAAAAAATCTTACCGATACTACCTTACACATAGCAAGGGCTGTACATCTGTTGTTACTGGCCCTGAACAATGCATGTTTTGATAGATAAATGTGTTTCTTACTCATACACACTTACTTCTTTGGTGTCAGCCTTGCCCTTCTACCCATCCCTGTGCAAATGCTGATGACTGTGCTCTGCACTTTGCACATGTCTTTGTGACTTAGGGTTGCACATAGTGGATAATTCTTGCTTATTCACACGCTTACATTTATCAATATGTATTGCAGAAGAAAGTTTTTGATTTATTTTTCCTACTCATTTATGAAAGACTGCATATATATATTTGTTGAACCTCATTGTATTTTAGTTAATACTGTAAGTAAAGCAGTGGAAGCAGAAGGTACTTCTCTCTTGCATTTTGGTATAGTTGTACAACTAAAGGTGTAATTGATCTGCTCTATGTTTTATAGACTCTGGTCAGTTGAAATATATCATGCACTGTACTGGTAAGAATGTGTAGCTGTATATTGCAAAAATCAGAAATAGAAGAGCTTACTGACATAAATGTACACTGCAAACAAATGCTCTGCTTAGGGGCATATACATGTTTCCATATGAGAGTACTGTCTTATGTAACCTTCTTATTTTCATTATAGGTTCCACACTTATCTTGACCTTGTCATTGCTGCAGGTAGCAATTATATCACTGGCTATTCTCCCCATCTGATGCTATCAGAACACAGCCATTACATTTGTAAGTAAAGGTTTTGGAGTTTGACATGCAACAGTTTTACTATATCAATGTGCATGGGATTCTAGACTTTGACCTAGGTAGTGATTGTTTGTGATATCCTCTGCTTCTTAGCCAGATCCAGGGCATACTGTGCATGCCTCCATCTGTCAGTATCATCTGCAGTTAGAGGTTCTCTCCCTGACTCCTCATCTCTATCTTCTGCTGCTGGTCCTGCCTGTTGTCATTGAAACTGGGGTCCTGTCCCTTTTTGTCCTTGTTGGAGCTGTTTCCTGAGAATTAGATTGTGTAACATGGCACAGACTGTAATTATTTCAGCAGAGGTGCCAGGGGCATACTGCTGTGCATCTCCTGATGTGTGTAGACACCAAAACCTTGATTTGAGCAATCCAAACATATATTTTATGATATTCCTAGTTTCAGCATGGGCCTTATTGTATCCTTGCTCTGTGTGCTGTGTGTGTTTCTCATGGATGTCATGAGCCAGAGCCCCAGTGCATATCCTGCATTCCCCACTAGATGTCCTTGAGGAATGTCACCCCTAGCAAACATTTTTTGCACAGCTCACAGGAGCACCATGTATGTGAGTCATGGAAATTGCCTGAGTTATCAACACATACATTGTAGATTAACCATTGGTCAGTACAGACATCTTGACAGTTTGCAGAATGGAAACATTTTCTGTTGATGTACTTCCTTCCATGTTCACTGGCTGATGATTTATTTCTAAGTTTGTGCAATCTGTGGCTCCCAGCAATTCAAGGAAGTGTGCTACTGCAAAGAATTCCTGCATGGTTCTTGCTGTCTTCTGTGGGATGGGTGGGAAACATATGTGATCCCTTGCATGTAGTAGCATTGGAGTTAAAAACTGATGTAATATTGTAAAGGCTGATGCCTTAATACACCAAATAAATCTCCCGTGGATCTCTGGAAACTACTAGCAGCTAGTATACATAATGATACACATACCTTTGTTTTTTACTGGGATGGGTTCTCCATGATTTCCCTGGTGCCTAAAGTGAAAGGTGGCAGGTGTTGCATATTTTCTCTAGTGTTCCCTTGTCCATCCTGCATCTCTCAGCAATTTCTCTGTCAAGGAGTCCATAAAAAGTCGAACTCGGTCTTAACACTGTTCTTCTTCTCGCCTGAGGTCTGGCAGCAGCAGCAGTCTGATTTACAGCCTTTTGCATATACAGTGTAATATTAGCAGCACCATCCTCACATGCTTTTTTTTTTCAAAGTGTAATTGTGCCTGTATTCCAAAGAGTTTTGGTATTCAGGGCAAATGGTTACACTGATTGTACATGATTGCTCTACAGCTTCCGAATTGTTCAACTATGTTGGATTGGTTTGGTTAAATAGCATGTACTTCAGCTCTTTATGATGTCATTAGCATATTCTGCCACTTGCCTTTGTTTTGCAGCTCTACACATTCTGTAGAGCTATTGAATTAATACCAAATAGCTTGCCTCATGTAGCTGTTATTGAATTTGACTCCGTGTGTAGTTGTATTGCAAAGTGAGGTATCCATGTGTGAATGCAATAAGAACATGTTCTGAAGAGGTTCGAAGGAGCTTGATATGTCAAAGGAGACAAAAGTGAAGTTTAGAGTATCAAAGTGAAATGAGTTAAAGAACAGACAGATATGAAAAGGAATATATTTCCATAAATAAATGCAACAAGAAGGTACGCTGAAGAGGTTAAGAAGAGTATGAGAGTAGCAAAGTGAAAGGAGTTAAAGAACAGACAGACTTCAACAGAAATATATTTCCATGTATGAATGCAACAAGAAAGCATACTGAAGACATTATGAAGAGTACAAGAGTAGCAGAGTGAAAGGAGTTAAAGAACAGACCAGACTTAAAAAGAAATATATTTTGAACTAAGGAAAAACAGGAAGTAAGGGTTACACTGATACCAGTCAAGGAAGTGAATAGGGGAACATTAGAGAGGAAGGAAAAAATGGGGACATCTAACTGGGATATGCTGATGGAAAATGTATTGTTCAAGGATGAAAATGTGGAAAAAGTAAAGAAAACTACTTAAAGATGTATTGGGCACAATGATTAGAAGTAGGTGACATGAGATCAGACTTGTTTTTTTATGTCACAGAGTGGAGGAAGGTAGAGATGATATAGGTGTCTGACTCAGCAGGAAACAAAGCAGAGAAGTGGGAAGAAGAGAATAGATGCAGATAGAAAAAAGTTAATGAGGTGTTTAAGTTAAATAATTCAGTCAATGCAAACTATGCAGTTATTTAGTTCATGGAATATCTGAACAAGTTAATTTCTGCAAGACAGACTGCATCAGTTGCTTTGGTATTTGCAGATGCTGTTTATAGGTTTATAGGTTTATACTAGGCTATCTGCCCGAGGGCATTTACAAGCCTAGCCCATAGTTTTGTGGCTTACGCCACCCCTTTAGTATGGGGAACTATACCCATTATTTTGCTGTGCCTCTGTTGAGCAGTGACACTGAGGTAATCCCTGGGGTATATCTGCGATCTCCCATCCATTGGTCAAGATTTCTCTTGAACAAGGCCAGCGAGGTGCTCTGCCTCACATATACCGGGATTTTATTCCACAGCATAGGGAGTCTTTGGGTGATGAATCTATCCCTCCAGCACGTCCTATTAATAGCCGTGTCGAGGTTTAAGTCTCCCGCCCTTGTAGCTCTGACGGATCTAGATTTTTTGAGGTGAAGCATATTCATCAAATCTGGGTTTGACATGGCCTTGTATGTTAGGCAAAGGTCACCTCTGAGCAAGCGTGCGACTGAATAGAGCTGGAGTTCTTTCAGTCGGGCAGCATAGGACAGATGTTTGAGACCCTTTATCCTTTTGGTGAGCAACTTTTGTGGCCTCTCCAGCTGCTGCAAGTGTCGGGTCAGTGTACTTGATAGCTTAACAGACTAAAGGATTGATAGGTATAGAGGTCAGCAGTTTAGAGAAATTGAGAAACAATGCACATAGCATACATCATCATCTTGTTTACTTTGCATATTAGTCAATTTGTGCACCTTGCTTGCAGGTGACCACATTGTCTTGATGGGTTACTGAACACACATTGATCTAACTATCAGGTTATACCTCATATCATGCGTTCCGGCCCCAAAATCCGGACCGAACCACAAAAGGAGGGGGAGTATCCATATTCATAAAGGATACCCACACCTCCAGGTTAGTGGCAACGCACAAAGCATCGGAGACCATCCAGGTGCAATTAACCATAGGTAAAACTGCCCTACAGTTTGTAGCATGCTACAGACCACCTTCTCAAACTCAGGAAACCCACACAGCCTTCCTGAAGACACTGGAGAGTATGAATGTCTCTCCAAACACCATCATATTGGGTGACTTCAACTACCCAAACATAGACTGGGAACATTACTCAAGACCCAACACCCTAGCCCAAAGGTTCCTGGAGTTCATAAACTCAAATGCTATGGAACAACTAGTCACCATTCCCACAAGAGGAGAAAATATACTTGACCTGATCATCACAAACATGGGGACAAAATGCTCCACACCGGAAGTATATCCCTCATTGGTGAGATCATACCATAAATTAATCTCATTGGAGATCCACATCCCGCCCCTACCCCCAGCAAAAAAGACCACAGTGAAGAACTTCTCAAAAGCAAACTTCACACTTCTTAAGACTGGAGTGGTATCCTTCAAGGCCCCAGAGCCAGTGGAAACCACAACCCATGCTGCTGAAACCCTTACAAATGCCTTCTACGAGCACCTCCAGGAATGTATGGATCAAGCAATCCCTAATAAAATCCAGACCCTTTCCACCAAAGGCAGGCGCCCAGTCTGGTGGACCCCAGCCATAAACAAACTCTACAACAAGAGGAGAAAGCTACTACATGACAGAGCAAAATCCCTAAAAGGGAAGGCATCTCTGATCAATACTAGCAAAAAACAACGATCACTCATAAAATCATCCAAGGCCAACTTTGAGAGAAAAATCGCTAATGACACAAAAGACAATCATAAGGCCTTCTTTAGCTATGTTAGAAACCTGGGTGGAAACTCCCAGATATGCACAGAATTAGTCCAAAATGATAAAAAAATCACTGAACCCACAGACATTGCCAACATACTGGCAGACAGGTTCAGTGCAAATTTCTCCCCTCCCCCCCCCCCCCAAAAGGAGAAATATCTATCCCACCAGAGTCTAGCCTCCCAAACATCTCAGATGCCTAGGTGAGAGCTGCTCTCTCTAAAGCAAAAAACACAGCTGTGTGCTACACGAACTCAATGAGGAACTAAACCCACACATAAGGCTGCTGTTTAATCTTAGCCGTACTACAGGATACGCACTCCAAAGAATGGCGACGGCAACTATGGTCCCACTCCACAAAGGCGGTGCTTCTACGGACCCTGGAAATTACCACCCCATAAGCTTGACGAGCCTTGTCTGCAAAGCTATGGAGAGGATCATAATGGAACTCATAAATAAAGACATTGGGGACCTACAGACACTGGATCCTACCCAATTTGGCTTTGTCAAGGGCAGATCCTGCCTCTTGAACTTGGTCGACTTTTTTCAAACAGTAACTAAGGCCATTGATGAGGGTAAGGCAGTTCACACAGCCTACCTTGACCTAGCAAAAGCGTCGACACAATAACCCACTCGGGCATCATAGAAAAGCTCACCAGCTTAGATGTAAACCCATATGTCACAAGATGGGTTGCAAACTGGCTCAAGGACAGAACACACAGGGTTAGAGTTGCTGGTGCCATGTCAGACTATAAGCCGGTCACGAAGCGGTGTCCCACAGGGCTCAGTCCTGGGCCCCTCTTGTTCGGCATTTATTTTTCTGAAGTGCAGGCAAACATAGGGGATTGTGGTTGACAAAATTTGCAGATGACTGCAAACTGGGCACCATAATTGACACTCCATCAGACACAGACATCCTCCAGAGAGGTCTCATAGAAATGGATAACTGGTGCCAGAGCCATGGCCTTAAGCTAAATGCCAAAAATGTATAGTCATACCCTTTGGGAAAAAAGGTAACCCTAATTACCACATAGGTGGTAATCCATTAAACACGGAAGAAGTTATCAGGGACCTGGGGACCCAAGTTGACAGTAACCTCTCTTTGACACTCACATTGCTAAAGTGGTTAGGAAGACCTTCTACATTGCCCACCTGATCATGAAGGGATTCACATCCAGATCAGGAGAGGTCATTGTACCCCTGTACTCTTCACTTATCAGACCAATGATTGAGTACAACGCCCCATTCGAATGTACCTTACCCGACACCTGCAGCAGTTGGAAAGACCCCAAAAGTTCCTCACCAAAAGGATAAAGGGGCTCAAACATATGTCATACGATGCCCGACTGAAGAAACTCCAGCTCTATTCAGTCGCATACCATCTGCTCAGAGGTGATCTGTGCCTGACATACAAGGCCATGTCCAACCCAGAATTAATGGACATGCTCCACCTCAAAAAATCCAAATCCACCAAAGCCACGAGAGCAAGAGACTTAAACCTCAACACGGATATAAAAAGGACGTGCTGGAGGGACAGATTCATCACCCAGAGACTACCTACACTATGGAACAGAATCCCAGTCCATGTGAGGCAGAGCCCCTCACTGACTCTGTTCAAGAGAAATCTTGACGAGTGGATGGGAGATCGTAGGTTTACCCCGGGAATCATCTCTGTGTCACTGCTGGACAGAGGCACAGCAAACTAATGGGTATAGTATTCTCATCCTAAGGGGTGGTGAAAGCCACACACACTCCTGCTAGGCTTATAAATGCCCTAGGGCAGATAGCTTAGTATGAACCTATGAACCTATGAACTAGTAGCTTTCTCCTAAGAGTTCAAGTTGATAGAGTAGTGATGGTTAAAGTTGGAGTAAGTAACACATTTTGCAGTACTGTTGTAAGCCATGTAGAGAGAGCTGAATGCATAGGCTGATATTACCATGATGTTAAACAGTAAGGAAGAAAGTAAAATATGTTTAAATTACTCTGTTCATGCATCAACAGTGATGCAGTCTACTAAATCTTAGAGATGTTCAATCACCTGATTATCTTAGAATCTGTAAGCATTACATCTCCTGTAGAAGATTAGTTTATTGACAATATTGTGCACATGTTTCAGGTAATGCCGTTTTTGGATGAGTTGGGAATCTTACTGTTGACAGAGGTCAATATTAGTCATGTTCAGTAAATCATACTGTACAAGCAGCTATACTGCAGCCATGCTAATGGCATCAGGCAAGCATAGAATCACACGTGTACTACAAAAAGAGTGACAGATTTGCAATGTAACAATAGCTCATGATGACTAAACCAACCAAGAGAGATCAAAAATTATGTTTTGTATAAACCAGTACATTTTCAGGCCTGGATAGATTCCTTGACAATTTGTAGTTTGGATGTTCTTTAAGTAACTGTGAAACCAGGGAATAAATATTTACCTCTTACCTGCAGTTTGTAGAAGTTTTAGTAGCATGAATGTTCAATGTACTGGAAACCTTGAAAAGTTCAGGGATTAGTGAGAATAATATATGGCCTTTATACAGATTTTAATGATTTTCCTTAAATGGAAAATGATGCAATATTAATGCTGACATCATCAGTTCCTATGTCATGAAGGCTGTTAGCATATACTGTGGTAAGAGTAGATGCAGGAGTTTTGTGAATAATTCTTTTCTGTATTTTGCTAGTAGGTTAATAGAGCAGAAGAGCTATATCAGTACAAATTCTTCATTTCTATAACTGATATATAGTTTTTCAGGTATACATCACTTAATAAGCTGCAAGGCTGCTTGGTTAAAGGCTGACAGACAGCTACAAATATCTTTACAGGATGACTAGTTGGTTTAGTCATTGGTGCGTGATATGTTTAAGGGCAGTTTATTTGCATGTTTATAATTACCAATACTAAGTATAAACAGTTGAGATGGCTTCTAAGAAACAGCAATATGGTTGTATTGAGATACATGAGAAACTGTTGCAAAGTTAACAGCTGAAAGCTTTAGTCATATCTAAAACAGTAGTATGGAAGAGAAGGATTGTGAAGGTGCAAGCAGTGTTTTGTGGTAGATTAACACATTCACTCCAATAGAACTCAGGAAGTTTGCACTGTAACTTCCAATGGGCGGAGCCTAAGCCTTTTAATAGAATAAAATTATGGTCTCAAATTTCAAACAAATGCTCATATCTCCAGAACCACAGGGGTTATGAAATAGTGTAAATGGCAAACTCTTCAGTGCAAACTATTTTTATAGTGGCAGTATTCTTTAGGTTCTAGGCCTTAAACTGAATTTTATAAATCACAGTAGACACAGTAATTATTACATTTGCAATATTTTGTAATTAACTTACAATATATCAGCAACCACTAAAGTTACACATATACTGTTAGCAACATTTTATTCATCTAGTTGAAGGCTTTCATGTGAGGCTAAGAAGTCCTGTCTGTGTTACTTGGCTGTTGAGATATTTAGACAACTGTGAAAATTATATGTATATAAATTAATATCATAAAAAAACAACAGTTAATTATCTATTTACCTGCACTAGACAGAGGTCACATATTAATGCAGTTGAGTTTGTCATTGTGTAAGCTTTAAGATGAAATATTTTAAAACCTTGTACATAGCATGGTTTGAGAATTATTGATGCAAATATGAACAAAGCAGTATTTGATGCCTAGAGGCATCAGTAGGTGTTAACTGCAGATGCATCTGTAATGAGTTAATGCATTGCCAGATTTTAGGGATTTGTGTTGGCCACATGGATTACATTTTCTATAGTCCACCATGTTTTTTTTTTAACATTTACATCTTCCAGTATCTGTCCCTTTCGCACATTTTCTGATTAATTTTTGAGGTTAATCAAGGTTCAAAACCACAGGAAAGTTGAATAAACTATAAACCAAGACAGAAACCAGTCCAGGATTCACACAATATTGTTTATTCATAGGTTCATAGGTTCATAGGTTGATACTAGGCTATCTGCCCTAGGGCATTTACAAGCCTAGCCAGAGTGTGTTTGGCTTTCGCCACCCTTTTAAATGAGTTAACTATACCCTTTTAAGGTTAGTTTACTGTGCCTCTGTCTAGCAGTGATGCAGAAGTGATCCCCGTGGTAAACCTACAATCTCCCATCCACTCGTCAATATTTCTCCTGAAGAGGAGCAGTGAGGGGCTCTGTCTGACATGGACTGGGATTCTATTCCAGAATGATGGGAGCCTCTGGGTTATAAATCTGTCCCTCCAGCATGTTCTATTAATTTCTGTGCTGAGGTTTAAGTCCCTCGAGCGTGTAGCTCTAAGGGATTTGGATTTTCTGAGGTGGAGCATGTCCATTAAATCTGGGTTTGACATGGCTTTATACGTCAGGCACAGGTCACCTCTGAGTAGGCGGTATGCAACTGAGTATAGCTGGAGTTTCTTTAACCGGGCAGCATAGGTCATCTGTTTGAGTCCCTTGATCCTCTTGGTGATGTACTTTTGGGGTCTTTCCAGTTGTTGCAGGTGTCGGGTAAGGTACATCCCAAATGGGGCATTGTATTCTATTATGGGTCTGATGAGTGATGAGTAGAGGAGCACAATGACCTCTCTTGATTTAGATGTGAACCCTCTTGTGATAAGGTGGGCTAAATAGAAGGTCTTTCTAACCACTTTGGTGATGTGATTGTCAAAGGAAAGATTGCTATCCACTTGGGTCCCAAAATCCCTAATTACTTCTTCTGTGCTTAATGGATTACCACCTATGTGGTAATTTGTGGCCACTTGGTTTTTCCCAAAGGGGATGACTATGCACTTTTTGGCATTTAGCTTTAGGCCATGGTTCTGGCACCAGTTATCCGTCTCTGTGAGACCCTTTTGGAGGATGTCTGTGTCAGTTGGCGAGTCGATTATGGCACCCAGTTTGCAGTCGTCTGTGAACTTGGTCAGCCATAGTCCTCCCATGTTAGCCTGTACCTCAGCAAAATATATACCGAACAAGAGAGGTCCCAGGACTGAGCCTTGTGGGATGCCACTAGTAACTGGTTTAGAGTCTGACATGGCTCCCGCAATTCTGACCATGTGGGTTCTATCCTTGAGCCAGTTTGCAACCCATCTTATGACATAGGGGTTGATATTTAAGCTGGAGAGCTTATTTATGATGCCCGAGTGGGGTATTGTGTCAAAGGCTTTTGCGAGGTCCAAGTAGGCTGTGTGGACTACCTTCCCTTCATCTATGGCCTTGGTGACTGTTTCAAAGGAGTCAACCAGGTTCAGGAGGCAGGATCTGCCCTTAACAAAGCCAAATTGGGTAGGATCCAGCGTCTGCAGGACCCAATATCTTTGTTTATGAGCTCCATGATAATCCGCTCCATAGCTTTGCAGACCAGGCTAGTCAAACTTATGGGGCGATAGTTGCCAGGGTCCGTTGAGGTACCGCCTTTGTGGAGTGGGACCACTGTTGCTGTACTCCATTCCTTGGGTACATATCCTGTACTAAGGCTGAGGTTGAACAGTAACTTTATATGAGGTTTTAGTTCTTCTTGGAGCTCATGTAGGACGCAGCCTGGGACACCGTCCGGTCCCATTGATGCTGTGTTTTTTGCCTTGGAGAGGGCAGCTCTCACATGACCATCTGAGATGTCAGGGAGGCGACTCTCTGCTGGGATAGATATTTGCTCTTTTGGGGGGGGGAGTTTGCACTGAACCTGTCTGCCAGGATGTTGGCTATGTCTGTGGGTTCAGTGTATTTTTTGTCATTTTGGATTAACTCTGAACATATCTGGGAGTTGCCACCCAGGTTTCTAACATAACTAAAAAAGGCATTGTGATTATCTTTGGTGTCCTGTGCAATTTTTCTCTCGAAGCTGGCCTTGGATGATTTTATGAGGGACCATAGTTTTTTGCTAGTACTGATCAGAGATGCCTTCCCTTTTAGGGATTTAGCTCTATCATGTAGTAGCTTCCTCCTTTTGTTGTAAAGCTTATTTATGGCTGGGGTCCACCAGATTGGATGCCTGCCTTTGGAGGATTGGGTCTTGGTTTTATTTGGGATTGCATGATCCATGCATTCCTGAAGGTGTCCATAGAATGCATTTATAAAGGTTTCTGCAGTTTGGGCCATAGTTTCTGCTGGTCTGGAGACTTTGAAGGATGTCACCTCAGTTTTGAGAAGTGTGAAGTTAGCTTTAGAGAACTTTTTCACTGTGGTTTTCTGGGCTGGGGGTGGGGTCGGGATGTGGATGTCCAGTGAAATTATTTTATGGTCCAATCTTACCAATGAGGGGTATACTTCTGGTGTGGAGCATAGAGTCCCCATGTTGGTGATGATTAGGTCCAGTATGTTTTCCCCTCTTGTGGGAGTGGTGACTAGTTGTTCCATAGCATTTGAGTTAACACATTCAAGGAACATTTGGGCTAGGGCGTTGGGGCTTGAGTAATGCCCCCAGTCTATGTTTGGGTAGTTGAAATCACCCAGTATAATGGTGTTTGGAGAGACCTTCATATTCTCCAGTGTTTTCAGGAAGGCCGAGTGAGGTTCCTGAGTTTGGGAGGGTGGTCTGTAGCAGGCTATAAACTGAAAGGCAGTTTTGCCCACTGTTAGTTGCACATGGATGGTCTCTGCTGCTTCATGCAGTGCCACTAACCTGGAGGTGTGAGTATCTTTGATGAATATGGATACCTCCCTTCCTTTTGTGGTTTGGTCTGAGTTTTGGGGCCAAAAGGCATGGTATGAGGTGTAGCCTGGTAGTGCTGGTGTGCTCTTGGGAGCCTTGAACCAGGTTTCTGTTACTGCACAGATGTTGATATTCTCCATACTGAGGAGAGCTTAGAGTGCATGCATCTTGGGGTTTAGACTTCTGGCGTTGAGTAGCGTTACCCTTAGTTTCTTTTTCCCTGTGTTATCTATGGAGGTGGGTTTGTCCTTTGAGCCTTGCCTAAAAAAGGCACTATGGGGGTGTCAAGAGCCTTTGCCAGTATCCGAAAGCCCAGGGGTGACAGGTGCAATCCATCTCTAGCAAAGCAGTGTGGCTTGTCGAGCATGTCATCCCAGGCTGACAGACACTGGATCCCCTTTGAATGACACCAATACTTTATCCAATAGTTAAAATTGATCATTTTGTCTTTATACTGTGGCATCATTCTTGGTGAGGGTAAGATGCTACTCAAGGTCAGGGTCATACCGGTCTAGGCTACATGATCAGAGAGCTCCTCTATGTCTCGTTTCATGTAGTCCAGGGAGGTACATCTCAGGTCAATCACACCATCACAGACAATGACTGAGTCATACTTGTACTTGCTTTGGAGTGATCTGAGTGCTTGCGTTATGTGGCAGATACTGGTGCCTGACAGGCAGCTTACCATGACCCTCTCCTTGTTTAGTCTGGTGAGTGGGACGTCAGTGTGTCTGACAATAAAGTCACCTATTACAAGTGTATCAGGTGTGTTGTTTAGCCTTAAGGGCTGGGTTTGTTTGGCACACTGACTTTGTGAATTATGTGCTACACGTGCTTTATTTTGGGGTAGCAGGTGCTTGGATGTCTGCTTTGGAGGTCTCTGCTGCTTAGGCAGATTCTTATTTAGAGCCTCCGAATATGTTTTGGTGTGTTTATGTGTTTGCTTAGATGTTGTGATAGGTCTGTGTGAGACTGGATTTGTGGTGTGTGTGGTTACCTTCTCCTCCTGACTGACTGGGCCAGTACTGAGTTGAGAGAGCTCAGCCTCCAGTTTGGCTATATGGTTGCATCTCTCACATATATTTCAGCTTGTTGGGAGGAGGAGAGGGTTGTCTGTATATATGAAGCAGTTGTAACATTGCCTCAGGATTCCCAGATTCCCCAGCTGGACTGGAGAGGAAACCAGCATCTGTCCTTTGGTCATGCCAGAAAATTATAGGTAACTCCTTTATAACTGATCAAAAAGGACCAATAGGGGCTGAGTCCTCAAGGGAGTATCTAGGGGTGTAGTGCTTTTGGTTTATTAATGCTAACTTATATAAAATTGCTTGTATGAGCAAGTGCAAGTGCAGGGCTTTAGATAGAAAATAGGGTCCTTATTTTAAGAGTTAGAGCAGTTCTAAGGGAAATAGTGAAGAGTAGACTTTGTGGAGCCGAAAAAGGTTTAAGCCAGATTAAGCGGTGCTGCCCGATGCTGCGCTATGAGCAAAATCGTGCAAAGCCACGCCAAAGCAGGTTTTATACAGGGGGACTTGAAAGAGCTAGAAATTAGCCCAAAATGGTCAATAAACTACAAGATTCTTGTACTGGGATCACTCCTCCAGGGACAGATAGGCTGCTCAAAGCTCCCCACTCTCACTGGTGTACAAAGAAGCTTCCTTCTATCCAAGTAAGGAAAAGGGCAACACAGGAACTATCCAAATGTCCAGAATACAGCAAAGCCTGTATTAGGGACTATTCTAGGTCAGGAAAGGCGGGAAACAAGGATTTTTTTTTTTTTTTCTTTTTTGCAAGACAAACAGCAGAAAATGCAGTAAATATTTAACACAGGCTAGTGCACTTGAGTGTGTAGCCTCAACAGGTAAATTCAAAAACAAGACAAACTTTTAAAGTGCAGATATAAATTAAATGCATAACAAGCTTTAAACAGGCAAAAGAGCAGATATAACTTGCTTTTCGGCGAGAAAGGACAGTCGCAAAGGTAATAGCAGAAAAATATACTTAAATCAGGTAAGCAGTCGCTCTTTTTTGTATCTCTGCTACTAGCACCACTCTGCAGGACCACGATGAGCGTTGCTGAGTAGGAACAAGTGCAAACACCACGCCAAAGTGGGTTTTATACAGGGGGACTTGAAAGAGCTAGAAATTAGCCCAAAACAGCCAATAAACTACAAGATTCTTGTGCTGGGATCACTACTCCAGGGACAGATAGGCTGCTCAAAGCTCCCCACTCATACTGGTGAACAAAGAAGCTTCCTTCTATCCAAGTAAGGAAATGGGCAACACAGGAACTATCCAAAAGTCCAGAATACAGCAAAGCCTGTATTAGGGACTATTCTAGGTCAGGAAAGGCGGGAAACAAGGATATTTTTTTGTTTTTTTTTTTTTGCAAGACAAACAGCAGAAAATGCAGTAAATATTTAACAAAGGCTAGCGCACTTGAGTGTGTAGCCTCAACAGGTAAATTCAACAAGACAAACTTTTAAAGTGCAGGTATAAATTAAATGTATAACAAGCTTTAAACAGGCAAAAGAGCAGATATAACTCGCTATTCGGCGAGAAAGGACAGTCCCAAAGGTAATAGCACAAAAATATACTTAAACCAGGTAAGGAGTCGCTCTTTTTTGTCTCTTTGCTCCTAGCACCACTCTGCAGGACCACGAGGAGCTTTGCTGAGTAGGAACAAATTAAGCACTTTTGTCTCGTAAATGGAAACTTCATCAGAATAAAATAAGATTCAAGCAACCCAGCTTATATACCATGTGTGAAACTTCACAAAAATAGCAATAAAGACTATTGCTATTTTTGTGAAGTTTCACACATGGTATATAAGCTGGGTTGCTTGAATCGTATTCTTATTTTATTCTGATGAAGTTTCCAATCACGAGACAAAAGCACTTAATAAACAATATTGTGTGAATCCTGGTGTGGTTCTTGTCTTGGTTTATAGATTAATCAAGGTTGCAATAGAACTTTTAGTCTGATCTGTTGCAAAGGTACAATGAATAGCAATGACCAAAGAAATGCACTAATGAAAAAATGGTAGCATAGTAGACTAATTTGTTTTATTAGCTCCTCCGGAACATTTTAATTAAGTTATTGCAAGATATATTATTATGTTTAGTTCAGGATTCATAGCCCGTTAGGATTTCAAAACTGTAATAACTATGGCATTATTATTTGTCAGGTAGTATGCCAGATAAGATAATATGCTGGTGCATTGTGGGATGTATCCAGCTAATACTAACCCAGGCCTAGTTCTAATTATGTGACAAAGAAGAGTATACCCTATCTCAGAGTGCTTAAAGTTGTATAATTTCTCACTATTTTCTTATAGAGTAATTGTTGTGGTATGTTCACAACAACCATAATGAAAATAGCACATATTATATATAACTGTGATACATGTATGTGACTTCTTTAAGGATGGGAGGTTGATTTATTTACTGAATATGCATGTAGCATTTAGATATGAAACTCTATTTTACTTTTCTCTTCCCTTCTTAGTTGTAAGTTGCAGGATGAAAAATATGTACTAAGTTGATTACTTAGAGCAACACCTACACTGCCTGAGTGCTATAAGTACAGTCAGATCCTAGTAGATTGCATCTCATCAATTAAAAAAAATGATGAAACAATTTTTGCTGTGAATTATACTTTAGATATAACATTATGTGAAGTCTGAATGTTTTGTACTTGTCTGAAGTTCAACAGTCTAATTGCTGTCACTGATGTCTCTAATGTCAGGATATACTATATCAGTCTTTTTAGTGTATTCCTGTACTTGCATTGATGCAGACAATAATAATTCCTTGCATAAGCCATCCATATTTTGGCAGAATATTCAGATTTCTTCCACATTTTTTTTGGTCTGCCCCTGATAAAATGTGTGGTTTTCTGGCAAATCCTTGAGGGGTGAAGTCAATAAACGATGTTGCAGATTTGCTTTTCAGACTCCATATCTTTCAGAAAATGCATGCTATCACAAAACCTTTTACTCTAGCAACTTTCCAAGTTTATAAGAGCAATATTTAAAATCTGTCCCTATTTCTGGGCCCTTGTCCCCCCATTATTTTAGGATTTGCCCATATTTCTTGTTTATAGGTTCATAGGAAATTAGTAGGCTAATGGCACAGAAATGAGACCAGAATGGCTGGGGCAGGAGGTTAGGGCACATGTCAGTATCTGGCCCCCTGGTTGATATGCCAGTATAAGGGACATTGATTTCTTTTTTTCTTTTTTCAGTGGATGAGATGGTGGTAGCAGTGGTGGGAGGGAGTAGATCTATCTGTAATAAGCCAATTGCTTGCAATGTTGCACTTGGCTTATTACAGTGAAATGCTTTTTTTACTCTTCACTTCAAGAGCTGAGGAGGATGGGGTGCTAGTTCATAGTACTGGCCCAGGGTGCTGGTTGAACCAGCTACTCTTCTGAAGCCTAGCCTTTATTACCTGGATTTACCCAAATTTTTGATACCTAAGGGCTAAAGGATATCTTAGGTTTGTACCTTTGCCTTTGGGTATTTTACAGACTGCTCTGGTCCAAAAGGGACATAGGCGTCACTCCGAGGAGTGAATTTATGATTCCCCATCCATTCAATCCAAATTGTGTTTGAAGAGGGTCAGGGAAGAGCTCTGCTTCAAATGAATAGATAGCCTGTTTCAGAGAAGGTATAATCTCTGAGAAACGTATTTGGCCCTCCAGCATGTTTTGTTCACATCATAGGCCAGGCTTAGATTCTTGGATTGAGTAATCCTCAAGTAGGTAATTCTAGTGCTGTTTGTTTTGCAAATGTGTAGCAGTTCCATAAGGACTAGATTTGAGAGTGACTTGTAGGTTAGGCATGGATCACCCATTATTATTCAGTAAGAGACAGAGTATAGGCATAGGGCTTTTAAGTGATCATCAGAGGATGTGTTGTGAGCACCCGGTATTTTTTTAAATGAGGCTTTTAGGCACATCCAGTTGTTGAAAGTGCCTGCTCAGGTATATGCTGAAAGGTGGTATAATTAATGGTGTAATTTTCAGAGTTATTCGACTTCAAAATATTTATGCAGTGGTTTGTATCTAGTTTAAGGCCATGGCTCTGCCACCAATTATTTGTCTGAGTCAATCCTTTCTGAAGGGTATGTCACTGAAGGATTTAGTGATTGCCCTCAACTTGCAGTCATCAGCAAACCTGGTCAGACAAAGGTCTTCTACATTAGCCTTGACTATAAAGAAGTATATCATGAACAGCAGGGATCCCAGCACTGAGGCCTGTGTAGTAACTGGCCTCTTGCTGGATCTGGATTCCCCCACTCCAACATCGGACCTGTGCATGGGATAACTCATTTAGGAGCTCCCTCTGTCCAATAATTGTACAGGGGACAGTCCTGGGGTAAATTTTCTGGGTGCTTTTCCATTATCAAGCAACAGCTGTAACACGTTACCAAACAACACAATGATCTTAGCCTATGGTATTAATCTTCCATATGCATGTATGAAGTCAGCTGGATGACAAAAGTTGAAAACAAGGCTTTCTCTAACTCTAACTTTATTGTCACAGTTACCAGAAAAAGACCTGCCTCTTGCATCCTCCCTGTTGTGAGTTGACCCATTTGTTCTTGGTGGACGAGATCCTGCTTTAGCTGTTTTATTAGTTCTTGCACTCTCAAAAGAGCATTTGATAGCCTGAAAGTCCGATTTGTATGCATTTCTGTGAGGCAAAACACTTCTGAATGATCTCTCTCCCTTGGATTCTGTTTTGATCAGATTGAACACTTAAAATGTTCATGGAATAGCCACCATGACAAAAGTTGATTTGTGCAAATGCTTCCACTTATACAGGCACATTAATCCTTTGATATTATTGTTTCAAGGCTGCCATCATTCTGTAATCCATTAAAAACTAACCATCTGCCTTTCAGCTGTGCTTTCAAATGTCTCGGTGGGTATTCAAACTTAAAGCAGCATGTTACTTTCAAAACTTCACACATGTAATAACCTATAACATAGTCCACATGGTGCACTGCTGAACATAAATAAAGGTTCAAACGGCAACAACGCACTCCAAAAGTAATTCAAAGTCACAAGAAACTCATGACTTATGGTGTTCCATCTAGTTAACACCTCCTCTAAACATATTACGGTTGTCAGGTTTTTACAGAGTGCTGCTTTGTACAGATATAAATTCTCAGTAATAGTTGTGCGATCATTGCATGCACGGTATAGCGCATTACAGCTGTTGCCTCGATAACAGAAAAGTGCCATTTTCTGTTTCCCATCCATAGATCTAAGTTGTGGTTGAAAATGGGCAGGGATGAAATTTGTTTTATGAACATGGGGAGACTGTACTACAGCAGCAGTATTAACGTCATCATCATCATCAATCCACTTTTCCCATTTTCTACACGAGGTCAGGGTATTGTGTTAACTGCCATCATATCTCTCAATTCCATGTCACACTTTTGTTTTCTTTGACACTCTAGCCTGACTGTCAAAGATCTTCTCTCAGGCAATCCATCCACCTCTTTGCTAGATGTCCTTGTTTCCTCTTACCTTCTTCCTGTCTGTCCCAAATCTCCTTCACCAGATTGTATTCTGCTTTTCTGCACATGAGCCACCATAATCTGAAATTGGAGCTACTTACATTCTGCTCTTATGTCCTCATTTCTTCATCTGTCTCACAGTGTGCATCCCATCACCCTTCTCAGGCACTTCATTTCTAACACCTCTAGCTTCCTCATCTGCTCTGTCTTTACTAACCAGGTTTCTGTGACATACATTTGAACTGGTCACACTACTGCCTTGTACTTGACATTCTTCTGTCATTCACTACACCAAAGACTCTATGCCATTTGGCTGCAGCCTCTCTGATTCTAGCTTTGACCTCTTCATTCAGACTTCCCTTTTCCTCAACCACTCCTCCCAGATACTTGAATCTATTAACCTGTTCCACTATCTTCCCTTCTGTCTCAATTCTTAGGTTTTTCTGATTCCCCCATGTGTCTTCAGTTTTGCATTCCATTCCTCTGTCCTTTGTTGAAGTTCTTGTTCAGAGTCTGCCTGTAATGCCACATCGTCTGCATGCAGCACATTTGTTGATCTATCCCCTCTGACCTGTTTGCTAATTTAGTTCATCACTAGTATGAACAGCAGTGGCTTCACAGCTGAACCCTGGTGCATGAACCCTGGTGCACACCCACTCCCACTGGGAACTCCACTGTGAGTCTGAATTGCACTAATTCTACCAATGTTTCTGGGACTTTGAACCACCATGGTACTACCCAAATCAGGATAGCTTAGGTTTATACCTATGCCTTTGAGTATTTTCAGACTGCTCCTGTCCATAAGGGACTTTGTCATAGGCTTTCTCCAAGTCTAGGAATACCCAGTTGGACTCTTTCCTCCTCTCTAGCTTCTTCACAACTATCAGTCTCACTGCAAATTTAGGTCAGCTGTGCTACATCCTGATCTGAATCTGAACTGCTCTTCTCCCATCTTACACTCTACTACTTTGCATATCCGTTTATCAGTCACCATCTTCAGAACTTTCATGCAATGTGACAGGAGTTTTTCTGCCTCTGTATTGCCCACAGTTGTGGCTGTCTCCTTTGTTCTTGTACACTGGCATGAGTATGTTTATTCTCCAGTCATCTGGGATACACCTTTCTCTGCACACTGCTATGAGTACCCTCTGGGGCCATTTCTCACCTATCTCACCCAACATCTTTATCATATCTGCTGTGACCTCATCTGAGCCTGCTTTCCCTAACTTCATTTTTTTAGTGCTATTCTTCTAGGGTCGACTCCTCTTGTTTTCTCATTGTAGGCTGTCTCTAGGGAAGTACAGCTTCTGTGTGATTTTCTTCATTCAGAATCTGCTGGAAATACTCCCTCCACCTGTCTTTGATGTCTTGTGGACTGCTGAGCAAGTTGTTGTTAGCATCCCTTATGAAGAGTGACTGACTATCTTTCTATCTTTGTCTTGCAAATGGATATAGTTTCTTTGTGGCACCTACTGTTTCATTTTCCAGAAGCTGGTAGAGTGCCTCCTATGCCCTTCTCTTTGAAATTGCAACTCTTTTCTTGGCTTCATTGTTAACCAACCAATATTCCTTCTTAGCCTGGTCAGTCTTTTCTATCTCCCACTTTTTTCTGCACTTCTTTCTTTTTCTTTTTTTTTTTTGATGATTTCCTAGACTTCTGCATTCCACCACCAGCTTTACTTATGTACCTTGTTTCCATAACTGGCTTGGCCACATAATTCTGTAGTCCTCACACATACTGTTTTGAGGCACTGCCATTCTTCTTAACTTTACCCATTTCATCCTCTTCTTGGGGTGCTGCAGTCCTGAGTAATTTCTTGAACTGTTGTGCTTTCACTCCAGCCAACTTCCAGGTCTTCAGCCTGGTCTTTGCTGACCTTAGAGCCTTCTCTGACCACTGCTTGTAGCTGATTGTGGCAACCAGTGGTTTATGCTGTGAGCCAACTGTTTCACTGGGGATGACTTTGCAATCATTGATTCTACCCCAGTGCCCTTGTCTTACTAGGAGGAAGTCTACCTGACTTGCATGTTGGCCACTCTTGTACATGATCTTGTGCCTGTCTCTCTTTCTGAACCATGTGTTGGTTACTCTCAAGCCATTCGCCAGACAGAAGTCTAGAATGCTTTCTCTTTTGTTATTCCTGTTCCTCCATCTATGGGGACCTAGGCAGTTCTCATATCCTGGTCTTTCTGTCCCGATATGTGCATTCAAGTCCCCCATTATCAACACTAATTCATGTTATCCTGCTTTATCTAGAAGGTCCTGCAACTGCTGTCTG
Organism: Protopterus annectens; assembly: GCF_019279795.1. NCBI lineage: Eukaryota > Metazoa > Chordata > Ceratodontiformes > Protopteridae > Protopterus > Protopterus annectens. Next base: position 1,412,243,429 of record NC_056739.1, on the reverse strand, counting down.
AATGCACTCTTTTCCTTGCTATCACAACCCTGCTGTGGGGCATAGGCTGAGATTATGAATATTGCCCTGTCATTACACTGAAGTCTGATTGCCATGAGTCTGTCACTAATTCTGATAATATCCCTCACTGCCTTCTGAAGCCTGTCTCTCATCACAGTTCCCATGCCATTTCTAGCCTGTTCTCCTCCTGAGTAGTAGACTTTGGATCCCAATCCAAGTGGCTTTGCTGCACTGCCCTTCCATCTTGTCTCTTGGATACATAGGATGTCCAGCCCCTCCGTATCATCATGTCATCCACTTATAAGCTGCATCCTGTCATTGAACCTACATTAAGTGTAGCAATTCTCAGTTCATGTTTGGAAAATTGATTGATTTTACATCCAGCTTTCGTTCAACAGAGCTATCCCAGGTAACCCAGGTGAGGCAACCGGACACCAGCCAGCCAATAGCTTATTGATCCAGGGCTGCTCGGCTTTATGGTGGGCAAACACTGGCCAATAGGGGCACATACACCCCTCCCACAGTCTGCATGGGTCCCTGGTGTAGGTCTGACTAGACTGGGTCCTCAACCCACTTATCACTGGCAAATACCCATGCCCATTTGGTGACATTAGTCAAAATGACCGAATTACCTAAAGCCATATTTTACACCATCGAGTGGCTAGCCCTACCACGGTGCACAGTCTGTGATCCATGTTCTCCTATGTTGAGGATACTGCACACCACAATAGAGCCCCAAAGTGATTAGCCAATATAACTCTTCCCCCTTAGGCCACCATGTAGAGTCTGTGCTGCTGCCCACAGCTCCAGTATCATCTGCAGGGTATAACTGTCCCTCCAAACCTTTCTATGGATGTTGCAGAATAGGTTTACATCCCAAGACTTGAGTTTTTCTGATGCCATTTAACTCACTGATGTGCAGTAAATACATCAGTACTGGGTCAGAGTATGCCTTGTATGTCAGACAAAGGTCACCTCTTAGCAGTCTGTAGGATACTGATTATAGTGACAGGACTTTGAGTTGGTCTGTGTAGGACATGTTGTTTAGGCCTTGTATCCTTTTATTAAGGTATCTCTATGGGAGTTCCAGTTGTTGCATGTGTCTGGACAGACACATGACAAAGAGGCATTCTATTCAATGATTGGCTTAATGAGGACTGAATAGAGGGGTGCAATGACAGCCCTGAATCTGGACACAATCCCTTTGCTTATATGCTGTGCAATATATAAGGACATTCCTACAGCAATAGACACATGTTGGTTAAAAGTTAGGTCACTGTTCACTTTAGTTCCCAAATCTCAAACAACTTTTAGGGATATATTCTCAATGTAGTAGTCACTTGGGGTAGATGATTTCCCAAAGGACACAATAATGCATTTTTTGTCATTACTTTCTGCCCATGATTTTGTTACCTGTTATTTATTTGAGACAAACATTGCTGCTGGATAGCTTATTCATTTGGGGATTCAATTACTCCTCCTAGCTTACAGAAGTCTGCAAACTTAATCAGCCAGAGCCCTTTGGTATTGGCTTTTACTTCTGAAAAGTATTTACCAAATGGGAGAGGTGCCAGCAAAGAACCCTAGGGGACACCACTGGTGATGGGTCTCTTTTTGGAAGTAATTTCCTCTATTTTCATTATGTGAGTCTAGCTGTGAGTCAGTTGGCTACCCAGTGGGTGACATATGGGTTTATTCTCAGTTTATTACCTTTTCTACTATGCTTGAGTAGGGAACTGTCTCAAAACCTTTTGGCTAGGTCAAGGTATGCAGTGTGTACCATTTTGCCTTCATCCATAGCTTTGATAACCTTTTCCAAAAAAATTCACCAGGATGAGTAAGCATGACCTGCCCTTGATGAATCCAAATTGAGATGGGTTGAGTGATTTGAGCTTCCTTATCTCCTGATTGATTAATTCCAGGATAAGTCTTTCCATGGCTTTGCATATGAGGCTGGTCAGACTTGTGGGTTTCTAAATTGCCTGAGTTTGTTTAGGGTCCTCCCTTATGCAAGGAAATGATTGCAGCTGTTCTCCATTCACTTGGCAGAAAACCTGTATGGAGGCTGATACTAAACTGTTTTCTTATAGGTGGGGTAAATCATGCTTCATGCTAGGTGCATCCAGGGATATCTTCTTTATCAAGACATTATGTTCTCAGAGAAGACTACTTAAATTAGTGATTAAATTAGGGGTCACTGGATTATACACATACATGGTTGTTGTGGAATATTAACAATTTACCCCTCACATCCACATACATGTATATACACATACATACACCGATTAAATTTTCATGCTACCTGAGAATCAGTCTTGCATTGAGGGAGACAAATTTTTATTTTGTCTACCACAGCTCCACTATGAATATTCATGTGATGTTTAATCAAGATGAGATGAATTATTACTAAACCCTGTAAAGTCCCACAGGATCGCATTCCCAAGTAAGTGACAGTACAATGGTCACAAAACAGACAATATATATAAATACGGGTACTGTGGCTGTGGACTTTGGTGATTCTTGGTCTTGTGTTCACATTGTTTGACATATATATATATATATATGTATATATTGTGGGCAAGTACCTCCAAACCACCAGTACATGATCTCTGCAAATCAATCATAAGGCTGAGACTGCATACCACGAAGAAAAAGGAAAGAGGAAAAACAAACATAAAACATATTTTAACCTTCTTCTCTGAGCCTGGTACAGGACAGCATCTCAAACTAAGCCATTTCCAATGTTCTGAAGTGTTGACTGCAAATGAGGAGCAATCCTCCTCTAGTGAAATTCTGAGACCTGCTCATATAGTGAGCAACAGACAATAAATTTCCCATCTGCTACACTGAAGCAACATGCAATTTTGTTTCATCAATGAATTTTATAAACACCATGCTGCAGGGAAACTAAGAGATGTGTAATTTATTTTTCCTATAATATTTAACATTTACTTTCCATTTTTATATCTTTGGATCTTTAAGCGTGTTAAGAACCATATATTTAATGTAATTTAGTGAAAAAGTAAGAATGGATTTTGCCTTGTTAAGGAAAGAAAATGCAAAAGCCCTTCATTTAAGCCTTCCATACTGCAAGATGGTGCATCAAATCATACAGGTAGTTTCTAATGAAAATTATGGTCTTTCTTTCCCTATGGATACACAGTTTAGGAGGACTTAAATAAAGAAGTTTTTATATTATACAAAATGTAAAATACATGGGCTGTGATTAATAGGCAAACAGAGAAGTAATATTTACTGGATAAGTGAAGTATGCAATGAGTCAAACACAATGTATAAAGCATTATCTGCAAAGGTGTGCAAAGTGAACTCTGGAATAGGACATGTGTCTGAAAAAC